>NC_041732.1:106009993-106337493 GCF_004115215.2 Ornithorhynchus anatinus | reverse complement strand
GTATTTTCCCATTTGGTAAAACCGGTTTTCTCTCACTGTATGTGGCTAAATCTGATGAAAACGTTTGATGTGTATTAAATGTCTGCATCATTCATGGGGAAGATATTTGCGAGGCAAGAAACGGAAGCCCCAGTTTGAAACATCCTTAAAGGGGAAAGAGTAAGGTGAAAGTCTAGTAGCAGTTATCTGAGGTGTGATGAGGGACGTGTAGAAAATTGGAAAATGTCATAAACCATCATTACCCATACAACTGGAAATAGAAATCACCTCAGATTATGAGTCCCAATTGGTACAGGGAATGTGACTAATCTGATTATCCAGTATCTAACCAAAGGTTGAACACAGCGCTTTGGCAAGTATTCATTCATTTAGTCATGTTTATTGACCACTTACCGTGTGCAGAGCACTGTACTAAGCACTTGGGAAGTACAATTCGGCAACAGATGGAGACAATCCCTATCGAGCTCACAGTCTAGATGCAGAAAACACTTCTGTGGCTACGGGACGGAGAGTCAAGCAGAGGCCTATCCATTCCACTCCTAGCTGCTGGGCAGCAGTGGCACGAGAGAGAGTCGGGGGCGGAGATTCAAGTTGACCGCGCGGTAGAAGGCGACGGAAAAGGCGAAGGCTGCCCGATTTTTCCCAAGAAAACTCTATGGATCCACTACCAGAACGATCGCAGATGGAGAGCGGGGCCTCTTGGGCGAGATGTGTGCTTGGCGTCACTACGGGTCAGACACAACTTGATGGCATCAGACAAGACGGCCAGTTCCCCACACTTAGGAGAGGAAGAAGAAGCAGTTTGGCCGAGTGGAAAGAGCCCAGGCCTGGGAGTCAGAAGGACCTGGATTCCAACTCCGGCTCCGCCACTCCTCTGCTGCGTGACCTTGGGCAAGTCACAGAGAAGCAGCGTGGATCAGTGGAAAGAGTCCAGGCTTGGGAGTCAGAGGTCATGGGTTCGAATCCCGGCTCTGCCACTTGTCAGCTGTGTGACTGTGGGCAAGTCACTTCACTTCTCTGGGCCTCAGTTACCTCATCTGCAAAATGGGGGTTAACTGTGAGCCTCATGTGGGACAACCTGGTTACCCTGTATCTACCCCAGTGCTTAGAACAGTGCTCTGCACATAGTAAGCGCTTAACAAATACCAACATTATTACTTCACATCTTCGGGCCTGAGGTATGTCATTAGCAAAAATGGGGATTGAAGCTATGAGCTCCATGTGGGATAGGAACTGTGTCCCACCAGATCATTCATTCAATAGTATTTATTGAGCGCTTACTATGTGCAGAGCACTGTACTAAGCACTTGGAATGTACAAATCGGTAACAGACAGAGACAGTCCCTGCCCTCTCACGGGCTTACGGTCTAATCGGGGGAGACGGACCGACAAGAACAATAGCAGTCGAATCAAGGGGATGGATATCTCATTAAAACAATAGCAAATAAATAGAATCAAGATTATCTTCTATCTCCCCAACGCTTAGTAGAGTGCGCGGCATATTTAGTAAGCGCTTAAGAAATACCATAGAAAAAGGAAGCTGGGAGAATCATTCCGCGGTGCCCTTCCTAATGGAAGTGTATAGATGTAGCTGGACCAATCAGTCAGTCAATCGCATTTACTGAACACTTACGGCGTGCAGAGCGTTGTACTAAGCACTTAATCGGAGAGAAGGATTGAAGAGGAAGTAGAGGGCTCCGACTGGAGAGAAAGAGAAGAGCCGGTGTAAAAGAGGAGAGTGAGCTATGTGCCTGGGAAAGCAGACCGCGGGGGAAAGGGCGTGCAGTGGACTCCGGATGGACACCAGGCAACAAGGAGCCATCGGAGAGAATCCCTGGAGGGTCCTAGTCCGGCAACCAGGACTGTAGAGGAGGAGGGGAAGGATGTGAATGCAGAGGATCCTGCGCTGGGGGTTGAGGGGGTGGGGGAGACCCCCGCCAACCCCCACACTTCGCTCCTCTAATGCTAAACTTCTCACTCAACCTCCATCTCGTCTGTCTCACTGCCGACCTCTCACCCACGTCCCGCCTCTGGCCTCGAATGTCATCCCTGTTCAAATCTGAGAATGACTCTCCCCGCCCTCAAAATCTTATCAAAGGTCCATCTCCTCCAAGAAGC
Organism: Ornithorhynchus anatinus; assembly: GCF_004115215.2. Taxonomy (NCBI): domain Eukaryota; kingdom Metazoa; phylum Chordata; class Mammalia; order Monotremata; family Ornithorhynchidae; genus Ornithorhynchus; species Ornithorhynchus anatinus. The sequence continues at coordinate 106,335,375 of NC_041732.1, read as the reverse complement.
CTTCCTTGACTGTGCCCTCCTTTCCTCTCCCCCCACTTCCTCTGCACCGCCCTGATGGCTCCCTTTATTCATCTCCCCTCCCAGGCCCACACCACCCACGTCGACATCTCTCATTTATTCATTTCTATTCGTGTCTGTCTTCCTCACTGAACTGTCAGCCCATTATGGGCGGGGAATGCGTCTGTGATGTCGTTGTATCGCACTCTCCATGGGGACAGCACTCAGAGGGCAGGGTCCTGGAGATGACGCCCTGAAGATGTGAGTCAGAAGAACGGGAGACTTTCAGAACCCAGAGAACCCTAACCGGAGTCCAAGAATTATTCCTCGGACTCAGTCAAGAGGGATTTATTTATCTAGAATTCTATTCGTATCTATAATTCTATTCATTTATATTGATGCGATTGACGCCTGTCTACTTGTTTTGTTTTGTTGTCTGTCTCCCCCCCTTCTAGAATGTGAGCCCGTTGTTGGGTAGGGATTGTCTCTCTCTGTTACCACATTGTACTCTCCAAGTCCTCAGTACAGTGCCTTGCACACTGTAAGCGCTCAATAAATACGACTGAATGAATGAATGAATTTAGGGTGGAGAATTTCAGGCAACGTTACAACTTCAAAATCGATCCATCTATCGTATTGAGCTACTGAAGGGGAGGAGCTGGATACCCCCGGAAAGTAATAATAATCCTAAAAATTGTGTCTTTTTTCTGTTTTCTTTGGTTTTTGTTAATAATGTTGGTATTTGTTAAGCCCTGTTCTAAGCACTGCGGTAGATACAAGGTAATCGGGTTGTCCCACGAGGGGATCACAGTCTTAATCCCCCTTTTACAGATGAGGTAACTCAGGGTCAGAGAGCGAAATGACTTGCCCAAGATCCCAGACCTGACAAGTGGCAGAGCTGGGATTAGAACCCACTTCCTTTGACTCCCAAGCCCTCACTCTTTCCACTAAGCCATGCAACCTCTGGAGCTCACAGTCTTAATCCCCATTTTACAGATGAGGTAACTGAGGCCCAGAGAAGTGAAGTGACTTGCCCGAAGTCACATAGCTGCCAAGTGGCGGATCTGGGATTAGAACCCACGACCTCTGACTCCTAAGACCGTGTGCTTTCCACTGAGCCACGCTGCTTCTCTAAGAGGCAGTCTATTAGTCTCATTATTATTATTCTCATTATTATTAAGTGGGAGTTGATGGGGTAGGAGGGCACGGAACGCTCTCCCACTCGGCAGCTGTGTGACTGTGGGCAAGTCACTTCTCTGGGCCTCAGTTACCTCATCTGTAAAATGGGGATCAAGACCGAGAGCCTCACGTGGGACAACCTGATGACTCTGTATCTACCCCAGCGCTTAGAACGGTGCTCTGCACGTAGTAAGCACTTGACAAATACCAACATTATTATTTCCCAGACTCCGCCAGGGTTCAGGATGGAGGCGACGTCTGCTCCCCGAGCCCCCATAACAATAATAATAATAATAATAATAATGTTGGTATTTAAGTGCTTACTATGTGCAGAGCACTGTTCTAAGTGCTTGGGAGATACAGGGTAATGAGGTTATCCCACGTGAGGCTCACAGTCTTAATCCCCATTTTACAGATGAGGGAACTGCGGCCCAGAGAAGTGAAGCGACTTGCCCGCAGTCACACAGCAGACAAGCGGCAGAGCTGGGATTCGAACCCGTGACCTCCGACTCCAAAGCCCTGGCTCTCTCCACTGAGCCACGCTGCTTCCCGTAGCTTGTCAGGGCCGAACATAGCGCCATTCCTACCCATGAGTAACGGATGGCAGGGCCCCCACTCCTTCCTGGGAACCCGGAGTCCTGACCTGAGTTCCCCTTCCTCCCAGCTTGGCCTGCTTCCCTCCCACCGCCCCCCAAAAGGCGCCACGTTGGCCAGCCCCTCTGCCCGCTTCCCCCTTCGGCCCCCCGCCCCCGCGCAAGCCCAGACACGGACAGAACGTCGACAGTAGCGTGTTCTCGTCTTCCAGGTTTTTCCATTGCCCCCAGGCCGGACCTTCCCCCTCAGGACTCAGTGGAGGGTTCTTGACCGGTGACCTCGCCCGGAGTGCCCCTTCCCGGAGCCGCCCCCGACGGGGGTCTTCAGCAAGGGCTTCATCTTCGGGATGGGGACCTGGCCTGGTCGGGCCACGTTGCCCTTCTGAAAGTAACCGCTGATGTAGGTGATGATGGTGCCTTTGGCCTTCGATGACAAAAGCACTTTGCTTTGGTGCAATTTCCTCAGTACCTGGGAGACAGAGAAGGAGGTCGGAAGGGTCGCTCTCCCCCTCTAGACTGGAAGCTCCCCGGGGGCGGGGACTATGTCTGGCGTATTCGTTCGTTCAGTCGCATGTATTGAGCGCTTACTGTGTGCAGAGCACTGGAGTAAGCCATCGGGAAGTACATTTTGGCAACGGAGACCATCCCTACCCAACAACGGGCTCCAAGTCTAGAATGGGGGAGACAGTCAACAAAACCAAACAAATAGGCATCAGTAGCATCAAAACAGATGGATAGAATTATACATCTATACGCATCACAGAAAATCAATAGAATCATAAATCTGTACAAATATACACAAGTGCTGTGGGGTGGGGAAGGGGGTAGAGCAGAGGGAGGAATAATGATAATAATGATAATGTCGGTATCTAGTAAGCGCTTACTATGTGCAGAGCCCTGTTCTAAGCCCTGGCGTATACGGGGTAATTAGGTTGTCCCACATGAGGCTCACAGTCTTCATCCCCATTTTACAGCTGAGGAACTGAGGCAGAGAGAAGTGACTTGCCCACAGTCACACAGCTGACAAGTGGCAGAGCTGGGACTCGAACCCGTGATCTCTGCCTCCCAATCCCGTGCTCTTTCCACTGAGCCACGGGGCGAGGGGGAGGAGAGGAGGAGCAGAGGAAATTGTACTCTCCCAAGCGATTAGCACAGTGCCCTGCACACGGTAAGTGCTCAATAATGACGACTATCAGACTCCAAGAGGCCTTCCCTGACTAAGCCCTCCTTTCCTCTTCTCCCGCTGCTGTCTGCATCGCCCTGACTCTCTCCCTTTAATAATAATAATAACGTTGGTATTTGTTAAGCGCTTACTATGTGCAGAACACTGTTCTAAGCGCTGGGGGAGATACAGGGTCATCAGCTCGTCCGACGTGAGGCTCACAGTTAATCCCCATTTTCCAGATAAGGGAACTGAGGCACAGAGGAGTGAAGTGACTTGCCCACCGTCACGCAGCTGACAAGTGGCGGAGCCGGGAGTCGAACCCACGACCTCTGACTCCGAAGCCCGGGCTCTTTCCACTGAGCCACGCTGCTTCCCGCTCTCAGTCCCATAGCACTTATAATAATAATAATGATAAATATGGTATTTCTTAAGGACTTACTATGTATTAGTCGTCATACTAAGAGCTGAGGTGGGTACAAGGAAATGGGGTTGGACACGGTCCTTGTCCCACGTGGGGCTCACAGTCCCGATCCCCATTACAGATGAGGGAACTGAGGCCCAGAGAGTGAAGTGACTCGCCCAAGGTCACACAGCAGAGAAGTCGTAAAGCCGGGATTAGAACCCAGGACCTTCTGACTCCCAGGTCCGGGCTCTATCCACTAGGCCATGCAGTCCATATGTGTAGTCTTATTTATTTCTATTAATGTCTGTCGCCCCCCTCTAGACTGTAAGCTCATTGTGGGCAGGGCACGTGTCTCTTATATCGCTGTACCGTACTCTCCCGAACGCTTAGTACAGTGCTTTGCACACGGTAAGTGCTCAATAAATACATTTGACTGACTGAGCAGGAGCTCGGGGAAGGCGGAGAAGCAGCTGTGTGACTTTGGAAGAGTCACTTAACTTCTCTGTGCCTCAGCTCCCTCATCTGGAAAATGGGGCTGAAGACCGTGAGCCCCCAATTGGAACAACCTGACTACCTTGCAGCGTGGCTCAGTGGAAGGAGCCTGGGCTGGGGAGCCAGAGGTCATGGGTTCGAATCCAACCTCTGCCACTTGTCAGCCGTGTGACGGTGGGCAAGTCACTTCACTTCTCTGGGCCTCAGTTCCCTCCTCTGTAAAGTGGGGATGAAGACTGGGAGCCTCACGTGGGACAACCTGATGACCCCGGATCTCCCCCAGCGCTTAGAACAGTGCTCGGCACATAGTGAGTGCTTAACAAATACCAACATTATCACCCCAGTGCTTAGAACAGTGCTTGGCACATAGTGAGTGCTAAACAAATACCGCCCCCCCCCAAAAAAAGGCAGCACGGCTTAGTGAATGGAGCACAGGCCTGGGAGTCAGAAGGTCATTGGTTCCCATCCCCGCTCCTCCACCTGTCCGCTGTGTGACCTTGGGCATTCGCTCCACTTCTCTGTGCCTCAGTTCCCTCCTCTGTAAAATGGGGATTAAGACCGTGAGCCCCACGTGGGACGGGGACTGCGTCCAACCTGCGCCTCTTCTATCTTCCCCGGTGCTCGGTACAGTGTCTGGCACGTGGTAAGCACTCGACGAATATCATTTTTCAAGAAAAGGTGGTGTGGAAGAGGAAGGCCAAGGGGGAAACGGGAGGAGCGGGGAATGCGGGAATTGGAGGGGCCGGTGGGCGGTCAAGGAAGGGAAGAGGAGACGGGAGCGGAAGATCAGACCTTAGAGATGCACCGCGATTGCTCGGTCTTGGGATTCCTCCTCTTCCTCTTGCCTTTTCCGTTCTTTCGCCCCGAGCTCTGCCCTCTCGCCGGCTTCGAGGCCTTGGCCATGGCCGGGCCGCGTTCCCCGTGCGCTCCTTCCCGGAGGAGCGCCGCCTCTATGTGTCCGGTCCCCCTTTCCCGCTCACAATGGGCGGCCCTGCCCCGGGCCCTCCCATTGGCTCCCGGGGGCCGGAGGGGGGTATGCAAATCAGGGCCCGGCCAATCGGGGACGGCCACGGGTTGTCGCCTGGAAGGCGGGGCCGCCGCTCCCAGAGCCCGGGACCGTAATAGTCGGCGCCTGCTCTGCGTCACCAGCTGACACGAGATGATCAGATTGGGTGGAGAAGAACGATAATAGTAATAATCGGTGTTACGGGATCTGTGAAGCGCTTGCTATGCGTGCCAGGCGCCGTTCTAAGTAAGCACTTCACAGACGTCATCGATATTGTCCTCTTGACAGTGCTCCACACAAAGTAATACTGCTACTCATAACGATTAGGGTATTCAATAACGTTGGTACCTGTTAAGCGCTCGCTAGGTGCCGAGCACCGTTCTAAGCGCTGGGGGAGATACGGGGGCATCGGGTCGTCCCACGTGAGGCTCCCGGTTAATCCCCATTTTCCAGATGGGGGAACTGAGGCACCGAGAAGCGGAGTGACTCGCCCACAGTCACCCAGCTGCCAGGTGGCAGAGCCGGGAGTCGAACCCATGACCTCCGACTCCGAAGCCCGGGCTCTTTCCACTGGGCCACCCTGCTTCTCTACCGTGCCAGGCGCTGTTCTAAGTAAGTAAGCACCTAACAGACATCATCAATATTGTCCTTTTGACAGTGCTCTACACAAAGTAATACTAGAGAAGCAGCGTGGCTCAGTGGAAAGGGCACGGGCTTGGGAGCCAGAGGTCATGGGTTCGAATCCCAGCTCTGCCACTTGGCAGCTGTGAGGCAGTGGGCAAGTCACTTCACTTCTCTGTGCCTCAGTGACCTCATCTGTAAAATGGGGATGAAGATTGTGAGCCTCATGTGGGACAATCTGATTACCCTGTATCTACCCCAGCGCTTAGAACAGTGCTCCGCACATAGCGCTTAACAAATACAAATACCAACATTATTACTACTCCTAACGATTATAGTATTTGTTAAAGCGCTTACTATGTGCCGGGCACTGTTCTAAGTAAGTAAGCACTTCACAAGCATCATCATTATCATCATTTTGACGGTGCTCTACACAAAGTGATACCACGGGTAATAACGATTATAGTATTTGATAAGCGCTTACTACGTGCCGGGCACCGTTCTAAGTAAGCGTTTAACAAACACCTTCGTTATATTATTTTGACGGTGCTCGACACAAAGCAATACTACTACTCATAATGATTTTTGTATTCGTTAAGCGCTTACTATGTGCCGGACACCGTTCTAAGTAAGCGCTTAACAAGCATCAACATTATTATTTTTGTTTTAACAGTGCTCAACACAAAGTAATACTACTACTCCTAATGATTATAGCACTTGTTAGGCGCTTACTATGTTCCAGGCACTGTTCTAAGTGAGTAAGCACTTAACAAACACCATCATTATTAATATTTTTACAGTGCTCTACACAGAGTAATACTACTACTCATAACGATTATAGTATTTGTTAAGCGCTTACTATGTGTCGGGCACTGTTCTGAGTAAGCACTTCACAAGCATCGTCATTATTATTATTTTGACGGTGCTCTACACAGAGTGATACCACGGATAATAACGATTATAGCATTTGATTAGCCCTTACTAGGGGCCGGGCACCGTTCTAAGTAAGCGTTTAACAAACACCTTCGTTATTATTATTTTGACGGTGCTCGACACAAAGCAATATTTCTACTCATAATGATTTTGTATTCGTTAAGCGCTTACTATGTGTCGGACACTGTTCTAAGTAAGCGCTTAACAAGCATCATCATCATCGTTATTTTGACAATGCTCTACACAAAGTAATACTATTTTGTGTAACGATTATAACGATTATACGATTATAACGATTATACGTTACAACGTAACGATGATAGTGGTTGTTAGGCGCTTACTATGTGCCTGGCACTGTTCTAAGTGAGTAAGCGCTTAACAAACACCTTCATTCTTATTATTTTTACAGTGCTCTACACAAAGTGATGCTACTACTAATAATGATTACAGTATTTGTTAAGCACTTACTATGTGCCAAGCACTGTTTTAAGTGCTGGGGTAGATACAAGCAAATAGGATTTTGTGCCACTTGGGGCTCACAGTCTCCATCCCCGTTCTGCAGATGAGGTAAATGAGGCCCAGAGAAGTGAAGTGACTTGCCCAAGGTCACACAGAAGACAAGTGGCTCAGCTTGGATTGGAATAATAATAATAATAATGATGTTGGCATTTGTTAAGCGCTCACTATGTGCCAAGCACTATCCCAAGCACCGGGATAGGTACAAAGTAATCAGGTTGTCCCACACCGGGCTCACAGTCTTCATCCCCGTTTTACAGATGAGGGAACTGAGGCACAGAGAAGTACAGTGACTCGCCCAAGGTCACACAACAGAGAAGTGGCAGAGACGGCATTAGAACCCATGACCTTCTGACACCCAAGCCCGGGCTCTTTCAACAACGCCATGCTGTTTCATATTATTATTATCATTCAATCCTAATAATAATAGTAATAATAATTTTAGTACTTGTTAAGCAGTTACCATGTGCCAAACACCGTTCTAAGCACTGGGTTAAATTCAAGGTGACCTTGGGCAAGTCATTTCACTTCTCCGGACCTCAGTTACCTCATCAGCAATATGGGGATTAAGAATGTGAGCACTGCACTGGACATCCCGATTACCATTTTTCTACCCCAGTGCTTAAAACAGTGCTTGGCACATAGTAAGCGCTTAACATATACTATATTCATTAGTAGTAGAAGTATTACTTTGTGTAGACACTGTAAAAATAATAATAACGATGATGTTGGTTAAGTGCTTACTATGATCGTGGGCAAGTTACTTCACTTCTCTCGGCGTCAGTGACCTCATCTGTAAAATGGGGATGAAGATTGTGAGCCCCACGTGGGACAACCTGACTATCCTGTATCTACCCCAGCGCTTAGAGCAGTGCTCTGCACAGAGTAAGCACTTAAATACCAACATTATTATTATTATTATGAGCCAAGCACTGTTCTAAGCGCTGGGGGTAGATACAAGTAATCAGGTTGTCCCACGTGGGGCTCACAGTCATAATTAAGGAAATTAAGCGCTTCATTTCCAGTCACACAGCAGGCAAGTGGAGGAGCCAGGATTAGAAACCAGGTCCTCTTGCCTGCCAGGCCCAGGCTCTTTCGATTAGGACCTGCCGCTTCTCTAAAAATACTCAATAATGTTCAATAAATGGTGCGAATTGATTGAGGTCAATGTGGAGCTAAGATTGGCTTGCATATTTTAATAGTGTTTCTGGGGGGAAATACTTCTCATTAGTTGCAATATAATCCAGCTAATAAAATGGAAAACTTGATATGCAGTGTTAACTATTTACAATGGACACATAGCCGCTCTGTATGTAAAATTGTTAATAGGCTGTTGCCTGTTTAATTTTCTTAGCAGTAAAAGTATTTAGAAGACGTTAATGGAGTCGGCCTTAATTTATGCTGTCCCCGTCTTCCTTCGTACCCGAGGTTTGCACTCTGAAAAAAAAAAAATCATTTTATCTTCTCCTTCCGCTAGTTAACAATTATTTTGTAAATGAATGAGTTCATTAAATTTGGGTTCAGATCTAATTGTTGCTTATTGGAATTGTCAGTTTTCACAGCTCATCGATAAAGGCATCAGTGGAAGGGGGAGAAAGTCAGTGAAAGAAAACTTCTCTAGATGGTAAACTCATCTCTAGGCTGGAAGCTCGTTGTGGGCAGGGAATGTGTCTGTTAAATTGTTAGACTGAACTCCCCCGGGCGTTTAGTACAGTGTTCTGCACACGGTAAGCACTCGATAAATACGATGAAGCCCTCAATAAATACGATTGACTCACTCTCCGACTTCTCCGTCGTTGAGCCGTGCTCTCCAGCTTTTGTAAACTCACTGAGGACAGGGAATGTGTCTGTCATTGTCATATTGTACTCTTCCAGGCATTTGGTACAGTGCTTTGCACACAGTGAGCACTCAACAAATACAAGTGAATGAATGACTGAATGATTTGTTCTAACCCCAGCTCCGCCACTTGTCTGTTCTGTGATCTTGGGCAAGTCGCTTAGAGAAGCAACATGGCTCAGTGGAAAGAGCACGGGCGTGGGAGTCAGAGGTCATGAGTTCTAATCCTGGATCAGCCGCTTGTCAGCTGTGTGACCTTGGGCAAGTCACTTGACTTCTCTGGGCCTCAGTTCCCTCACCTGGAAAATGGGGATAAAGCCTGTGAGCCCTGAGTGGGACAATCTGATTTCCTTGTATCTACCCCAGCGCTTAGAATAGTGCTCGGCACATAGTAGGCACTTGACAAATAACAATATTATTATTATTATTATTTCTGGGCTTCAGTTACCTTATCTGCAAAATGGGGATTATGACTGTGAGCCCCACGTGGGACAACCTGATTAAGTCATATCTGTTCCAAACTGTGAGCCTACATGGGACAGGACTGTGTCCAACCCCATTTGTTTGTAACCACCCCAGCGCTTAGTACAGTGCTCTGCACATAATAAGCGCTTAACAGATACCAACATTATTACAGTGCTCAACACATAGTAAGCGCTTAATAAATAACATCATAATTATTATGATTACTGTTGTAGATTTTTTTTTTTAAATGACCTATGGCTGCATTTTGGTCCTGAAATATCCCTGACTTAGCTTGAAGGAAAGTTATTCCTTTCTCCATTGTCTGATCACTGGTGATGGTTAAAAGAAGATAACTAGTTCTACGGACTCCGAAGAAGATTAAATCATCAAACCTGGCCACTGGGAGCATAGGTCTTGAGATCACTCTTTCCTGAAATATTTCTTTCTGATTTATTTCCCGGCAACGTACGCTTTACAGACCCGTAGGCCAGCAATTTTTGAATTGTTAAATTTAAACGATTTGTAAAATTCATTGTTAAATGCTTATTACGTGTCAGGCACCGTACTAATGAATGGGGTAGATATAAGATAATTAGTCTCTGTCCCAAAAGATGCTCACAATCTTAATCCCCATTTAGAAAAATGTCAGAGCTGGGAGTAGAACCCCGATCGTCTGACTCCCGGGCCCTTGTTTTATCCAAGAGGCCCCACTGCTATCGTTTGACTCCGACAGTTTTTAACGGTATTTGTTAAACTCTTACTATGTCTCAGCCACTGTACTGTGTGCTGTTCGTATTGGCCTGGGCTTGGGAGTCAGAAGTCATGGGTTCTAATCCCGGCTCCGCCACTTGTCAACTGCATGAAACTGAGCAAGTCACTTTTCGGTGCCTCAGTTACCTCATCTATAAAATGGGGATAAAGACTGTGAGCCCCACGTGGGACAACCTGATTACCTTGTATCTGCCCCAGGGTTTAGAACAGTGCTTGGCACAAAGAAAGCACTTAACAAATACTATCATTATCACAATTGGACTACTCAATCTATCCTGTAAGATCCTTTTGGGCAGAGCTCATGTCCACCCACTCTGTTAGACCTTAAGCAGCGTAACTTCGTGGAAAGAGCATGGACCTGGGAGTCAGAGGACAAGAGTTCTAATCCCAGCTCCTCCACTTGTCTAATGTGTGACTTCGGGCAGGACACTTCACTTCTCTGGGCCTCAGTCACCTCATCTATAAAATGGGGATTGAGGCGGTGAGCCTCACATTGGACAGGGACTGTTTCCGACCCGCTTAGCTTGTATCTACCCCAGCACCTAATCCAGTGGCTGGCACATGGTAAGCGCTTAACAAACCCAACCAGTCGACCCATCAAGAAAGTTCTCAGTATGAACGAATGATGAATTGATTCCCGAATCCTCACGGGTCTCCTAGGCCCCAGACTCTCTCCCAACTAATAGATACTGCACAGTGCTACACCGATCATCTTCTTGTGAAATTGCTCAGGACACTTCTTCCCTCTCCCCAAAAACTTCCGACGACTTCCCCGGTTCCCTCTGCATCACGGTAATACAATCGAACTCTTCACTTCTTCCCCCAACTTTCCAGATGCGATTCTTTCACCTGCTTCAGTCCAGCTTCTTCTCTTCATTTATTTCCTAGCAACCTCCTAGCCCAACTCAAAAACTTGGTATTTTTACCCTTCCTCAGCACAAAACAAATATAATCAATCCCGTGGTCAGTTATTCCTCCTGAGCAGCCTATTTGTAAATGTTTTTATCTGTCTCCCAGTTAGAGTGTCAACTCCTTGTGGATAGGAGAGGGTGTTTTGCTCTTCCAATGCTTAGAACAGTGCTTGACACATAGCAAGCGTTTAACAGATACCATCATCATCCTCTATCTGGACTAACGGTCCACAGCCGAGATCTCCAGCTCTATCATAGCCGTTGGTTCATGCGTTCGGTTGTATTTATCGGGCACTTGAAGTGTGTAAACCACTGCCCTGAGCACTTGGGAGAGTACAGTACAACAATTAACGGACACATTCCCTGCCCACAACGAGCATCAGCGATGCAGCTTTCTGACGCCTGATCGGAAATGAGTATCCCTCTTCCTCCTTCCCTCTTTGTCGGGGGAAACCTGGGGAGACTACCCCTCCTCCCCCACTTCCCCTCCCCCGGGCTGGATCTCCTGACCCTACACAATATCAACCCGGGCCAAGAACTCCGCGGCATGGCCTAATGGAAAGAGCTCCGGCCTGGGAGTCAGAAGACCTGGGTTCTAATCACAACTTTGCTGCTGTGTGACCTTGGGCAAGTCACGTCACTTCTCTGGGCCTCAGGTACCTCATCTGTAAAATGGAGAATGAGACCTTGAGCCCCGTGTGGGACTGAGCCCAAACTGACTAGCTTGTATCAACCTCAACATTTAGTACATTTATCTATGTATCTATTTATTTATTCCTATCAATGTCTGTCTCCTCCTCTAGACTGTGAACTCTTTGTGGGCCCAAATTTGTCTGTTTTGTTGTTATGTCGTACTCTCCCAAGAGCTGAGTACAGTGTTTTGCGCTCAGTAAGCCCTCAATAAATACAACTGATGAACAAATGAGTTAACTAATATGGCGTCTGGCATATAGTAAGCATTTAGCAAATACTACTGGAAAATAAAATGGTTATCCCGTTCTATGCTCCCAAATTCTCTCAGAACTGATCCCTTGCGCCAAATTGATCAGTGACACCGAAAGACGAGACAACAGGGAGTTGCCGTGGTCAGGAAAGGGATTCGGATGGAAAGCGGTCTGGATGGAAAGCACTGAGGCTCATCTTTCTAGACAAGCTTCGGGTGCTTTATAGTCCTTTGTCAACGGGATGGATTTTAACCGGATCTCGACACTAATGCTCTTACGTGGTCATCTTTATTGACTTTCAGCTTCAAAATTAACTGAGAGATATGGCCATTAGTCGTGTGGGATTGTAGGGGATTAATAAAAAAAATGGATCTGGGTAATCTCATGGTCTCAATCAACTGATTAATCGGGTCATTGGTTCATCTGACAATGTTGTTAGGATGCAAAATGACGTGAGGGGTGCGAATATTCCCCCTTTAAAATTTTTCATTCCCAAGTGGTTGAATGAGTTCAGACGGAGTTCATACTTGTCGGTTCCGATTAAGTATATTAAGAAAATAGATGGAATATCCATTTTAAGGGAAAATGAAATTTCACATTGGAAATGAATTTTTCCCAAATTATGTGCTCTCTCAGTCGATCAAGCAATCGATCAATTGCGTTTGTTGAACACTTATCGTAGGCAGAGCATTGTTCTAAGATCTTTTCATTCATTCATTCATTCAATAGTATTTATTGAGCGCTTACTATGTGCAGAGCACTGTACTAAGCGCTTGGAATGAACAAGTCGGCAACAGCACTTTGGAGAATACGGTGAAATGGAGTTGATAGCTAAAGTCCCAGCCAACAGGAATTGAAGGACTTGAAGAGGGAGTCAGACGTTAAAATAAACTATGGAATAGATTAGATTATGATGAAAGGTACAAAAATACTGTGAGGCTGAAGGTGAGGTGAAGCTCAGGTGCTTAAAGGGTACAGATCCAGGGTACAGGTTTAAACTGGAACCAAACTACATTCTTTTCTTAGTTATCCTTAATGATAATGGCATTTGTTAAGAGCTTACTATGTGCCAAGCACTGTTCTAAGAGCTGGGATAGATACAAGGTTATCATGTTGTCCCACGTGGGACTAACAGTCTTAATCCCCATTTTACAGATGAGGTAGCTGAAGCACAGAGAAGTGATGTGACTTGCCCAAAGTAACACAGGTGAAAAGTGGCAGAGCTGGGATTAGAGCTCACGACTTCTGACTCCCAAGCCCGTGATCTTTTCACTAAGCCACGCTACTTCTCAATCTTCTCAAGTCTTCTCACTCTCACTCTCACTTCTCAATCTTCTTTCTTTTTAAAGATATTCCTCTATTTCCTCAAGGATCACAGTGTTCTGCAAGTTGGCTCTGCCACTGGTCTACTATGTGATCTTAGGCAAGTCGCTTAATTTCTCTGGCCCTCAGTTTCCTCATCTGTAAAATGGGGATCCAAGGCCCATCTCCTCCAAGAAGCCTTCCCTGACTAAGCTCTCCTTTCCTCTTCTCCCACTTCTTTCTACTTCACCCTGACTCGCTCCCTTTGTTCTTCCCCCCGCCCAGCCCCACACCACTTATGTACACTTCTCCAGTTTATTTATTTGTACTGATGTCTGTCTCCTGCCCCTAGACTGTAAGCTTGCTGTGGGCAGGGGAGGTGTCTGTTCATTGTTGTATTGTACTCTCCCAAGCGCTTAGTACAGTGTTCTACACACAGTAGCACTTGATAAGATAAATATGATTGAATGCACGGATGAATGGATGAATGAACTTACATCCACCCCAGCGCTTATATAGTGCCCGGCACCTAAGTGCTTAACAGATACCACAAACATTATCTCTATTTTTACTATCTTGGGGATCAAGGTACGCCTTTCTGGTCTGGTCTGCCTCTCTCCATTTTTGTTTCCTGGCTTGCTTCTCTATGGCCCTATCTCCCCCCTTTGCTGACGATAATCCTTTCTTCTTATCACTTTCCCCTGGATTTCCTGTTTATAATCTTAAACACAACCCACCTTAATTCCCTTGCTGTTGGCAAGAAAAGCCCCATCTACTTTTTAATGAGAATGATAGCGGTGGTGTTAAGCACTTACTACATGCCAAGTACTGGACTAGGTAGAGAGTAGGTAGAAAATAATCTAGGCCAACACAGTCCTGTCATTTGACAGATGAGGAAACTGAGGACCAGACACACAATTCCCCTCGCCCCTTCCTTTCCTCACCTCCCTGATTTCCTACAACAACCCAGCCCACACACTTCGCTCCTCGAATGGCAACCTACTCACTGTACCTCAGTCTCACCTGTCTTGTTGCTGACCCCTTGCCCATTTCTTGCCTCTGGCCTCTGGCCCGGAACTCCCTTCCTCTTTCAATCTCTCCCGTCTCGCCGCCGACCCCTGGTCCATGCCTCCGGCCTGGAACGCCCTTCCTCATCAAATCCTCCAGAATATGACTCTTCTCCTGTTCAAAGCTTTACTGACAGCCCATCTCCTCCAAGAGGCCTTCCCTGATTAAGCTCCACTTTTCCTCATCTCCTACTCCTTTCTGCCTCGACCTGACTTGCTCCTTTTGCCCTCCCCCTCTCCCCGCCAGCCCCACAGCACTTTTGTATATATCTGTCATTTTATTTATGTGTGATCATATCTGTCTCTCTCCGCTCTGGACTGTGAGCTCACTGTGGGCAGAGATTGTCACTGTTTGTTGTTGTATTTTTCTTTCCCAAGTGCTCTGCACACAGTAAGTACTTAATAAGTACGAGTGAATGAATGACTATATCCAACGGACGATGATTCCGTCGACGTTCAAAGCCTTATTAAAAATACGTCTCCTCCGAGAGGCCTTCCCTGTCTAAGGCCTCATTTCCTCTTCTCCCACTCCCTTCTGTGTCACCCTTGTTCTTGGATTTGCTCCCTTTATTCACCCCTCCCTCATGCCTACAGGATTTTTGTGTATTGCCGTGATTTATTCATTTCTGTTAATACCTGCCTTCCCCTCTAGACTGTAAGCTCCTTGTAGCCTGCCTTCCCCTCTAGACTGTAAGCTCCTTGTAGGCAGGGAGCATGTCGAGGAACTCGGTGACGTGGCCCTCTCCCAAGCACTTAGTGAGCGCTCAGTAAATATGACTGATTGATTGAGTGATTCTCAAGTGAAGTTCATTCATTCGGAGAAGCAGCGTGGCTCAGTGGAAAGAGCACGGGCTTTGGAGTCAGGGCTCATGAGTTCGAATCCCAGCTCTGCCACTTGTCGGCTGTGTGACTGTGGGCGAGTCACTTCACTTCTCTGTGCCTCAGTTCCCTCATCTGTAAATTGGGGATGAAGACTGTGAGCCCCACGTGGGACAACCTGATTCCCCTATGTCTACCCCAGCGCTTAGAACAGTGCTCGGCACATAGTAAGCGCTTAACAAATACCAACATTAAATACCAACATTATTCATTCAATCATATTTATTGAGCGCTTGCTGTGTGCAGAGCACTGTACTAAGCACTTGGAAAGTACCATTCAGCAATAAATAGAGACAATCCCTATCCAACTATGGGCTCACATCTAGAAGGCACAGACAACAAAACAACAAAATAAGTAGACAGAAATTTATAGGATCAATGTAAATAAAGATAAGTATATATATATACATGTAAATATACATCATTAATAAAATAAATAGAATAATAAATATGTACAAATATACAGCAGCGCTGTGGGGAGGGGAAGGGGGGAGGGTAGAGGGAGGGAGTCAGGGCAATGGGGAGGGGAGGAAGAGCAGAGGAAAAGGAGGGTTCAGTGTGGGAAGATTTTGGAGGAAGTGAGCACTCGGTAGGGCTTTGAAGGGGGGGAAGGGTGATTGTTTGGCTTCTTTGAGGAGGGAGGGTGCTCCAGGCCATAAGAAGGAGGTGGGCCAGGGGTGGAAGGTAGGACAGGAGAGAATGAAGCACAGTGAGGATGTAGTTCGCCTGAGGTCACACAGCAGGCAAGTGACAGAGGAGAGATTAGAATCCAGGTCTTCTGCTTAACAGGCCTGTGCTCCATCCATTAGGCCATTCACCTTTAAACAGCCTCGCCTAGTGGCTAGAGCCTGGGCCTGGGAGTCCGAAGGGCGTGAGTTCTAATCCCAGTTCTGCCACTTTTCTGCTGTGTGAACTTGGGCAAGACCCTTCAATTATTTTTGCCTCAGTTACCTCATCTGTAAAATGGAAATTGAGACTACGAGCAACCATGTGGGAAAGGGACTGGTAACCTGATTTGCTTGTATCCACCCCAGTGCTTAATACAGTGCCTGGCACGTAGTAAGTGCTTAATAAGTGCCACAATTATTATTATTGTTATTATTATTATTGTTATCATAAGTGTCTCAGTTATCTCATCTGGAAAATGGCGATTGAAACTGTGAGCCCCATGTAGGACAAGGACTGTGTCCAACCCGATTTGCTTGTATCCACTCCAGTACAGTGCCTGGAACATAGTAAACACTTATCAAATACCAAATTATTATTATTTTATTCCCCCAAAGGCTTTACTTACTCCAAATCAACTACCTCAACACAAAGCGCCTGAATCACAGCAGTTTCAGATGCAGAAAAACAACTGCATTATTGCATTCCACCATTCCACGGGCCTCCCTCTCCTCAAGGATGTTTTATTCTGCTAAGGACTGTATAGGTAGAGCTAACCAGGCAGGGAGCACAGACGTGACCTCCTCAATCCCAGCAGAGACCAAAGACCAGAGAGCAGAGACCAGGAGAGACAGCAGAGACCAAAGCTGCGTTCTCCAAAGAGACCAACAGCTGGACTTCCTGTCAGCCCTTTGACCTTTCTCGGCCCTTGAGCCTCCCAGAAACTCTGGATTGACGCCTGTCCCCTTGCTTTCTTTTGTTTTGTGTTGGTTCTAGACTGTGAACCCGTCGTTGGGTAGGGATTGTCTCTATCTGTTGCCAAATTGTACTTTTCAAGAGCTTAGAACAGTGCTCTGCACACAGTAAGCGCTCAGTAAATAAGGTTGAATGAATGAGTCACTCTGGGCGGACATCTCTGCTAAGTGAAAACTACAATTTTTCTTTGTACAAGTTTCTAATCTCACCCCCGCCACTGCAGACCCCATTTCGATGCAAAGCAAGCTCTGGGAAAATTCAAAAGGAGGGAAGGGGAAGATGAAAGACTGAAGTCTGAGCCTTTTGTAGGGTCCAGGAACTTCAACCCCCAGAGCAATCAGAATGGGATTGAAATGAAACAGGGTGTGAGTGAGTCAAATTTGAATATAAATTGAAGGCACCTTCCTCAGAGCAGGGATTCTGTGCCGGTTAGCGGTTCTCTCCCTGCCCTGGGGATATCATCCCTTAGACAAGGGCAGAGTTAATAATAATAACAATAATTAAAGGGGATTGGTTCCTTGTTTACTATGTGCAAGGTGCTGTACTAAAAGCTGAGGTGGATCCAGGCAAATCTGGTTGGACACTGTCCCTGGGGCTCCCAGTCTCAATCCCCATTTGAAAGCAGAGATAAGGGAGGCCCAGAGAAGTAAAGTGACTTGCACAAGGTCACACAACAGAAAAATGGCAGAGCTGAGATTAGAATCCATGACCTTCTGACTCCCAGGCCTGGGCTCTAGCCACTACGTCATGTTTTTTTCTCTAAATTAGTGGGAGTAGGATCAGTAGCAACAAAAGTAGTCAAAATAGTAATTACGGTATTTGTGAAGTGCTTACTATGTGCCAAGCACTGTTCTAAAACCTGGGGTTGATACAAGATAATGTGGTAAGACACAGTCTCTGTCCCATGTGGGGCTCACAGTCATAATCCCCATTTTACAGAGGAGGGAACTGAGGCACAGAGAGGTGAAGTGATTAGCCGGAAGTCACACAGAAGACATTTGGCAGAGCTGGGATTAGAAGCCATGACCTTCTGACTCCCAGGCCCGGGCTCCAGTCTCTAGGCCAAGCTGCTTAGCAGCAGTAATAATAATAATAATAATAATGTGGTATTTGTTAAGCGTTTCCTATGTGCAGAGCACTGTTCTAAGCGCTGGGGGAGATACAGGGTCATCAGATTGTTCCACATGGGTATCACATTTTTTAATCCCCATTTTTCCAGATGAGGTAACTGAGGCACAGACAGGGGAAGTGACTTAATAATGATGGCATTTGTGAAGAGCTTACTATGTGCAGAGCACCGTTCTAAGCGCTGGGGTAGATGCAGGGTAATCAGGTTGTCCCACGTGAGGCTCACAGTCTTCATCCCCATTTTCCAGATGAGGGAACTGAGGCCCAGAGAAGCGAAGTGACTTGCCCACAGTCACACAGCTAAGTGACAGAGCCGGGATTCAAACCCATGACCTCTAACTCCGAAGCCCAGGCTCTTTCCACTGAGCCACGCTGCTTCTCTAGGGTGGGGGGGGGTGACTTGCCCAATGTCACTCAGCTGACAAGTGGAGGATCCAGGATGAGAACCCACAACCTCTGACTCCCAAGCCCGGGCTCTTTCCACTAAGCAACGGCGCTTGGAACAATAATATCATTAATAACAGCAGTAGTAGGATTGGTAACAGCAAGAAGTTCCAGCCTGCTGCCTCTTTCTACTCCAGTCAATACTTCACTCTGATACCCAGTTCATCTTTCTACAGAAACGATCAGGACATTTCTCCGTTCCTCAAGAAACGCCAGGGGTTTCCCATCCGCCTCTGGATCAAACGAAAACTCGTCACCCTTGGCTTTAAAGCAGTCAGTCCTTCTCCCCCTCCTACCTCACCACGCTACGGTCTTACTTAAATCCAACCCACCCATCTCGCTCTTCTAACGCCAACCTTCTCACGGTACCTTCATCTCGTCTATCTCGTCGCCGACCCCTCGCTCACCTCCTTCCCAGACTGACCCCCTCCTTCCCGTCCGCTCCTCCTAACCTCCCCTTCCGCCTCCCCGTCCCTCCCTCTGCTCTTCCCCCTTCCCCTCCCCTGGGCACTGTGCTTATTTGTATATATTATTTAAAACCCTGTTTATTTTGTTAATGAGCTATATGGCGCCTTGATTCTATTGATCTTGACGAAGCAGCGTGGCTCAGCGGAAAGAGCAGGGGCTTTGGAGTCAGAGGTCATGAGTTGGAATCCCAGCTCTGCCCGTTGTCAGCTGTGTGACCGTGGGCGAGTCACTTCACTTCTCTGGGCCTCAGTTAGCTCATCTGGAAAATGGGGGATGAAGCTTAGAACGGCGCTCGGCACATAGTAAGCGCTTAACAAATACCAACATTATTATTATTAAGTGACTTGCCCAGAGTCACACACTCTATTCCAATCCTTCTCGACCGCTCAGCTGCCTTTGACACTGTCAACCATCCCCTTCACCTCCACACTTCACCTCACCGTGGCTTCACGGATTCCGTCCTCTCCCGGTTCTCCTCTTTATCTCTCTGGCGGCTCGTTCTCGGTCTCCTTCGCGGGCTCCTCCTCCCTCTCCCGTCCACTAACTGTAGGGGTTCCTCAAGCGTCAGTTCTTGGTCCCCTTCTGTTCTCCATCTATCCTCACTTCCTTGGTGTATATCTCCCCCAGCGCTTAGAACAGTCCTCTGCACATAGTAAGCGCTCAATAAATACTATTGAATGAATGAATGAATTATTATTATTGGCGAACTCATCGTAAGCATTCAATAAATACTATTGAAAGAATGAATGAATGAACATCCTACCTGGATGCAGCGTGGGTCAGTGGAAAGAGCCTGGGCTTCGGAGTCAGAGGTCATGAGTTCGACTCCCGGCTCTGCCCCTTGTCAGCTGTGTGACTGTGGGCGAGTCACTTCACTTCTCGGTGCCTCAGTGACCTCAACTGGAAAATGGGGATCAACTGTGAGCCTCACGTGGGACGACCTGATGACCCTGTATCTACCCCAGCGCTTAGAACGGTGCTCGGCGCATAGTAAGCGCTTAACAAATACCAACATTATTATTACCTCTGGCCCGGAACTCCCTTCCTCCTCAGATCTGACACTCTCCCCATCCTTCAAAACCTTACCGAAAGCCCATCTCCTTCCAGAAACCTTCCCTAAGCCCTCCTTTCCTCGTCTCCCTCTCCCTTCTAGGTCTCTCTGGCTCGATCCCTTTATTCACCCCGTCCCGCCCAGCCTCACACCACTTATGTCCATAACTGTAATTTATTTCTATTAATGTCTGTCTCCCCTTCTAGACTGTAAGCTCTTTGTGGGTAAGGGATGTGTCCGCCTGGGCTTAGAACAGTGCTTGGCACAGAGTAAGCGCTGAAAAAATACCATAATTATCAATTATTAAAAAGCATGGGCTTGGGAGTCAGAGGTCGTGGGATCTTATCCCGGCTCAGCCACCTGTCAGCTGTGTGACTTCGGCCAAGGCACTTCACTTCTCTGGGCCTCAGTTGCCTCACCATGCAGCGTGGCTCAGTGGAAAAAGCCCGGGCTTCGGAGTCAGAGGTGATGGGTTCGAATCCCACTCTGCCACTTGTCAGCTGTGTGACTGTGGACAAGTCACTGAACTTCTCTTCGCCTCAATTCCCTCATCTGTCAAATGGGGATTAATTGTGAGCCTCACGTGGGACAACCTGATTACCCTGTATCTTCCCCAGCGCTTAGAACAGTGCTCTGCACACAGTAGGCGCTTAACAAATACCAACATTATTATTATTAGATGGGAATGAAGACTGTGAGCCCCACGTGGGACAACCTGATTACTTAGTATCTCCCCCAGTGCTTAGAACAATGCTTGGCACAGAGTAAGCACTTGACAAAATACCAACGTTATTAAGAGGAGAAAGAGCAGAAGTAGGAGGAGGAGGAATAAGAGAAGTAGCCTGAAATTTCTTTCAATCAATCAATCATTCAATCAGTCATACAAAGGGACGTAGTCCCCCTGGACCGTCAGATCGTTAGGGGCAGTGAACCTGTCTGCTAATTCTGTTGTACTTTCCCAAAGACTTAGTATAGTGCTCTGTCCAATGGAAGTGCTCAATAAAGTCAACTGATCGATGTAGCCATTCATTCATTCAATCGTATTTATTGAGCGCCGACTATGTGCCGAGTACTGTACTAAGCGCTTGGAGAGTACAATTCTGCAACAAATATAGACAAAGTCCATCTGATAGAATATACCTGGACCTCAACTTTCAATCAGTGTAGTTCTTGATCTTTTTGTAATAATAATAATGTTGGTATTTGTTAAGTGCTTACTATGTGCCAAGCACTGTTCTAATACTAAGGGTGGCATTTGTTAAGGGCTTACTATGTCAAAGCACCGTTCTAAGCACTGGGGGGATCCAAGGTGATCAGGATGTCCCATGTGGGGCTCACGTTTTAATCCCCATTTTACGGATGAGGTAACTGAGGCAGACAGAAGTTAAGTGACTTGCCCAAAGTCACACAGCTGGCAAGCGGCAGGGCTGGGATTCGAACCCATGACCTCTGACTTCCAACCCCGGGCTCTTGCCACTGAGCCCCGCTGCTTCTAAGCGATGGGGTAGATACAAGGTCAGCAGGTCGTCCCACGCAGGGCTCACAGTCTTCATCCCCGTTTCACAGATGAGGTAACTGAGGCCCAGAGAAGTGAAGTGACTTGCCTAAAGTCACACAGCCGACAAGTGGAGGAGCTGAGAGAGTATAACGCATCAGGTGTGGAAGACGTGATCCCTGCCACCCGGGAGCTCACAGTCTACGGGGGGAAAGAGATATAGTGGAAAGATATGAACGAAGGTGCTGTGGGGCCGAAATCGAGGGGATCGTCAAGGAATTCAGAGAGACCATTCGAAGAGTGGAAGTGATGCGGAAGAAAGAGGGAGTAGAGGAGATGAGGGCTTAGTCAGGGAAGGCCTCTTGGAGGTGGTGGGATTTAAACAAGGCTATGAAAGTGGGGAAAGTTGTGGTCCGCTGTGGGATGGAGTGGGATGGAGTGGGATGGCGTCCCAGGCCAGAGGGAGGTTCTAGGCCGGTGGCCGCTGGGTGAGATAGACGAGACGGAGGCGCCGGGAGTAAATTGGGGTTGGAGGAGCAGAGGATATGTGTCTGCTTATTGTTGTGTTCTCCTCTCCCACGCGCTTGGTAAGTGCAACGTTGTGCACGCAGTCAGCACTCGATAGGTACGACTGAATGAATAAATGAACGAGCATGGCCTGGGCTGTAATTGGAACTCAGAGAGTTAAGGTAAGAGGGGCCAAGGTGACTTGGGACCTTTCAAGCCGATGGTGAGGAGTTTCCGTTCGATGCAGAGGTGGATGGGCAACCACCGGAGGTTTCCGAGGAGCGGGGACATAGGGTCTGAACATTTTTTCCAAGAACGATCCAGGCAGCAGGGTGAAGTATGGACTGGAACGGGGAGAGACGGGAGCGGGGGGATGTGATCGAGAAGGCCGATCCAGTAGTCAGTGTGAGAGGTATGAGGTGGAGGAAGAATCAACAGGATTTCACGGCAGATCGAACGTGTCTGTTCGGATGAGAGATTTGAGTTGAGGATGATGCCAGGGTGATGGACTTTGGAGACGGAGAGGGTGTTGGCATTTTTTAAGTGCTTACTACGTGCAGAGCACTGTTCTAAGCGCTGGGGGAGATACAGGGTCATCAGGTCGTCCCACGGGAGGCTCACAGTTAAACCCCGTTTTACAGATGAGGGAACTGAGGCACAGAGAAGTTGAGGCTCGCCCACAGTCACACCGCTGACAAGTGGCAGAGCCGGGAGTCGAACCCATGACCTCTGACTCCGAAGCCCGGGCTCTTTCCACTGAGCCACGTCTAACTCGTTAGGAATGCCTAGGAATGGAGAGGGTTTGGGTGGGAAGATGGCGGCCAATGGGCAGAGAAAGAGAGAGGGGTAGAAGAATAACTACTATTACAATTACGGTACCTGTTAAGCGCTTACTATGTGCCGTAGAGAAGCAGCGTGGCTCAGTGGAAAGAGCACGGGCTTTGGAGTCAGAGGTCATGAGTTCGAATTCCCACTCTGCCACTTGTCAGCTGTGTGACTGTGGGCGAGTCATTTAACTTCTCTGTGCCTCAGTTACCTCATCTGTAAAATGGGGATGAAGACTGTGAGCCCCACGTGGGACGACCTGATTCCCCTGTGTCTACCCCAGCGCTTAGAACAGTGCTCTGCACATAGTAAGCACTTAACAAATACCAACATCGTTGCCGTTCTAAGCACTGGGGTAGATACGAGTTAATCAGGTTGGACACAGACCCTGTCCCCCACTGGGCCCACACTCCTAATCCCCAGTTTACAGCTGAGTGAACCGAGGGCCAGAGAAGTGAAGTGACTTACCCAAGGTCACAAGGCAGACATCTGGCAGAGCCAGGATTTGACCGAAATCCCTAGTTGCTCAGAGGTCAGAGACTTTCTAAAGACAAAAGGAGACAATAACCTACTTCGGGGCTCAGATCTTGTCTGCCTTCCCCGTTATAATCTCCCAAGTGCTTAGTGAAGTAAGCACTGAATAAATACCATTGATTCATCGATCGATTGGTTTGTTTCCTCCTACTCGTTCTCAGGTTCGAGAGGGAATTTCTTTCCCCCAGATTGTTGGCTCCCGTTGCTGCTAAATTTGCTTTAACAACACGTAGGCAATAAACAGCTTAACAAGTCCTGTTCTCTTCAGGATTATCATCCTTCCCATATGTTATTGGCCGTTAGCCAAACTCCAGCTGTGGTCCAGCATAACTAATCACTGTTTCGGCTTTTTTTCTCGTCTACTAACAGAGTTTACGAAGCATTTCTCCTTGGTTTTGTGTCTAAGATACACGGACACCTAAGACGCACGGATAGGACGCTAAGAATAGTGATAACGTTGGTATTTGTTAAGCGCTTACCGCGTGCCGAGCACTGTTCTAAGCGCCGGGGGAGACGCAGGGGAATCAGGACGTCCCACGGGGGGCTCACAGTCTTAATCTCCATTTTACAGATGAGGGAACTGTGGCACCGAGAAGTTAAGTGGCTCGCCCAAAGTCACACAGCTGACAAGTGGCCGAGCCGGGACTCGAACCCATGACCTCTGACTCCAAAGCCCGTGCTCTTTCCACTGAGCCACGCCGCTTCTTATATATGACGTCATGACGCTATCATCAGCCACTGACCATCTGTCCTTTCCGTGGCCCGTCTCGAATTGCAAGTCTTATTACTTCGAGCCTCTAGAACAATTTCTGCAGTGAGATTTATTGCGATCCCTTAAAAACGATCTAGGAGCATTGGATGAAACTCTCTCATTCTGATAATCCCTTGAATTAACCTAGTGCGTTTTTCTGATGGTTCGTTTTACCGCTTACCATATGCCAGGCACTGAAGTGAGCGCTGGGGCGGATATTCATTCAATAGTATTTATTGAGCACTTACTATGTGCAGAGCACTGTATTAAGCGCTTGGAATGTACTAGTCGGCAACAGATAGAGACGGTCCCCGCCCTCTGACGGGTTTACGGTCTAATCGGATACCAGCTAACGGGGCTGGACGCGGTCCCTGTCCCACATGGAGCTCAGAGTCTTAATCCCCATTTTACAGATGAGGTCACTGAGACCCAGAATAGTTAAACAGCAGACATGCGGCAAAAACAGAATTAGAATCCAGGTCCCTGATCCTTGTTCTTTCCACAAGACCATACGGCTTATTTTTATCTTTTTACCCCAGAAGCCTTTCCTATCTCTTTTCCCATTGTTTATCTTCACCAGATCCCTGCGAGGGAGGGAGAGGCAGGCGAAAGGATCCCCGTTTTACAGGTGGAGAAACTGAGGCATGGAAAATAAGGTGACTAACCCAAGGTTACACAGTAGGCCCAAAGCAGATGCCTGCTTATTTCTATCCATCAGGCTCAGATTCTCTCTCCCTGCCCCACCAAATTAAAATACTGCAGAGGGGAAAATTTGGACATGAACTTTCATAATAGTAGAAATAATCAATGGATGCTATTTATTGAGAGTTTATTCTAAGTGCTTGGGAGAGTACTATATAACGGAGTTGGTAGGAATGTTCCCCGCCCACAGTGAGCTTACAGTATTTATTGAGCCCACTCTGTACTAAGTCTAACATAAGTAATAAAATAATAATTATGGAACTTGTTAAGTGCTTATGATCTACTAAGCGCTGTTTTTAGCACTGGGTAGAAACTAGTTAATCGGGTTGGAAATATTCCCTGTCCCACATGGGGCTTACACTTCTAATCCACATTTTACAGATGAGGGAAATGAGGCCTAGAGAAATTAAATGACTACTTGTCCAAGGTCACACAGCAGACAGTTGGAGGAGCTGGGATTTGAACCCAGGTCCTTTTTACTCCCAGACTCATGCTCTCTGAATTACGCCAGGCTGCTTCTCGTAAGTATCCATCACTGATATCAATTTATGGCTGTTCCCTGCCAACCAGGAGCTTACACTCTATTAGGGGATGCAGACAATGCCGATAATGATAATGATAATGGTATTTGTTAAGTGTGGAACAAATGTGCGAGGCACTGTGCTAAGCCCCGGGGTGGTTACAAGCAAATTGGGCTGGACACAGTCCCTGTTCCGCACAGGGCTCACAGTCTCAATCCTCGTTTTACGGATGAGATAACGGAGGCACAGACAAATGAAGTGACTTGCCCAAGGTCACACAGCAGGTAAGTGGCGGAGCTGGGATTGGAACCCCAAAACCACCACGCCAAGTTTTGAAACTGTGGCCCATCCTCGTCTCCCCAGATCGACTCTCTAACTGGATTTCTCCAAAGATGTCCTGTCTGGGTTTTCCACCTCCTTCTCCCACTGCTTCCTTCTCTGCCTCTTCGGCTGAATACTCCTCTTTCTTCTATCATTCATTCATTCATTCAATTGTATTTATTGAGCGCTTACTATGTGCAGAGCACTGTACTAAGCGCTTGGAATGTACGAATCGGTAACAGATAGAGACGGTCCCTGCCCTTTGACGGGCTTACGGTCTAATCGGGGGAGACGGACGGACGGACGAGAACGATAGCGATAAATAGAATCAAGAGATGCAGTGTCGCCTAGGGGATAGAGCCCGGGCCTGGGAGTCGGAAGGTCCTGGGTTCTCATCCCGGCTCCACCACTTGTCTGCTGTGTGACCTCGGGCAAGTCACTTCACTTCTCTGGGCCTCCGTTCTCTCATCTGGAAAAAAATGGAGAATGAGATGGTGAGCCCCGTGTGGGACAGGGACTGAGTCCCACCTGATTAGCTCTAGACCGTGAGCCTGTTGTGGACAGGGATTGTCTCTGTTGCTGAATTGTACTTCCCAGACGCTTAGTACAGTGCTCTGCACATAGTAGGCGCTCAATAAATACGATCGAATGAATGAATCTACCCCAGTGCTTAATAGCACTATTACTATTATTATTATTATTCTCCTTCTATGCCCTCTCCCTCGGAAGGCTCATCTGCTCACATGCCTTCGACTCCTCCATCTACGTAACGACTTCCAAATTTCTCTCTCCAACATTATTGGAAGGCCCATCTCCCCCGAGAGACCTTCCCCGACTAAGCCCCTTTTCCCTCTTCTCCCACTCCCTTCTGCTTCACCCTTTATTCCCCTCAGATCCAGAGCACTTATGTCCATATCCGTCATTTATTTATTTATATTAATAATATCAGATTGCCTGTCTACTTGTTTTGCTTTGTTTTGTTCTCTGCCTTCTAGACCGTGAGCCCGTTGTTGAGCAGGGATTGCCTCTTTCTGTTGCCAAATTGAACTTTCCAAGCACTTAGTAGAGTGCTCCGCACATAGTAAGCGCTCAGTAAATAGGAATGAATGAATGAATGTCTCTCTCCCCCTCTAATAATAATAATGTTGGTATTTGTTAAGCGCTTACTATGTGCAGAGCACTGTTCTAAGCGCTGGGGTAGACACAGGGAAATCAGGTTGTCCCCCGGGGGGGCTCACGGTCTTCATCCCCATTTTACAGATGAGGTCACTGAGGCACAGAGAAGCGAAGTGACTTGCCCACAGTCACCCAGCTGACAAGTGGCGGAGCTGGGATTCGAACTCATGACCTCTGACTCCAAAGCCCGTAGTCTTTCCACTGAGCCACGCTGCTCGTCTAGACAGGAAGCTCACTGTGGGCAGGGAATGTGTCTACTGACTCTGTTCTTTGGTACTCTCCCAAGTGCTTAGTACAGTGCTCCGCACATAGTAAGCGCTCGAGAAGTATGACATTGAATGAGTGTCCCTCTGCTCTTCTCTGCTTCTCTCTCAAGTGCACACAGTCTCAAATGCAGAGGGAAGTAGCATGACTTAGTTAGTGGAAAGAGCCCAGGCTTGCGAGTCAGAGGTCGTGGGTTCTAATCCTGGCTCCGCCACTTGTCTGTTGTGTGACCTTTGGTAAGTCACTTAACTTAGCTGTGCCTCAGTGACCTCGTCTGTAAAATGGGGATTGAGACTGTGAGCCCCACGTAGGACAACCTGATTACCTGGCATTTATTTACCCCAATGCTTAGAACAGTGCTTGGCACACAGTAAGCACTTCACAGATACCATGATTATTATTCTTATCATAGGCAAAGAAAGGAAGGAAAGTAAGTGCCAAGCGGCATGGACTAAGTGGAAAGAACTCGGCCTGGGAGTCCGAGGACACGGGCTCTAACCCCAGCTCTACCATTTGCCTGCTGTGGGACCTTGGCCAGTTCGCTGCACTTTCTGTGCCTCAGTTTCCTCATCTACAAAATGGGGATCTGATACCTGTTCTCCCTTCCCCTTAGACTGAGAGTCCCATGTGGGAGGAGGTGGTGTCTGAACTGATTAATCCAAGTCTACCTTATCACTTAAAGCACTGTTGGGCACATTGTACGCGCTTAGCAAATTCCACAGCTGCTAGTAATAGCGGGAGGAGAAGTCAGATTAGTCAGAAAAAGCTTCCTGCTTCCAGGACCTCTCTCCTTGGAAATCCAGCCAACATTCCAAACTCAGTATGCCTAAAACTGAGCCGCTCCTCATCTCCCTTCCCGTTTCCCCTCCTCCTTTCCCATTGCTCTTGAAGATACTATTATCTTCCCCCGCTCTGAGCAATCACATTGGCATTATCTCATTGACTCATCTATCTCTTTCAACCCGAATATTCAAATTTTGTACCTCAGTTTTGCACCTCAATTTTATACCTCGGTTTCCTCATCTGCAAAATGGGGATTCGAAGCCCCTTCTCCCCCTACTTAGTCCGTGAGCCCCATGTGGGTGTCGATTATCTTGTATCTAAGCCAGCACTTAGTAGACTGACTGACACATAGAATGCACTTAAATATTATTAAGAGTAATTATTATTGTATTCTCCCAAATCCCTAGTCCATTTCTCTGCATACGGAGACATTTAGGGTTGACTGACATGTAGGTTGTACTCTAACGTCTTCCAGTAAAATAGTTCATTCATTCATTCGATAGTATTTATTGAGCGCTTACTATGTGCAAAGCACTGTACTAAGCGCTTGGAATGGACAAGTCGGCAACAGATAGAGACGGTCCCTGCCCTTTGACGGGCTTACGGTCTAATCGGGGGAGACGAATAGTTCTGCTGCATGACTACCACACGTGGGCGAATCACTTGACTTCTCTGAGCCTCAGTTTCCTCATTTGTCAAATGGGGTAAAATATCAGTTCTCCTTCCTTCTTAAATTGTGAGCACTTATGTGAATCTGGAATCGTGTCTGAGCTACTCAATTTGTATCTGCTCCAGGGAATCAGGAGGTCATGGGTCTACTCTCAGCTCCGCCACTTGTCTGCTGTGTGATTATTGGCCAGTCACTTCACTCAGCTGGGCCTCAGCTACCTCATCTGCGAAATGGGGGTTGACACTGTGAGCCCCACATGGGCCAGGAACTGTCTCAAACGCCCTTTGCGTGTATCCACCCCAGCACTTAGTATACCGCCTGGCACAAAGTAAGTGCTTAACAAATGCCATTATTATTATTAAGAACTGTGTAGGAGGCCCAGTAAATGCTTTATTAATAGTACTATCATTATTACTGTGAATATGGGGCTGGCTACCTCCACACGGAGAGGACACACCCACACACGTTTCCACACACACGCAAACACACACTCCCGTGTCCCTGTACTCCAGCAGCAAATCCAGCCGTGGGGCGTCCAGGAAAATAAGGAGCGGGACGAAAAGGGAAGAGGAGATGAGAGAGCAGGGAAGTCGAGCAACCGAGGACCTGAAAACAAGATGGTGGACGGTACCGGCATCTGACTGGAGAAAGTCCAAAATGGAACTTTTTCCCCCTTCCGACTAGATGGGAGGTTGCGGTGGCATTAGAATTCTATCCCCTTGAGGATGGTTTAATTGAAAGAAGCCTAGATCATTTTAATTTGACCCCTTCCATTAGATCTTCGTTCTTTGAGGTATTAGTCCTCAGGGCTCCTGTCAAAACGTCTGGCTGAGAGGCAGCTACGAGAAGGAGCAGGGAGAGTCCTGAGCCACCAGAGAAGAGAGCAGCTGCTCAACCCAATTCCTTTAGGGCCCAATTATTTGCCACCAAATTGAAGGATTCGGCTACGTCTCTGACTTCAGACGTTTCCGATCTCGATTCATTTGACTGTCAGAGCCCAAGTATTAAAAGATGGAGGAGGCACAAATGTTTTATCTGCGAGGAGGATTGAATTCTTTCCCTGAAAGGGACCCATTTAATGTCAGCGGATGAGCCCCCATTATTATCCAAAGACAATTAGAATCATTTTCCCTCATTACCGAGGTAGAGAACTGAATCTTCAACTTGTACGGTTTATTAAACGATGAAGGAAAATGGACTGTAAAATCACTTTCAAGAGCAAAATTACTGAGACTAAAAATACTTTTCTGGAGTTTTCTTCTTTATTTTCATGTGATATTATTATTTGGGGACAATAGCCGATTTTTAAATGGATTCCGTCAAAGGAAAATCGTTTCAAATTTAGGGGTATAAGTAATAACAACTCTACCTCATCCTCCCTCCCAGACCTCTCCTCCTCCTAACTCTCTCATCACTGTTGACGACACGGTCGATCTCCCCAGCTCTGACGACCACAACTTTGGGGTTATTCTTGACTCCCAACTCTCTCTCTTTCAGCTCCCAGGGTCACTGAGTTGCTAAATCTCACTGGTTTTCTTTATACAACGTCTCTAGAAACTGCGCCTTCTTCTCCATCCAAACCAATGCCACCTTTATGCAACCACTTGTCATATCTGTTCTCGTCAACTGCACCAGCCTCCTCGCTGCCCTCCCCTCTCCAGTCCACTCTGCTGGCCAGATCATTTTTCTAAAACATCGCTTGTTAGAGAATCAGCCTGGAAAGAGCACGGGCCGGGGAGTCAGAGGACCCGGGTTCTAATCCCAACTCAGCCACACGTCCGCTGCGGGACCGTGGGCAAGTCACATCACTTCTCTAGGCCTCGGTTACCTCATCTGTAAAATGAGGATTGAGACTGAGAGTCCCATGTGGGACCGGGACTGTGTCCAACCTGATAAACCTGTACCTACCCCAGAACTTAGACCGTTGCTTGACACATAGTGTGCACTTAACAAATGCCAACATTATTATTATTATTATTATAGTAAGCGCTTAACAAATATCATGAGGTAAACAAACACAAAAAACCAAATAAACAAATGTGTCACTCATTGCTTCAATCCTCCAAAAGCCCTAATGGTCACCCACTTAACTCCCTATCCAGAAGAATTTCCTCTCCAATCAGTGTCGGCTATTGGAAAGAGCTCGGGCCTGGGAGTCGGAAAACCTGGGTTCTAATCCCATCTAAGCTACTTGTCTGATCTTGGGCAAGTCACTTCACTTCTCTGTGCCTCACATCTCATCTTTAAAATGGGAATTAGAACCGTGAGCCCTACGTGGGACATTCATTCATTCATTCATTCAATAGTATTTATTGAGTGTTTACTATGTGCAGAGCACTGTACTAAGCGCTTGGAATGGACAAATCGGTAACAGATAGAGACAGTCCCTGCCCTTTGACGGGCTCACGGTCTAATCGGGGGAGACGGGCAGACGAGAAAAATGGCAATAAATAGAATGGAGGGGAAGAACATCTCATTGAAACAATAGCAGATAAATAGAATCGGGATGATGTACATCTCATTAACAAAATAAATAGGGTGATGAAGATATAGACGGTCGAGCGGACGAGTACAGTGCCGAGGGGATGGGACGGGAGACGGGGAGGATCGGAGGGAAAGGGGGGAGAAGAGGTCTTAGCCGCAGAGAGGTGAAGGGGGGCAGTAGAGGGAGTAGAGGGAAAAGGGGAGCTCAGTGTGGGAAGGCCTCTCGGAGGAGGTGAGCTTTAAGTAGGGTTTCGAAGAGGGGAAGAGAATGAGTCCGGCGGAGGTGAGGAGGGAGGGCGTTCCGGGACCGCGGGAGGACGTGGCCCGGGGGTCGACGACGGGATGGGCGAGAACGGGGGACGGTGAGGAGGTGGGCGGCGGAGGGGCGGAGGGTGCGGGGTGGGCGGTGGAAAGAGAGAAGGGAGGAGAGGTCGGAAGGGGCGAGGTGATGGACAGCCTCGAAGCCTAGAGTGAGAAGTTGAGTGGACATGGACTGTGTCCAGCCTGACTATCTTGTATCTACCCCAGTGCTTAGTTCAGAGCCTGGCACTTAACAAATATCATTGAATTAAAAAAAAGTGATCAATCAGAGGTACTGGCTGAGTACTCACTATTAGGTTAAGGTGCTCGATCGGCTCTCTCCCTGTTAATTATCCATTCTCTTCTCCCACTACATACTGGATGACACACTTTATCTCTGTCAAGTCAACCTACTCAATGAAATAACAATGATAATAATAATAATGATGATGATCGTAGTTGTCAACTGCTTACTTTGTGCTAAGCGCTGTTCTAAAAACTGGAGTAGATAGGAGGTAATCAGGGTGTCGCACGTGGGGTTCGCAGTCTTAATCTCTATTTTACAGAGGAGAGGACTGAGGCACAGAGAAGTTAAGTGGCTCGCCCAAGGTCACACAGCAGACGAGTGGTGGAGACAGGATTATAACCCACGTCCTCTGACTCCCTAGCCCAGGCTCTTGTCACTAAGCCAGGCTGCTTCTCATCTCTCCCACTACCCAGCTAATGTTAATAATAATAATTATGCTATTTGTTAAGTGCTTACTATGTGCCAAGCACTGTTCTAAGCACTGGGGTAGATATAAGACAATCAGGTTGTCCCACGTGGAGCTCACGGTCTTATCCCCCATTTTACAGATGAGGGAACTGGAGGAGGAGCTGGGAATAGAACCCCCATTTCCTCTGCTCCTTCTCCCCGCTCCATCGCCCTGACTCCCTCCCTCTGCTCTACTGACCCCAATCCCACAGCACTTGCGTACGTATATTTATTGTGTTAATGAGATGTACATCGCCTTGATTCTATTTAGTCGCCATTGTTTTTACGGGACGTTCTTCCCCTCGACTCTATTTATCGCCATCTTTCTCGTCCGTCCGTCTCCCCCGATCAGACCGCGAGCCCGTCAGACGGCAGGGACCGTCTCTATCTGTTGCCGACTTGTTCGTTCCAAGCGCTTAGTACAGTGCTCTGCACATAGTAAGTGCTCAATAAATACTATTGAATGAACGTATATACATATCTATCATTCCATTAAGTTTAATAATGATGTGTATACATCTATAATTTTATTTATTGATATCAATGCTAGTGATGCCTATCTACTTGTTGTTTTTCTTTATTATCTGTCTCCCCCCCCTTCAAGACTGCGAGCCCGTCGTTGGGGAGGAATTGACTCTATTTGTTGCCGAACTGTACTTTCCAAACACTTAGTACAGTGCTCAATGAATATGATTGACTGCATGAATGAAAGGGAAAGAGCTTCTGAGTCCCGGGCCCAGGCTCTACCCACTAGGCCATGCTGCTTCTCAAGAATTAGACTGAGCTGATCGGATAGAAGATAATCAGTTCCGACATTCCTGCTATCCCCCGTTCATTCAATAGTATTTACTGAGTGCAGTCACTTCATTCATTCATTCATCCATTCAAACGTATTTATTGAGTGCTCAGTGTGTGAGAGAACTGTACTAAGCTCTTGGAAAGTACAATTCGGCAACAAGTAGAGACAATCCCTACCCAACAACTGGCTCACAGTCTAAAGATTAATCTCCACTTTACAGATGGGGCCTCTGAAGCACAGAAGGAGTAAAGTGACTTGTCCAAGGTCGCAAAGCAGGCAGGTGAAAGAGGAGGAATTAAAACCTAGTCCTCCTGACTCCCAGGAAACCACGCAACCTCTCGTCCTCTCCCAGACTTTTAAAACAGTATTTTTCACAGAGAAATCACCGATTAAGTTCTATTAATCAGTCGATCTACCAGTGCTTTTCATTTTAATTCCTCAAGGAGAGGATTCATGTCTTTTAATTGGTTATGTACTGCCATAATACTATTTATAATATTATATATTATTATATTATCATATACAGTAATATCACATATATTATCTACCATAATAGATGCTCATTAAATACTATTCGGTGAATGAACGAAAGAATGAATGAATGAATCGGATGGATGAATGAATTCAAGAATCTTTTAAAGAGTTGAAGCAACTTTCCAAGTCCTTATCATTATTATATATAATAATATTATTATATCCATTATCTTCCATAATAGATGCTCAATAAATACTATTGGGTGAATGAACGAAAGAGTGAATGAATGAATCGTATGGATGAAGGAATTCAAGAATCTTTTAAAGAGTTGAAGCAACTTTGCTAATCCTTATTATCATTATTATATATAACAATATCATCATATCTATTATCTACCATAATAGATGCTCAATAAATACTATTGGGTGAATGAACGAAAGAATGAATGAATGAATCGGCTGGATGAATGAATTCACGCATCTTTTAAAGAGTTGAAGCAAAGTTTGCAAATCCTATTTTCCAGGCTAAAGTCTTGTTGAAACTCACCGATGGTTCGTCAGACTCAGAAAATGTACTTTGCTTCTGCCTTTCATCTGAATAGGAAGAAGCTCGTAGGAAGCAGAACAAACGCACAAATCGTGACAGGAAAGGGGAAATGAAAAGATGAAATAGTCGAATATTTATATACAGTACGCAGACCTCAAAACTCTGTTAATGCTCATGAAATGGCACTAAGCCTAATACGAAATATCTTGTCCTCATTAATATTGTCATCATCAGTAGTTTCAGGGAGCCTATAGACCACAGAACACTTTAACCCCCACATGGGAGAATGAAACAAATTAGAAGTCACTAACTCTGGAATAAAAATAGAAAATCTTAGGAAATCTCTAGAAAAGATTCACTAGAAAAGAAAAAAAAAAACCCTACTCATTAATATGAACTTTGTCATCATTCTCCTGAAACAGTCGGAGCAATTTGAAAGCAATCATTAAATCTCCCAGAATGTGTCCTATCCGTTTAGCAAACGGGAAAAAGGAGTTGGCAAGACGTAAGGCTGTTTTTTATTTTCAATCACATATATTGAATAGAGATGAGAAATATGAGGATCCCTAGCTGTTCTAATAATGATAATGTTGGCATTTGTTAAGCGCTTACTATGTGCCGAGCACCGTTCTAAGCCCTGGGGGTGATACAGGGTCATCAGGTTGTCCCACGTGAGGCTCACAGTGAATCCCCATTTTACAGATGAGGTAACTGAGGCACAGAGAAGTGAAGTGACTTGCCCACAGTCACACAGCTGACAAGTGGCAGGGCCGGGAGTAGAACTCATTACCTCCGACTCCCAAAGCCCCGGCTCTTTCCACTGAGCCATGCCGCTTCTCAAATGTCAAAGGTCTTCTAATGTCGTTGAGGCCCAGAGTGACATATATTCCATTCATTCATCCATCCATCCATCCATCCATCCATCCATCCATCCATCCATCCATCCATTCATTCAATTGTATTTATTAAGTGCTTAATGTGTGCAGAGCACTGTTCTCAGGGCTTGGGAGAGTCCAGAATGAAGATAGCGCAGGCTTGGCAGAAACATTCCCTGCCCACAACAAGCTGCACTTGGGATTTGCTCCCTTTATTCCATCCACCCTCAGCCCCGCAACACTTACGGGTAGGGATTGCTTCTCTCTGTTGCCGAATTGTACGTTCCAAGCACTCAGTACAGTGTTGTGCACATAGTAAGCACTCAATAAAGGCGACAGTGAATGAATGAAGTCACTTCGCTTCTCTGGACCTCGATTCTTTCGATTGTAAAATGCTATTCTCCCTCCCCATCACTTCACGATTCGCCGTACGGTCCGGGGACCGTGTCTGATTGTCGAACCCTGTGCTTCGTCCCGCGCTGGGCGTATAGTAAGTGCTCAGCAAAGACCCTTATTTATTATTATGATGAGAAGTATCATTATCATCGCTCTCATTCTCATTTTTCTTCCGATTATTATTATCGCTATAATTATCATTATTTCGGTAAGGATTCGAAGAGTCCTCCATAAAGTCAGCAGGAAGGAAGAGGGATAGCTTAGAAGCCCTCCGTCGCTGCCGGGGTGCGGGTGGGGGTGGGTGGGGGTGAGAAGGCGGGCAGTAATCACGGCAGCGACCGATGAAGACGAACAGCAATATCGTTGCCGTATATGTGGACGGTTGCCATCCGAACTCGTAAAAGAGGCCCCGCGGAGGGAAACTGCCAAATTCAAACTTCAATAAAATTGGGGCTAAAAACGATTCTGTCTATTGCACTGTTGGGGAATCAATAACAATTCCAAAACAAATGCATTAACAGGAATTTGACATTTATTCTCAGCTTGGCCTAGAAATCAACACTATCCATCTTGAAATGAACTGACACCAAAGTGCTGACGAAAGGCCTTCTCCGGGAAGGAGAGTTTCTCCGGACATTCAGCCCCGCTCCGGGTCCAGGAAGAAGAATTCGTTCTTTCGAACGCATTTGATGTTGGTATTCGTTAAGCGCTTACTATGTGCAGAGCACTGTTCTAAGCGCTGGGGCAGACGCAGGGTAATCAGTCTGTCCCACGTGAGGCTCACAGATCATCCCCATTTTACAGATGAGGGAACTGAGGCCCAGCGAAGTGAAGTGACTTGCCCACAGTCACACAGCTGACAAGTGGCGGAGCCGGGAGTCGAACCCGTGACCTCTGATTCCGAAGCCCACGTTACTGAGTGCTGATTGTGCAGAGCGCTGTACGAAGCGCTGAAGAGTCGAGCTCCGGGATCAGAAGACCTGGGTTCCAATTCCGTCACTATCTGGTCAGTCTGTCATATTTATTGAGTGTTTACTGGGTGCTAAGCGCGTGGGAGAGTCCAGTATAACAATGAACAGACACATTCCCTGCCCACAGCGAGCTTTCGGTCGAAAGGGGGAGACAGGCATTAATGTGAATAAATAAATTCAATATGAATGAATGAATAGCCTAGAGCTGGCTAATGGGGCTAAACAGTATGAGAAGCAGCATGGCTTAGTGGAAAGAGCCCGGGCTTGGGAGTCAGAGGTCGTGGGTTCTAATCCTGCCCCACCACTTGCCAGCTGCGTGATGTGACTTTGGGCAAGTCACCTCACTTCTCTGTGCCTCAGTTACCTCATCTGTAAAATGGGGATTAAGACTGCGAGCCCCAGGTGGGACAACCTGATCACCTTACCTCTACCTCAATGCTTACAACAGTGTTTGGCATATAGCGAGCACTTAACAAGCACTGCCATTATTATTATCAATAATAAAAATAATTGTGGCACCTAAGTGCTTCTTCTGTGCCAAGCACTGTACTAGGCTCCGGGGTAGATACGGGGTGATCAGGTCCCAAATGCAACTCAGAATAGGAGGGAGAACAGGTTTGAATCCCGGTTTTGCAGATAAGCGTACTGAGGTCCAGAGAAGTGACCCACCCAAGGTCATACAGTAAGAATACAGTCTTGATTCTATTTATTGCCGTTGTTCTCGTCTGTCCGTCTCCCCCGATTAGACCGTAACCCCGTCAAAGGGCAGGGATTGTCTCTATCCGTTACCGATTTGTCCATTCCAAGCGCTTAGTACAGTGCTCTGCACAGAGTAAGCGCTCAATAAACGCTATTGAATGAATGAATGAATTCGGTAGGTGTGTAGTATAGCCGGGATTAGAACCCAGTACCTTTAACTTCCAGGCCCCTGCTCTTTGCTCTAAGCCGCACTACTTTTCAAGGCAGTGTCGACTAATGGATAGACTTCGGGCCTGAGAGTCAGAAGGTTCTGTGTTCTAATCTACCAGTTTTCTGCTGTGTAACCTTGGTCAAGTCACTTCACTTCTCTGGACCTCGGTTTTCTCATCTCTCAAATGGGGATTAAAGTTATGGTGTTTGTAAAGTGCTTACTATGTGCCAAGCACCGTTCTAAGGGCTGGGGTAGTTACAAGGAAAGCAGGTTGTCATTCATTCATTCATTCATGCATTCAATAGTATTTATTGAGCGCTTACTAGGCGCAGAGCGCTGTACTAAGCGCTTGGAATGGACAAATGGGTAACGGATAGAGACGGTCCCTGCCCTTCGACGGGCTCACGGTCTAATCGGGGGAGACGGCCGGACGAGAACGATGGCAGTAAATAGCGTCAAGGGGAAGAACATCTCATAAAAACAATGGCAAATAAATAGAATCAGGGTGATGTACATCTCATTAAACAAAATGAATAGGGTCCCACGTGGGGCTCACAGGCTCAGTCTCCATTTTACAGGTGAGGGAAGTGAGGCCTTGAGAACTTGGGTGACTTGCCCAAGGTCACACAGCAGACAAGTGGCGGAGCCCAAATTAGAACCCATGACCTCTGACTCCCAAATCCGGGCTCTTTCCACTAAGTCATGCTGGATTAGGACTGTGAGGCCCAGTAGGGTAGCGATGGGCAAGAATGGGAGTGTGCGAAGAGCTGTGCAAACTACCATTAGCGTTGGTATTTGTTAAGCGCTTACTATGTGCAGAGCATTGTTCTAAGCACTGGGGGAGATATAGGGTCATCGGGTCGTCCCACCTGACGCTCCCGGTTAATCCCCATTTTACAGATGAGGTCACTAAGGCACAGAGAAGTGAAGTGACTTGCCCACAGTCACCCAGCTGACAAGTGGCAGAGCCAGGACTCGAACCCATGACCTCTGACTCCCAAGCCCGGGCTCTTTCCGCTGAGCCACGCTGCTTCTCTGCTCAATATGTGTGATTGAATGAGTAAATGAATGAATAATCTACTCCTTCGGGTGGTTTCTCGTTCTTCTAGGTTCAGGAACGAGGATCGCTGGTCATCCCTAATGGGAGTCAGAGAGGATGGGTTCGAATCCCGGCTCTGCTACATGTCAGCGGTGTGACTGTGGGCAAGTCACTTCACTTCTCTGGGCCTCAGTGACCTCATCTGGAAAATGGGGATTAAGATTCGGAGCCCCAGGTGGGACAATCTGACTACTTTGTATCGTGGCTCAGTGGCAAGAGCACGGGCTTTGGAGTCAGAGGTCATGGGTTCGAATCCCGGCTCGGCCATTTGCCAGCCGTGTGACTTTGGGCAAGTCACTTCACTTCTCTGTGCCCCAGTTCCCTCATCTGTAAAATGGGGATGAAGACTGTGAGCCCCACGTGGGACAACCTGATTCCCTTGTATCTACCCCAACGCTTAGAACAGTGCTCGGCACATAGTGAGCGCTTAACAAATCCCAACATTACACCAGCACTTAGAACAGTGCTTGGCTCATTGGAAGTACTTAACAAATACCATGATTATTATTGTTATTACTATCATTATTAGTATTATTCTCCCAAGACCGACCTTCCGTAATAATAATAATGTTGGTATCTGTTAAGCGCTTACTACGTGCAGAGCACCGTTCTAAGCGCTGGGGGAGATACAGGGTCATCAGGTTGTCCCACGTGAAGCTCACAGTCTTCATCCCCATTTTACAGATGAGGTAGCTGAGGCCCAGAGAGGTGAAGTGACTTGCCCACAGTCACACAGCTGACAAGTGGCAGAGCCAGGATTGGAACCCATGACCTCTGACTCCCAAGCCCTCTGTACTCCCCTCCTGTCCACTGGGGGCTCACCCAGAATCCTCTCCTATCCCTCCCTGCGGCCTGTGTCCATTCAAGATCGCAGCACTTGCTTTCCCCAGTGTTTGGTACATAGCCTGACACATGGTAAGCACTTAACAAATACCATCATTAGTATGATGATAATTCTCCTCCTCCTCTGCCACCCGCCCACCTCCTCGCCGTCCCCGGGTCTCGCCCGTCCCGCCGTCGACCCCCGGGCCGCGGCCTCCCGCGGTCCCGGGAGGCCCTCCCTCCTCACCTCCGCCGAACCGATTCTCTTCCCCTCTTCGAAACCCTACTTAAAGCTCACCTCCTCCGAGAGGCCTTCCCGGACTGAGCCCCCCCTTTTCCCTCCCTCTGCTCCCCCTCTACCTCCCCTCAGCTAAGCCCTCTTTTCCCCCCTTTCCTCTGCTCCTCCTCCTCTCCCTTCCCCTCCCCTCAGCACTGTGATCGTCCGCTCATTCGTATATATTTCTACTACCCTATTTATTTCGTTAATGAGCTGTACATCCCCTTGATTCTATTTATTGCTATTGTTTCACTGAGATGTTCTTCCCCTCGATTCTATTTATTGCCACCGTTCTCGTCCGTCCGTCTCCCCCGATTAGACCGTGAGCCCGTCGAAGGTCGGGGACCGTCTCTATCTGCTACCGATCTGTCCATTCCAAGCGCTTAGTACAGTGCTCTGCACATAGTAAGCGCTCAATGAATACTATTGAATGAATGAAGGAATGAATATTATGATTTTTATTTCCCCACATTCTGCTCAGCAGTCACACAGCTAACGGCACCCTCACCTTAAGATGGCTGAGGGTCTCTCCAATTACCTGACCCCTTCTAAATCCCAATCCTTCTCTCTCAGGGTCCCGTAGACTTCCTTCAGGGAGTGGCTCCACGGAATCCGTGAGTCAGTCGTAATTATGGAGCGTTTACTGTGTGCAGAGCACTGTACTGAGCGCTTGGGAGAGGACGGTACAACAATAAAGAGACACAATCCCTCCTCGCAATGAGCTTACAGTTTGGAGGAGTTATGGAGTTCTTCTCCTGGCTTCTTCCTCCCGCTCTTAAAAGGGGGACCAAACCATCTTCTTAGGATCTCATCTTAAAAAAAAAAAATACATTTGCAGGATTACCTGGCCAAAGTTTTATCCGTTTGGGTGGCGTTGTTTCTTCGGCGGTATTGGAATGGAGGCACCATAAGATAAACTCAAGAAGTTAAACCGCCGTTATTAATTTTAATTGAAAAAGAAAAAGAAACCACACTGTTTTATGGTGGAATAGAACTGGGAGATATTCAATCATGTTAAGTTTAGGACGGAAGAGCCTGCAACATTTGGCATTTACAGCTTTAATTAAGCAAAAAGTAGATCCCGCATCTAAAAATGGGATCAAAGATGTCTCGGGGAATAAATCACCCTTAGCGGGGTATTATGCTATAACGGAGCTCGGCGGGATGCGGAGTCATATTTAACATCATCCATCAAAAACGGGAATAGTGTCTTAAAACCGTTCTCTGACACGATAAAGCTCGCTTCTTTAGCCTTTTCCTTTCTGTTTTGGCTAGTAGAGTGAGCTAGAGTAGAGGGTTTCCGCTAGACAGATCACCGAACGATCAATCCTTCGAAAGGATGGGCCCGAGGAAAGAGAAGGGAGAGGAATGAACGTCCCCGGAGCCTCTGAACGGATCGTTATCTCATTTCTCGCATGTGCACTTTACCCAGAATTTTCCACCAATCAACTCCTGGTCTTAGCTACCCACATAGTGTATCAAACTGACCAAATGTCTACATCCCAGCCCAGATCCAAGCCACGTGGACTGATTTTAATCTCTGAGATACGTAGATACGAAAGGCATCTAACATTTGCACCTCACGAATAGTTGAAAATGAATGCGAGTGGAGAAAACAGAATCGCGGGGAATATTTCGCCTCTTTGGCTCGTATCTGAGTTTCGGTGCCGCTTGGAGGATTTTATAGGTGGGATGTATGCTTTATTACTTTACTTACCCCTCCCTGCACCTCTGTCTTTTTTTTTTCTTTTAGGCTACACCCTTCAAAGTATACGTGGTTGTCCTTCGTCATGAACAAGATCACTAAGCGCTTAGTCTACAGCTTTACGCACAGTAAGTGCTCAAATAATATGAATGGTTTTTGAATGAAAGAAGATGCCAGTGGAAGTGAAGTTCACTTTAAGTATAGGCTGATGAAAGACGCACACTCACTCCCTAATCTAAGGAGGAAAGAGAACAGGTATTTCATCTTTATTTTTCAAACATTCAAACAAAACTGAAAAACTGGGAAAACCTGAGGCACGTCGCTTTGGGATGGAAAAATAGTAATAATAATATTAGTGGTATTTGTTAATTGCTTACATGTCCCAGGCGCTGTACTAAGCGCTGGGGGAATACGCGCACATCAGGTTGGACGCAGTCCCTATCCCACATGGGGCTCGCACTCTTAATCCTCATTTTACCGATGAGGTGGATGAGGCCCAGAGAAATGAACTGACTTGCCCAAGGTCACACAGCAGACAGTGGCAGAGTGAGGATTAGAACCCAAGTCTCCTGAGGGACTCTACCAGCCTGCACCGCAGAAGTCATACACACAGTGAAAACTTTTTATTGGCCATTTCATTGGCTAAAGGTTGTCACCGAATTCTGCCACTGACTAAAAAATGACACACAAATAGCAAAACAAATGATAATAATAGTAATGAATGTATTTGTTAAGCGCTTACCATGTGCAAAACACTGTTCTAAGTGCTGAGGTTAAAACAAGGTACTCGGTTTCTCAGTGACTTGCCCAAAGGAGGAGCCAGGATTAGAACCCGTGACCTCTGATTCCGAAGCCTGGGCTCTTTCCGCTAAGCCACGCTGCTTCCCGTAAGTCAGGAAGGCCACCAGTCCTTTTTTGCCTTGTTTTTTTTTCCTCTATGGTATATATTAAGCAGTTACCATGTGCCAGACACTGTTCTAAGAGCTGGGGTAGATGCAAAGTAATCATTTTGGATACAGTCCTTGTCCCACGTGGGCCTCACATTCTTAATCCCCATTTTCCAGATGAGGCAACTGAGGCCCAGAGAAGTGAAGGAACTTGCCAAGGTCACCCAGTGAGTGTTGTAGCCAGGATTAGAACCCAGGTCCTTCCGACTCCCAGGCCAGGGTGCTATCCCCTAGGCCATGCTGCTTCTCCTCTTGGAGACCCCCACGAAGAGGATGGCGGGGAGCCCGATATCAAGCTCCGGACTTGACTCCAAGTCATTCATTCTTTCAGTCAATCATATTTATTGAGCACTTATTTTGTGCAGGGCACTCTACTTAAAATAATAATGTTGGCATTTGTTAAGCGCTTACTACGTGCAGAGCACTGTTCTAAGCGCTGGGGGAGATACAGGGTCATCAGGTTGTCCCACGTGAAGCTCACAGTCTTCATCGCCATTTTACAGAAGAGGTAAGGGAGGCCCAGAGAAGTGAAGTGACTTGCCCACGGTCACACAGCTGACAAGTGGCAGAGGTCGGATTCGAACTCACGACCTCGGACCCCCAAGCCCGGGCTCTTGCCACTGAGCCACGCTGCTTCTCTAGTCCACAGAGCTGCCGTTGATCTTCTCTGTGACTGAGAGACAGGCATCCAAGTCATCAGTCAGTCGATGATATGTACTGAGTGCTTACTGTGTGCAGAGCACTGTACTAAGCACTTGGGAGAGGACAATAGAACACTGAACAGACACATTCCCTGTCCACGACGAGCTAGAACTACTACTGTATGCAAAGTAATCAAGCAATCGGTCATAACTATTGAGCGCTTATGGTGTGCAGAGCACTGTACTAGGTGATCTAATAATAATGTTGGCATCTGTTAAGCGCTTACTAGGTGCAGAGCACTGTTCTAAGTGCTGGGGTAGATATAGGGTCATCAGGTTGTCCCACGTGAGGCTCACAGTCTTCATCCCCATTTTCCAGATGAGGGAACCGAGGCCCAGAGAAGTGAAGTGACGTGCCCACGGTCACACAGCTGACAAGTGGCAGAGCTTGGATTCGCACCCGTGACCTCGGACTCCCAAGCCGGGATCTTTCCCCTGAGCCACACTTTGTGCAGAGGACTGTCCTAGGCACTCGGGAGAATACAATTCATTCATTCATTCATTCAATAGTATTTATTGAGCGCTCACTATGTGCAGAGCACCGGACTAAGCGCTTGGGACGAACAAGTCGGCAACAGATAGAGACGGTCCCCGCCGTCTGACGGGCGCACGGTCTGATCGGGGGGGGAGACGGACGGACGAGAACGATGGCGATGGACAGAGTCGAGGGGAAGAACGTCTCGTAAAAACAGTGGCGACTAAATAGAATCGAGGCGATGCACAATTCATTAAAATAAATAGGGTAAAGAAAATATATACAGTTACGAGAAGCAGTGAGGTTTAGCGGACAGAGCCCGGGTTTAGGAGTCAGAGGACGTGGGTGCTAATCCCGGCTCTACCGCTCGTCTGCTGTGTGACCTTGGGCAAGTCACTTCACTTCTCTGGGCCTCATCTGTAAAGTGGGGATGAGGACCGCGAGTGCCACGTGGGCTAAACCGGTTAC
Organism: Ornithorhynchus anatinus; assembly: GCF_004115215.2. Lineage (NCBI taxonomy): Eukaryota > Metazoa > Chordata > Mammalia > Monotremata > Ornithorhynchidae > Ornithorhynchus > Ornithorhynchus anatinus. The sequence goes on along the minus strand of NC_041732.1, from coordinate 106,292,009 downwards.
CTTGTATCTACCTCGGCGCTCAGAAGAGTGCTTGGCACAGAGTAAGTGCTTAACGATTCTATTCATTTGCTATCGCTTCAATGAGACGTTCTTCCCCTCGATTCTATTTATCGCCACTGTGCTCGTCCGTCCGCCTCCCCCGATTAGACCGTGAGCCCGGCAGAGGGCAGGGACTGTCTCTGGTAACCGATTTGCCCATTCCAAGCGCTTAGTCCAGTGCTCTGCACGTAGTAAGCGCTCAATAAATACTACCGAATGAATGAAAGAATGAACGAATACCATAATCCTTATTATCGTTATTATTAAGCGAGCTGGTTGACGGCCTTGTCTTCAAGGAGCACACGTGATAACGCGGTGTTTGAATACACGGTCCGCGTGTGCGACTGTGGGCAAGTCACTTCACTTCTCTGTGCCTCAGTTCGCTCATCTGTAAAATGGGGATGAAGACCGCGAGCCTCTCGTGGGACAACCTGATGACGCCGTATCTCCCCCAGCGCTTGGAACGGCGCTCAGCACATAGTAAGCGCTTACCAAATACCAACATTATTGTGTCTATCGACTCTGTTGTATCATACAGTGTTCTGGGCTCAGTGAGTGCTCAAGATTCCCAAGGATCGATTTATCGGCGGGAGAGGGGCAGAGGATAAAAAGGGAGAGAAACAGAGAGTTGAGGGAGAGGGAAGGAGAGAGAAACAGAGATTCGGAGAGAGCGAGGGACGGAGACAGAGCCATGAGGAGAGGAAAGGAGACTGAGTGGAGAGATGGTGTTAGAGGAAATGTCTTGTTAAAGGGTAACGGAACCAAATGACAGATTATTTTGTTCCCTTCATAAATAATTAATCGAGTTGATAAATCACAGTCCATCCGACTCTATCGTATCCTTACCATTAATTCGCGGAACTAAGAGGTGGTAAAGGTCTGTCAGATTCTTTAGTTGATTTCCCCGAATAGAGAGGCCCGTATTTTATTTACCTCATAATAATCTTTCCTTTCGATTTTCGATGTACCGAAATTAGAGTCTTCATCGTTCCCCTTCTAGTGGTCTTTAGCCTCGTGCATTACTTATCCACAGTATATTTGGTGCCGAAAAGAGAAAACCAAATCTTGGGTCCCAAACCGTTCACCCCAGACCTCTCCACATCGTAAATTTCCTCTCCCCGGCAACCGAACCACTACCGTCCCCGGCCCTGAGGCCGACAAGTCGGACGTTATCCTCGACGCCTCTCTCTTTCTCGGTCGCCATATCGAGGCACCAAATCCTGCGGGTTTATTCGTGTTACACCCCGTCTTGACGATCCCACCTCCTGTCTCTCCCCTCTCCCATCCGGACCCTTTAAGTCCCTTTAAGCGCAGTCCCTTTAGGCACTCGCTCTTCACCGGGCCATCCACCCCTCGACACTTACGTCCCCAGGCTTAGTGCATTGATTTAATAATGTTGATATTTGTTAAGCGCTTACTATGTGCAGAGCACGGTTCTAAGCGCTGGGGGAGATACAGGGGAATCAGGTGGTCCCACGTGAGGCTCACAGTTAATCCCCATTTTACAGTTGAGGGAACTGAGGCACAGAGAAGTGAAGTGACTTGCCCACGGTCACACAGCTGACAAGCGGCAGAGCTGGGATTTGAACTCATGGCCTCGGACTCCCGAGCCCAGGCTCTTTCCAGTGAGCCACGCTGCTTCTCCTTTCTTTCTATTAATGTCCATCTCCCCTCTCTAGACCGTCAACTCCTTGTGGGCAGGGAACATCTCTACCGACTCTGTTCGCCTGCCCTCTCCCAAGCACTTAGTAATGTTCTCTGCATATGATCAGTGCTCAATATATGACATTAAGTGGAACAGTGCTCCAGCACTTTCATTCATTCATTCAATAGTATTTATTGAGCGCTTACTACGTGCAGAGCACTGTACTAAGCGCTTGGAATGGACAAATCGGTAACAGATAGAGACGGTCCCCGCCCTCTGACGGGCGCGCGGTCTAATCGGGGGAGACGGACAGACAAGAACCACGGCAATAAATAGAATCAAGAATCAAGCACTTAAAACAGTGCTTGGCACATAGTCCGCCGTGTGACCTTGGGCAAGTCACTTAACTTCTCTGTGTCTCAGTTACCTCATTTATAAAATGGGGTTGAAGAAATGTGAGCCCCACGTGGGACAATCTGATGACTCTGTATCTACCCCAGCGCTTAGAACAGTGCTCTGCACATAGTAAGCGCTGAACAAATACCATAATTAGGCGCTTAACGAATTCCATCATTATTTTTAATTGACAAATACTTCCACTTGCTGCTCAGATGTCCAAGACGTTATGTTGCATCTGTTTTTCCATTTCACATACGCTTTAGAGAAGTAGCACGGCGTACTGGATAGAGCCCGGGCCTGGGAGTCAGAAGGTCATGGGTTCTGCTCTTGCCTCCACCGCTTGTCTGCTCTGTGACCGTGGGCGAGTCACTTCAATTCTCTGGGCCTCGGTTCCCTCATCTGTAAAATGGGGATTGGAGACTGTGAGTCTCACGTGGGACAAGGGATGGTGTCCAACCTATCTTGCATCTACCCCAGTGCTTAGAACAGTGCCTGGTACATAGTAAGCACTTAACAAATATCAGAATTATTATTATGCATTCATTCAATCGTATTTTGTTAATGAAATGGACATCGCCTCGATTCTATTTAGTCGCCGTCGTTTTTACGAGATGTTCTTCCCCTCGACTCTATTCATCGCCATCGTCCTCGTCCGTCCGTCTCCCCCGATCAGACCGTGAGCCCGTCAAACGGCGGGGACCCTCTCTATCTGTTGCCGACTTGTTCGTTCCAAGCGCTTAGTACGGTGCTCTGCACATAGTGAGCGCTCAATAAATACTATTGAATGAATGAAAGTATTTATCGAGCGCTTACTGTGTTACAATATGACAATAAACAGACACATTTCCTGACCATAGCAAGCTTGCAGTCTAGAGGGCGAGCTAAATGGGGATTGAGAGGGTGAACCCCATATAATAATAATAATGTTGGTATTTGTTAAGCGCTTCCTATGTGCCAAGCTCTGCTCTAAGCGCTGGGGTAGATACAAGATAAACAGGTTGTCCGATGTAGGGCTCACAGTCTTCATCGCCATCTTACAGATGAGGGAACTGAAGCACCGAGAAATGAAGTGACTTACCCAAGGTCACACAGCTGACGAGCGGAGGAGCCCGGGATTAGAACCCATGTCCTCTGACTCCCAAGCCCATGCTCCTTCCGCTAAGTCACGCTGCTTCTCTATGGGAAGCAATAGCGAAGGATAGGGGACGGGGACTGGGTGCAACCTGAATGTTGCGTAGTTACCCGCAGTGGAAAGAGTCCGGGCTTGGGAGTCAGAGGTCATGGGTTTGAATCCCGGCTCTGCCACCTGTCAGCCGTGTGACTGTGGGCAAATCACTTAACTTCTCTGTGCCTCCGTTACCTCGTCTGTAAAACGGGGATTAACCGTGAGCCTCCCGTGGGGCAGCCTGATGACCCCGTATCTACCCCAGCTCTTAGAACAGTGCTCGGCCCATAGTAAGCGCTTAACAAATCCCAACATTATCATTATTATTACCCCAGTGCTTAGATCACAGCTAGGCATGTAGTAAGTACATAATGGATACCATAAAAGATGTTTTAATTGCTTCCAAGCAGCGCAGCTCCTGAACCTGAGGAGGACTACGATCCTCACCTCCTCACTTTCCCCAGCTGAGTGCCCCAGTTCCAGGGACGGAGCGGAAGGTTGGAGGCCGTGGGTATTTAATTCCCCATTATTCCAGGCTCTTTGGACTTCCGTTTGTCCAATCTCCACCCTCCAGCCCACTCCCTGCTCCTCTCTGCATTATTTGAGTGGCACGGAGGCGAGGGACACCTTCTTCCACAGTCGGGAATGTCGAGCAGTTCCAGTGACGGGGACGGGGTCCCCCAGTCCTTCCGAGCTCCGCCTGGCTAAGCTCGGGTGGTCACGGGATGCTGGTTTGGCCCCGAAATGGTTTGACCCCCCCCCCCCCCCCAGTTAGCCTTGATACAGTTGGTATCTAGAATATGCTCAATACAAAATAATAATATTAATAAATAATAGTATCTGTTTATAATGATAAATGACGAATAATAGTGAGGGTATCCATTAGGAATAACAGATAATAATGATGGTATTTGTTAATGGTAATAGTAAGTGTGGTATTTATGAAGTACTCACTATGTGCCAGGCACTGTACTAAGCACTGGGGTGGGTACCAGCAAATCAAGTTGGACAAAGTCCCTGTCTCACCTAGGGCTCGCAGTCTCCATCCCCATTTTACCGACAAGGTAACTGAGGCACAGAGAAGGGAAGTGAATCGCCCGAGGTCACATAGCAGGCAACTGCTTACAACGTGCCAGACACTGTACTAGGCACTGGGGTAGATAGAAGCTAACCAGGTTGGTCACCGTCTCTGTCCCACATGGGGCTCCCAGTCTTAACCACCATTTTACAGACGAGAAGACCGTGGCCCAGAGAAGTGATGTGACTTCTAAAAGGGGTGACAGAGAAGGTCACGCAGGAGACAAGGTCACACAGGAGACAAGTGGCAGAACTGGAATGAGAACCGGGTCCTTCTGTCGCTCAGGCCCGGGATCTATCCACTAGGCCATGTTACCACCATTTGAATTATTATTGGTACATGCCCGAAAAGTGCACCTGGTTATGGTGAAAACTGATTTCCCCAATTGTTTCCTGTTGGTTTCCAAAATCCTGGATTTTGACTTGGCTCTCATCCCATTTATCCTTCTCTCTCTCTCTCTCTCTCTCTCTCTCTCTCTCTCTGTGTCTTCCTCTCCCTCACCCTTTCCCCCCCTCTCCCTTTCTCTCTCTCCTTGTCCCTCTCCTTCTCCCTCCTCTTCATTCCTTTATTCCTTCATCCAATCGCATTTATGGAGCTCTTACTGTGTGCCGAGCACTGTACTAAGCACTTGGAAAGTACAATAGCTTCCACCTCTCCCTCTCTCTGCCCCCCTCGCTCTCTCTCTCTTTAGCAAAACACAAGGGCCAGAGAGGAAGAGAAAGCATTTGGACCCAAACAAAACGGCAAGAGTTTGGAAAAGCCTACTTAGATTTCCTGATGAAAACACACTGTTGTGCGAGAGCAGACTAGGCAGTGTAATCTAATTGACGATTTATGGAACTCTTTGAAAGGCTTTCCCAGAAAAAGCCCTGAGGTGTTTTGTTTATTTCTCCTAAAGATAATTTATCTCCAGATTAAAAGGGAAATGACATTTCTGTAAAAGCCATATTACTGTTTAAACAATAATGTTATCGTTATTGATTCATTTCCTCCAAAAAGGAGATGGCATATGTGTGTTGGGGGGGGCGGGGGGGTGGTCCCTGTGTGTAGCATCTAAGAAGATGAACAGTTAATGGGAATTCTTCTCCACGTCCCTTTTATAAAAGGTAAAAATGATCCAGCTCCTGGGTTGGTTGTTTGGGTTTTTTTTTTTTTTTCATTTCGTTAACAAAAACAAAGAGCTTATCCTTGGGCAAGGGCAATACAAAATAGAAATAGCTTGGCCTAATGGATAAAGCACGGGCCTGGGAGCCAGCAGGACCCGGGTTCTAATCCCAGCTCTGCCACCTGTCTGCTGTATGACTTTGGGCAAGTCACTTCACTCCTCTATGCCAAAATTACCTCAACTTCGTCCCTGGGGGACCTGGACAGCGTCCCAACTGTTTGATTTGTATCTACCCCAGCGTTTCCCCTCTCAGCGGGGCACCTGGAGAGTTTCCAGTCCTCTACCAGTCTCCTCAGCGGGAGAGAGAGAGAGTGAAGCCGAGGCCCATCCAGTCCATTCCTAGTTTGGCCAGCGGCTAGCGAGCGGCAGGCCATCGGCTACAAGTCAAAACTCCCCCAAGCTGGGCAGCAGTGACAGGGGATAGAGTCGAAGGTGAAGACTCGGGTGGACTGCACGGAAGGCAGCAATGGTCAACCACTCCTGGGTTTTTACCAAGAAAACTCCGCTACCCGAACGATTGCAGATGGAGGCGGGGCGTTCCGGGAGAGATGTGTCCCTGGCGCAACTATGGGTTGGAGACGACTCCACAGCACGAGACACGCTAAAGAAATACCACAGTTATTATTATTATCATTCATTCAATCATATTCATTGCGCACTTACTTTGTGCAGAGCACTGTACTAAGCACTTGGAAAGTACAACTCGGCAACAAATAGAGACAATCCCTGCCCAACAACGGGCTCACGCTTTGGAAGGGGGGAAGGTGATGGTATTCATTAAGTGCTGGCTGTGCCAAGCACACTTCTAAATGCTGGGGTAGATATAAGGTAATGAGGTGGTCCCACGAGGGGCTCGCAGTCTTAATCCCCATTTGACAGATGAGGGAACTGAGGCCCAGAGAAGTGAAGTGACTTGCCCCAGATCACACAGCTGACAAGCAGCAGAGCCGGCTTTAGAACCCATGACCTCCGGCTCCCAAGCCCGGGGCCTTTCCACCGAGCCACGCTGCTTCCCGTTATTAGGAAGGAGTCACTGGGGAGAGGCAGATCCCCTCCGGACACCTCATTCATTCATTCATTCAATAGTATTTATTGAGCGCTTACTCTGTGCAGAGCACTGTACTAAGCGCTTGGAATGGACAGATCGGGAACAGATAGAGACGGTCCCTGGCCTTTGACGGGCTCACGGTCTAATCGGGGGAGACGGACAGAAGAGAACGATGGCGATAAATAGAATCGACCTCGGTGCACGGGGTCGAGAACGGGTTTCCCGCCGGCTGTGGAGAGGAGAACTGGGGAACGGGAGAGGAAGGAGGTTCCGGGGAGATTCGGGAAGAGCTTCCCCCTCCCCTCTCCCCCTGCGGACCCCCTCTTCGGGCCAGGATCCCGGGCCGCCCCCCGCAGTGTGAGGGGGCTGGCTGCTTAGAAGCAGCGAGGCTCAGTGGAAGGAGCACGGGCTTTGGAGTCAGAGGTCATGGGTTCAAATCCCGGCTCGGCCATTTGTCAGCTGTGTGACTTTGGGCGAGTCACTTAACTTCTCGGTGCCTCAGTGACCTCATCTGTAAAATGGGGATTAAGACCGTGAGCCCCACGTGGGACGACCTGATTCCCTTGTGTCTACCCCAGCGCTCAGAACAGTGCTCGGCACATAGTAAGCGCTTAACAGATACCAACATTATTGAGGTCAACAGCTCAACTCCCGCCACCCTCCATCCTCCACCGGAAACAGCCCCCAGCAGCTCCAAAAGTGAGGATTCTCAGTTAAACATTCATTGTTTTCCATCTACAGCGTTCCCCAGACCAGTACGTATCTATAATTCTATTTATTGATATTAATCCCTGTTTACTTGTTTTGCCGTCTCTATAGCTCTAATTCTATTTATGTTGATCCCACTGATGCCTGTTTACTTGTTCTGAGGTCTCTATAGCTCTAAAATAGACCTTGTTTTTTTTTTTGCTGTCTGTCTCCCCCATTTATAAAAATAAATTAAAAAAAGATGGTGGTATTTACTAAGCACTTACTATACGATAAGCGCTGTTCTAAGCGCTGGGGGGATACAAGGCGATCAGGTTTTCCCACGAGGGGCTCGCAGTTTTTAATCTCCATTTTACAGATGAGGTAACTGTGGCACAGAGAAGTCAAGTGACATTTAGACTGTGAGCTCGTTCCTGGGCCGGGTTGTTTCTATCTGTTACTGAACTGGATTTTCCAAGAGTTTAGTACAGTGCTCTGCACACAGTAAGTACTCAATAAATACGATTGTATGACTGACTGAATGAATAATTCTACATATTTATATCTATAATAATGATAATAATAATAATAATAATGGTATCTGTTAAGCGCTTACTAGGTGCCAAGCACCGTTCTAAATGCTGGGAGGGATACAATGTCATCAGGTTGTCCCACATGGGGCTCACAGTCCTAATCCCCATTTTACAGATAAGGGAACTGAGGTCCAGAAAAGCAAAGTGACTTGCCCAAAGTCACACAACTGACAAGTGGCGGAGTAGAATTAGAACCCAAGACCTCTGACTCCCAAGCCCGGGCTCTTTCCACTGAGCCAATCTGCTTCTCGCTGATTCTCTACTGATGCTACTGATGCCTGTTCACGTGTTCTGATGTCTCTCTCCCCCTTTCTAGACTGTGAGCCCGCTGTGGGCAGGGATTGTCTGTCTTCGATGTTGAATTGGACTTCCCAAGCGCTTAGCATAGTGCTCTGAGCCCAGTAAGCGCTCAATAAATAAGACTGAATGAGTGAATGAATGGACCCTTTATCCACTGATGATCTCTCCGTGGAAACCCCATCAAACACTTATCACATTAGGTCGGGTTTAGCGCTTTTCTCACTCGTCAGGCTTTTCGGCACTGGTCCCTGATATCTCATTTTGTACCGACCACATGAACTTAGCCGAAAGAGCCAGGATTTTTCTCCCCCCGTGTAGAAGAGCTTAACTGAGCATTCCTTGACTTTGGCCTCCTCTCCTTTTTTCCCACTCCCTCTGCACCGCGCTGACTTGCTTCTTCATTCACCCTCCCATCCCCACTGTATATATATGAGAAGCAGCGTGGCTCAGTGGAAAGAGCACGGGCTTCGGAGGTCATGGGTTCGAATGCCGGCTCGGCCACTTGTCAGCTGTGTGACTTTGGGCGAGTCACTTAATATCTCGGTGCCTCAGTTCCCTCATCTGTAAAATGGGGATTAAGACTGTGAGCCCCACGTGGGACAACTTGATTCCCCTGTGTCTATATATACGTACATACATACATTCACCCTCCCATCCCCACTGTATATATATATATATATATATATATATATATATATATATATATAGATGTTCAATAGTATTTATTGAGCACTTACTATGTGCAGAGCACTGTACTAAGCGCTTGCAATGTACAAATCGGCAACAGATAGAGACAGTCCCTGCCTATAGATATAGACAGATAGATAGATATAGATATATATAGATATAAATATGCATCTCTATGTATATAGATGCATGGCCTGGTGGAAACAGCCCGGGCTTGGAGTCAGAGGATATGGGTTATAATCCCTTCTCTGCCATTTTTTCTGCTGTGTGACCATGGGCGAGTCACTTCACTTCTCTGGGCCTCAGTTACCTCATCGTAAAATGGGGATTAAGACTGTGATCCCCGTTTTGGACAGCCTGATTATCTCGCGTCTGCCCCGGTGCTTAGAATAGTGTTAAGCGTTTAACAAATTCCATCATTATTATTATATAGCTATATATCTGTAATTTAATCTCCCCCCATTAGACTCTCCCCCGATTGGACCGTGAGCCCGTCAAAGGGCAGGGACCGTCTCTATCTGTTACCGATTTGTACATTCCAGTCGCTTAGTACAGTGCTCTGCACATAGTAAGCGCTCAATAAATACTACTGAATGAATGAATGAATCATTTATTTATTCATTTATTCATATTAATGCTGTCTCCCCTTCTAGACCTTGAGCTTGCTGTGGGCAGGAATGTGTACATTTCTTGTTTTACTGTAATCTCCCAAGAGCTTGGTACAGTGCTTTGCACACAGTAAGCGCTCAATAAATACATGTGAATGAATCAACTGTATCCAGTGGACTTATCGGTAGCATTGCTCTTCCGCTCAAAAGTCTCTGTTCCACACTTCTCTGCTCCTTCATTCTGCTAGGCAGCATCATGGCGCAGTGGCCAGATCACAGCCTTGCGAGTCAGAAGGTCATGGGTTCTAATCCCGCCTCCGCCACTCGTCTGCTGTGTGACCTCGGGCCGGTCACTCTGGACCGGTTACCTCGTCTAGAAAAGGGGTTTGAGATTGTGAGCCCTACGTGTGACAGGGACTGCGTCCGACCCAATTTGCTTGTATCTACCCCAGTGTTCATTACCGTGCCTGGCACGTAGCGAGCACTTAACAAATACGAGAAGCAGCGTGGCTCCGTGGAAAGAGCCCGGGCTTTGGAGTCAGAGGTCATGGGTTCGAATCCCGGCTCGGCCACTTGTCAGCTGTGTGACTTCGGGCGAGTCACTTGACTTCTCGGTGCCTCCGTTACCTCGTCTGTAAAATGGGGATTAAGACTGTGAGCCCCGTGTGGGGCAACCCGATTCCCCTGGGTCTACCCCAGCGCTTAGAACGGTGCTCGGGACATAGTAAGCGCTTAACAGATACCAACATTATTAGTCTTATGAATTATTATTGCTTTTATAATCATTATCAATCCCGTCTCTTCTCATTCCTCACACGCCCCTTTGTGACTATTTCTTTTTTCTCCTCGCTCTTCTCATTTCCCTTCCTGGGCTTTAAAATATCTCTGGTGCCAGTTTGATGAAATTCAGGTTAACCGTCGAATATGTAAGTTCTCAGTGGCCCTTCTCAAATTTTATGCTATTCACTTAATTGCTTCCAGCCACCATAACGCTTATATGCACGAGTTTTTTTTTTATTTCCTATTACCTCCTCCAACCCGTAATTTACCGTGGTGTCAATCTCTCTCTAGATTGCAACTCTCCTAACTACAGCCCGGCCCGCACACTTTGCTCCTCTAATGCCAACCTGCTCACTGTACCTCCATCTCGTCTATCTCACCACCAGTCTCTTGCCCGTGTCCCGCCTCTGGCCTGGTCCGCCCACCCTCCCCATATCGGACAGACAATGACTCTCCCCACCAAGCTACACCTCCTCCAAGAGGTCCTCCCCGATTGAACCCTCCTTTCCTCCCCTCCTCTTCCCTTCTGCATCACTCTGATTTGCTCCCTTGATTCCCACCGCCCCCTCCCAGCCCCACAGAACTTACGTCTATATCTGTCATTTAATTACTTCTATTCTTTCATTCTATAATTCATTTAGTCATTTATTGAGTGCTTACTGTGTGCAGAGCACCGTACTAAGCTCTTGGAAAGTACTATTCAGCAGTAAAACTATTAATGTCTGTCTCCCCGTTTAGGCTGAAAGCTCACCGTGGGCAGAGATTGGGTCTGTTTATTGTTGCATTGTACTTTCCCAAGCGCTTAGTACAGTACTCCGCACACAGTAAGCACTCAAAACGTATGATTGAATGAATGAATGAATGAATCCCCATTTACAGATGTGGGAGCTGAAGCCCAGAGAGCTCAGTAAATGCTCTTGCTTGATGATGCCGGGGAAATGACTCACCCAAAGTCACACAACAGAGCTGGGATTCAATCTCGTGTCTCCTGACTTCCAATCTCCTGCTCTATCCACTAAGCACACTGCCTTTTTTCTATTATTCTTGATTCTATTTAATGCCACTGTTCCCGTCCGTCCGTCTCCCCCGACTAGACCGTAAGCCCGTCGGAGGGCAGGGACTGTCTCTATCTGTTACCGATCTGTGCATTCCAAGCGCTTAGTACAGTGTGGAAGCAGCATGGCTCAGTGGAAAGAGCACGGGCTTTGGAGTCAGAGGTCAGCGGTTCGAATCCCGGCTCTGCCACTTGTCAGCCGTGTGACTGTGGGCGAGTCACTTCACTTTTCGGTGCCTCAGTTACCTCATCTGTATTAACACTAAGATTGAGATTAAGACCGTGAGCCCCACGTGGGACAACCTGATTCCCCTGTGTCTACCCCAGCGCTTAGAACGGTGCTCGGCACATGGTAAGCGCTTAACGAATACCAACATTATTACAGTGCTCTGCACGTGGTAAGCGCTCAATAAATACTATTGAATGAATGAATATTAGACTACCTCTGTCTTGTAGGTAGTCGTGGGCAGGGAGCCTGTGTGTGATACTGGTATTTTGTAAGCACGTAGTAGAGTGATCTGCACTCAGTTTGGCTCAATAAATATATCTGATTGATTGATTTACTTCCTTTCACACTATCTTCGTCGTTGAATTCATCACTTCATTATTCTATTCAATTTCATTCTCCTCATTCTCTGTAAGGATCCAACCCTCACTGAGACTCCAAGCATTCTACCCAGAGAGACGATCTTGCAGAGCAAGAGGCTTCACCTGATCTCAGCCTGGCGTAGTGGATAGAACCCAGGCCTCCGAGTCAGAAAGTCACAGGTTCTAATCCCCGCTCCCCCACTCGTCTGCTGTGTGACCTTGTGCAAGTCACTTCACTTCTCTGAGCCTCAGTTACCTCGTCTGGAAAATGGGGATGGACAGTGTAAGCCCCATGTGGGACAGGGACTGCCTCTAACCTGATAAACCTATTTCTACCCCTGCGCCTAGTACAGTGCCTGGCAGATAGTAAGCGCTTAACACCACACTTATCACCGCTCTCCTATATTCTCACTGCAGACCTCCGCTCACGATAGATGCTCAATTCATTCTTTAGTAATAAGAACAATAATAATGATGGTATTTTTTAAGCGCTTACTATGCGCCAAGCACTGTTGTAAGCACAGGGGTAGATACAAGGTGATCGGGTTGTCCCAGGTGATGCTCAGGGTCCGAATCCCCATTTTACAGATCAGGAAACTGAGGCACAGACGAGTTAAGTGGATTGCCCAAAGACACACAGCAGACAAGTGGCGGAGCCGGGATTAGAATCCACGTCCTCCGACTCCCCAAACTGGGCTCTTTCCACTAAGTCACGCTGATTCTCATTCATTCATTCATGCAGCGGTGTTTATTGAGCGCTTACTGGGTGCAGTGCACCGTATTAAGCGCTTGGGAAAGTACAATACACCAATATACAGTGACATTCCCTGACCACAGTGAACTCACAGTTTAGAGTCTAGAGAAGCAGCGTGGCTCAGTGGAAAGAGCCCGGGCTTGGGAGCCAGAGGGCATGGGTTCAAATCCCCGCTCTGCCACTTGTCTGCTGGGTGACTGTGGGCAAGTCACTTCACTTCTCTGAGCCTCAGTTCCCTCATCTGTAAAATGGGGATTAACTGTGAGCCTCCCATGGGACAACCTGATTACCCTGTATCTCTCCCAGCGCTTAGAACAGTGCTCTGCACATAGTAAGCGCTTAACAAAAACCAACATTATTATTATTATTATTATTCTTAGAATGGCAGAGACAGAAATACAAGAAAATAATTGACAAGTCCTTCCTGAGTATCCTCGGATTATACGAGGCTGTGAATTGGTCTCGCTTTCGGCATTCCTGAGAGCCAAGACTACTTTCCCCTTCACCCCGGCTGTCATTCTGTTTATCTTGTTAGCCCCGTACTTCCAGAGCTTGGCGACTTGGTAACATTTTCCTTTCTTCCCTGTTAATATCAGTTCTAATTCATCTCTTTCGGAGGTTTTGAGTCACGATGCTTCAGTTCACTTCAACTGCCGTCTGAGCCTCCTCACCCTAGGGGGGCCAAATCAAGAAACTGGAGTGTTGCCCGGCTCTGCTTCGGAGAGGAAAAGGAGGAGGAGGAAAAGCGAGGGAGAGGGAGAGAGGGGAAGGGGGGAGGAGGGGATATAGGAGTAGGGAGAAGAGGAGAAGAGAAAGGAAGAAAGGGAAAGAGGAAGGGTGAGAGGGCAAGAGAGAAGGAGGAGAGAGGCATGAGAAGGAGGAGGAAAGGAGGCAAAAGGGAGAGAGACAGAGTGGGGAGGAGAAGGAGGAGGGTGAAAGGGAGAAGGAGAAGAATGAAGGACAAGGATGGCCTATAATCAAGGTTATTATTAATATTATGTTGGTATTTGTTAAGCGCTCACTATGTGCAGAGCACCGTTCTAAGCGCTGGGGGAGACACAGGGGAATCAGGTCGTCCCACGCGAGCCTCACAGTCTTCTTCCCCATTTTACAGATGAGGGAACTGAGGCACAGAGAAGTGAAGTGACTTGCCCGCAGTCACACAGCTGACAAGGTGGCGGAGCCGCGAATTGAGCACAAGGGAGGTGGGGGTTTATAAAGCGCACAGATGAGCGATTCTCGGGGAAAGCATCCTGTGATCGAAACACTTAGGCCCATTTCCTTATAATCTGCAGCTTAGTGAAATATCTGCCTCCCGCTGAAGATGGTATGCTCCTTGTGGCCAAGGAATACGTCCACCAACTCGACTGTAATGTGCTCTCTCAAGCGCAAGGGCTCGGGACACCAACGATGTCCCTCTTGCCAAATCCAACGGGCCTCTACTCCATCCTGATCCTCCTCGACCTCTCGGCTGCCTTGGGCACTGAGGACCGCCCCCTTCTCCTGGAAACATTCTCCAACCTCGGTTCGCCGATACTGTCCTCTCCTGGTTCTCCTCTTATAATAATAATAATAACGTTGGCATTTGTTAAGCGCTTACTAGTGCAGAACACTGTTCTGAGCGCTGGGGAAGATACAGGGTCATCAGGCTGTGCCATGTGAGGCTCACAGTCTTAATCTCCATTTTACAGATGAAGTAACTGAGGCCCAGAGAAGTGAAGTGACTTGCCCACCGTCACACCGCTGACAAGTGGCAGAGCCGGGTTTCAAACCCATGACCTCTGACTCTCAAGCCCGGGCTCTTTCCACTGAGCCACGCTGCTTCTGTTGATAAAGATGGACTGTAAGCTCTGAACCGTCAGCTCGTCGCGGGCAGGGAACCGGTCCTACCGATTCCTTTATATCGGACTCTCCCGAGCGTTCGATCCGGTGCCGTCCACACGGCAAACGCTGGAGAAGTACCCGTGATTGACTGATGGATTGACTGCGAGTTCCCTCGACGGGGTGAAGAGGTAGGCGGACGTGGGAGGGCCGCTTCCCTGGAAAGGGAATATGGCAGAAAGAAGGGAAAGATGAGTGGGAGCAGGTGTCCCTGCTTGGACTGGCCATAATCCTCCCTCCTGCTGCCCCTAGTCCAGCAAGAAAAATGACTCTACTATCTGTCAATTCTCTCAGGATGGCTCCCGGAGAGTTTCCAGTACTTTACGTCTCGGCTACTGGAGGGACAGCGAAGCGGAGGCCTTCCCAGTCCATTCCTAGCTCGGGCAGTGGCTAGCGAGTGGCAGCCCATCGGCTACAAGTCACAACTCACCCGTGCTGGGCAGCAGTGGTATGGGAGACAGTCATTCATTCATTCATTCAATAGTATTTACTGAGCGCTTACTGTGTGCAGAGCCCTGTACTAAGCGCTTGGAATGGACAAGTCGGCAACAGATAGAGACGGTCCCTGCCCTTTGAGGGGCTCACGGTCTATTCGGGGGAGACGGGCGGACGAGAACGATGGCGATAAATAGAGTCGAGGGGAAGAACGTCTCATAAAAACAGTGGCAACTAAATAGAATCAGGGTGATGTACATCTCATTAAAGAAAATAAACAAATTAAATAGGGTGATGTAGATATATACAGTTGAGCGGAAGAGGACAGTGCTGAGGGGGTGGGACAGGAGAGGGGGAGGGGGGAGAAGAGGGTTTAGCTGCAGAGAGGTGAGGGGGGTAGAGGGAGCCGAGGGAAAAAGGGGGGAGCTCAGGCTGGGAAGGCCTCTTGGAGGAGGTGAGCTTTCAATAGGGATTTGAAGAGGAGAAGAGAATTAGATTCATTCATTCAATAGTGTTTGTTGAGCACTTACTATGTGCAAAGCACTGTACTAAGCGCTTGGAATGTACAAGTGGGCAACAGATAGAGACAATCCCTGACCTTTGACGGGTTTACGGTCTAATCGGGGGATGGCATTCCAGGACCGCGGGAGGACGCGGCCCGGGGGTCGACGGCGGGACGGGCGAGACCGCGGGACGGCGAGGAGGCGGGCGGCCGAGGAGCGGAGCGTGCGGGGCGGGCGGTGGAAAGAGAGAAGGGAGGAGAGGTAGGAAGGGGCGAGGGGACGGACGGCCTCGAAGCCTAGAGTGAGGAGTTTTTGTTTGGAGCGGAGATTGATGGGCAACCACTGGAGTTGTTTAAGAAGGGGAGTGACAGGCCCAGGGCGGCAGAGACTCAAGTTGACTGATCTGAAGGAGACAATGGTAAACCACTTGTACAGCAAGTAGAAACTCTACAGATCCACTACCAGAACAATTACGGATGGAGGTGGGGGATTCTTGGTGAGATGTGTCCAAGGAGTCGCTCTGGATCAGAGTCGATTCGACAGCACAGGCAAGACAAGACAATCCGTTATCGCTTACTGCGTGCCAGACACTGGGGTAGAAACCAGATCATCAGGACGGACGCAGTCCCTGCCGCCCATGAGGCTCACAGTCTACGTAGGAAGGAAAAAAAGGAATTGATCCCCAATTTGCAGGTGGGGAAACTGAGGCCCAGAACAATCAAGGTCACGCAGTAGGCAAATGGTGGAGCCGGGATTAGAACCCAGGTCCTCTGACTCCCAGGTGTGGACTTTTTCCACTAGGCCACGCTCTTCCTCTATGGTAATCATCAATGGAATTTATTGAGACGTTCTCGCGTGTAGAGCACCACGTTATGAATGGAAGAAGACGATAGAATATGTTGACAGGAACTCTTCCCTCAAAGGGCTTCTCGCTGAATTTCTTCTAAACTCCACCCATTGGTCGCAAAAACGAGTACTAGTTGGACATAAAATGGGCCCGATTCCATTAGGCTCTAGCCATGTCTCAAAATGATAATAAAATAACAGTAAAATAATAACGATAGAAATAATTTATAATATTGTGGAATTTGTTGAGCATTCACTCTGCTGTCCTAAGCGTCGGTGTAGATACAAGATACTCGGGTTGGATCTAATCTCTGTCCTACCTGGGGCTCACGGTCCTAATCCCCATTTTACAGATGAGGCGACTGAGGCACAGAGAAGTGAAGTGACCTGCCCACAGTCGTGGCAGGAATCATACGCAGTCGCAGACGGGTCCATCCCTAATAATAATAAAATAATAACGATAAAATGACAATAATGATAGAAATGATTCATAATGTTGTGGAATTTGTTGAGCCTTTACTCTGTGCCAATCACCGTACTAAGCGTCGGTGTAGATACAAGATACTCGGGTTGGATCTAATCTCTGTCCTACAAGGGGCTCACAGTCTTAATCCCCATTTGACAGATGAGGCGACTGAGGCACAGAGAAGTGAAGTGACCTGCCCACAGTCGTGGCAGGAATCATACGCAGGGCTCGCAGACGGGTCCATCCCTAAGACCGTTGCCCTTCAGCAGTAGGCAGGCGTCAGGAAACCTCCCCTCCGGCACTTCGGCTCACAGACGACCCCATCAAACCAGCCACGAGGCGTTCAGGCTGGGAAGCACGGACGAGGACGTCGACGGGATAAACAGTCATTTTCCTCTAAATAGAACAGGATTTTGCTTTTTCAAAGACCATCCTCATAAATCATCCTCCAGCTGTTGGAGCTGAGAATAACTTGAGAATTATTTATAGGCGTGAAGATGGGCCCCAGCGCGGTGGTGGAAAGCCCTCAGGGCCGGCGGCGCGACCGGACAGGCATAGAGACGTTCATTCTTTCATTCGATTGGATTTCCTCAGCGCTTACCGTGTGCGAAGCACTATACTAAGTGCTTGGGGGAGTACGAGAGAGAGCCCGGGCTTGGGAGTCAGAGGTCACGGGTTCGTATCCCGACTCTGCCCCTTGTCAGCCGTGTGACTGTGGGCGAGTCACTTCGCTACTCCGGGCCTCAGTTCCCTCATCTGGAAAAGGGGAATTAAGACCGTGAGCCTCACGTGGGACGACCTGATGACCCCGTATCTCCCCCAGCGCTTAGAACAGTGCTCTGCACGTAGTAAGCGCTTAACAGATACCAACATTATTAGGGTTGGCAGATACCTTCCTGTCCACAAGAGCTTACATTCTAGAGGAGACAGATAGAAATATGAATAAATGATTAATAGTATAGTGTTTAAAGATACGTAAGCCTTAGACCTCGTGGCTCAGTGGCAAGGGCCCGGACTTGGGAGTCAGAGGTCATGGGTTCGAATTCCAACTCTGCCACTTGTCAGCTGCGTGACTGTGGGCAAGTCACTTCACTTCTCTGGGCCTCCGTTACCTCATCTGTCAAATGGGGATGAAGACCGTGAGCCTCACATGGGACAACCTGATGACCCCGTATCTACCCCGGCGCTTAGTACAGTGCCCCGCCCATAGTAAGCGCTTAACAAATACCAACATTATCATTATTAAACCTTAATCTGGGAATAGTCTTAATTCGCGGAGTGTTTTCAACTACACTCTGTTTCTCGTCCTTTTCCTCAGGTGGAGCTTTTAGGAGGCACAGCTTCCATCCTAAGATAGTTTGTTCCAGAACCTCATTAGCTGTTACCCTGTCTGGCTGTTTGATGTTCAGTGACTCAGTGTTTAGAACAGCTTGACATATATTAAGCACTTAACACATATTATTATTATTTCTAGGGCTCAAAGTCTGTTAAGTTCAAGCATGACCATACGCTCCACGGGAGCAGGGAATGTTAGAGAAGCAGCATGGCTCCGTGGAAAGAGCCCGGGCTTGGGAGTCAGAGGTCATGGATTCGAATCCTGGCTCTGCCACTTGTCAGCTCGGTGACTGTAGGCAAGTCACTTCACTTCTCTGGGCCTCAGTGACCTCATCTGTAAAATGGGGATTCAGACTGTGAGCCTCATGGGGGACAACCTGATTACCCTGTATCTCCCCCAGCGCTTAGAACAGTGCTCTGCACACAGTAAGCGCTTAACAAATACCAACATTATTATTATTATGTGTCTACCAGCTCTGTTGTATTGAACTCTCCCAATTGCTTAATACAGTGCTCTGCATAAAGAAGTGCTAAATTGTATATATTTTCATTACCCTATTTGTTTTGTTAATGAGATGTACATCTCCTTGATTCTATTCATTTGTTATTGTTTTAATGAGACGGTCATCCCCTCAATTCTATTTATTGCTATTGTTCTCGTCTGTCCGTCTCCCCCAAGTAGACCGTGAGCCCGTCAAAGGGCAGGGACTGTCTTGATCTGTTGCCGATTTGTCCATTCCAAGCGCTTAGTACAGTGCTCTGCACATAGTAAGCCCTCAGTAAATACTATTGAATGGATGGATGAATGAATAAATACCACTGATTGAGTGATGGATGGAGTTGGAGTTTTCAGAGTAAATTCAAGAAGTAATGTCAAAGGCTTGGGTCTCCTCAGCTCCCATCTCGTCCACCTCGCAGCCGACCTCTCGCTCATGTCCTGCCTCCGGCCTGGAACGCCTTCCTTCCTCACGTCTGGCAGACGATCACTCTTCCTCTCGTCGAAGCCTTACTGATGGCCCTTCTCCTCCAAGAGGCCTTCCCTGACTAAGCTCTCCTTTCCTCTCTCCCACTCCCTTCTGCGTCGCCTTGTCTTTCATTCATTCAATCGCATTTATTGAGCACTCACTGTGTACAGAGCACTGTACTAAGCGCTTGGAAAGTACAATTCAGCCAAAAATTGAGACAATCCCTGCCCACAATGGATTCACAGTCTAGAAGGTGGGAGACAGGCATCAAAACAAGTAAACAGGCATCAACAGCATCATTATCCATAAAGAGAGAGAGGGAGAGAGAGAGAGAAGCAGTGTGGCTCAGCGGAAAGAGCCCGGGCTTGGGAATCAGAGACCATGGGTTCGAATCCTGGCTCTGCCACTTGTCAGCTGTGTGACTGTGGGCAAGTCACTTCCCTTCTCTGGGCCTCAGTTACCTCACCTGTAAAATGGGGATTAAGACTGTGAGCCTCATGTGGGGCAACCTGATGAACCTGTATATCCCAGCACTTACAACGGTGCTCTGCACATAGTAAGCGCTTAACAAATACCAACATTATTATTATTATCATTAATATAAATGAATAGGATTCTAAACATGTACATATATACACAAGTTGGTGGGGGGGGGAGGGCAAAAGTGGGAGTGGGGGGTGAGGGGGAGGGGACGGAGAGCTGAGGAAAAGGGGATGCTTAGTCTGGGGGCCAAATCTTGCTCCCTTTATTCAATCCCCCTCCCAGCCTCACAGCACTAAGGTCCACACTTGTAATTTGTTTATTTCTATTGATGTCTGTCTCTCCCTTTAGTAATAATAATGATGGTATTTGTTAAATGCTTATTACGTGCCAAGCACTGTTCTAAGCGCTGGGGGAGATACAAGGTAATCAGATTTTCCCACGTGGAACTCAGACTTAATTCTCATTTTACAAATGAGGTAACTGAGGCACAGAGGAGTGAAGTGACTTACCCAAGGTCACACAGCTCAGAAGTGGGGAGCTGGGATTAGAACCCATGACCTCCGATTCCCAAACCTGTGCTCTTGCCACTAGGCCCTGCTGCTTCTCTTTAGACTGTAAGCTCGATGGAGGGAAGGAATGCGTCTGTTTAGTGTTATACTGTCGTCTCCCGAGCATTTAGTACAGTGCTCTGCACTCCGTAAGTGCTCAATAAATACAACCGACTGACTGATCTCTAATAATATTGGTGTTTGTTAAGCGCTTACTATGTGCAGAGCACCGTTCTAAGCACTGGGGGAGATCAGGTTGTCCCACGTGAGGCTCACAGTCCTTATCCCCATTTTACAGATGAGGTCACTGAGGCCCAGAGAAGTGAAGTGACTCGCCCACAGTCACACAGATGACAAGTGGCAGGGCCGGGATTCGAGCCCATGACCTCTGACTCCCAAGCCCGGGCTCTTTCCACTGAGCCACGCCGCTTCTCTACTCCTTCTACCTCTCGGGGAGAGGTGGATAAAAGCCTCACTTAAGTTACCTTATTTCTAGATGAAGCTTTCTTCCTCAGGCGGCACAATCTTCAAAATCAAGGGTCAAATGTCAACTCTAGCTTCTGTGAATCAGTTCCAACGTTTTTCATCGAAGTTTTACGGAAACAAAACACATCTCCAAGTATTTTGCTGCACAAAGAAAGTAGGTTTTATTTATTATATCTACTAATCTTTCAAACCATTTCTATTCATGCGATTCTATAACCGCTCATCAGCTTTTTATTTCAACAGGAAAGACCATGAGACACAAACAAAAAACACAATGAGATTGGAAAGGAGAACTTTTAGGAAAATTAAGTTTTTATCCTGGAAAAAAAAAAGCACTTTGACTTTCATGCTTTCCAACCTCAGTGAAATAAAATTTATGCAAATTATTTTCAAAGACCCTGAAGCAGAATTGCATTTGTTGAAGGGAAAAAAAGCACTTTGCTCATTAAAAAAACAAAAATACTTTGCAAGCACTTAGTTCTGTTCTCCATATACGGAAGGCGCTCAATGAATACTATCATTTGATACACTCCACATCCTGAAGAAAGCTTTTTAAAAAGCTTAAAACAATTAAAATATGGCTTTGCCAGCATCCAGAAAGACATTTCCTATTAAATGTCTGGTTTCCCACTAAGGATGTCTTTGCTGTGGATGTGGGGTAGAATTCTGAACAGTGCATGGCACAGAGTAAGCGCTTAATAAATACCATCATTATTATTATTATTCTGCTGGAGGACTTGGGAATGATTCTCCCACACTTCTGGAGGCGAGAAAGCATTGTGATATCAGAAGAACCAAAAGCAATTTCAGGCATGATGGGATTTGAACAAAACGTGTGTTCCTCAAAGCAGAATTCTAGGAAAATTAGCATTAACCTGAGCCCCAGACGACACTTGAAGTCCAAGAATACCAACGTATTTTCCGTGGTTGATTGGTGAGACTCAGAGAATGAGATCAATTGCACTTAAAATCATGAATCATTTATCCAATCAATCATATTTTTTGAGCACTTAACTATGTGCCAAGCCCTTGGGAGAGTACAATATGACAGAGTTGTTGTAATCTCAGTTTTCCCACTATAAGCCTATAGTCTAGAGGGGGAGACAGACATTAATAGGAATAACTGAATTACGGATATAATAATGATGGTATTTTTTAAGCGCTTACTATGTTCTAAGCTCTGGGGTAGATAGAAGGCTAGCGGGTTGTGCCACTTGGGGCTCACAGTCTTAATCCTCATTTTAAAGATGAGCTAAGTGAGGCACAGAGAAGTTAAGCGACTTGCCCAACATCGCACAGCCGACAACTGGCGGAGTCGGGATGAGGACCCACGACCTCTGACTCCCAAGCCCGGGATTTTTCCACTAGGTCACGCTGCTTTTCTAGGACATCTGCGTCGTGGGGCTGAGGGGGAGGTGAAGAACGAGTGCAAATCCGAGTACAAGAGCTACCCAGAAAAGGAAAGGAGGGCTCGGTCAGGGAAGACCTCCTGGAGGAGACGGGCCTTCGATAAGGCTCTGCAGGCTGGGAGACCGCTTGTTTCAGATATGAAGAGGGAGAGGATTCCACGGAAGGCACCGGACGTGAGCGAGAGGTCGGCGGTGGGACAGACGAGATCCAGGCACAGTGAGGGGGTTGGTGTTATTCATTCATTCATTCATTCATTCAATAGTATTTATTGAGCGATTACTATGTGCAGAGCACCGGACTAAGCGCTTGGAATGGACAAATGGGCAACAGATAGAGACAGTCCCTGCCCAATGACGGGCTCGCAGTCTAATCGGGGGAGACGGACAAAAACAAGACAACATCATCACAATAAATAGAATCAAGGGGATGGACACCTCATTAACAAAATAAATAGGGTAATGAAAATCTTTTACAAATGAGCACAGTGCTGAGGGGACGGGAGAGGAGGAGGAGCAGAGGGAAACCCAGAGGACAGCAGTGCACTGCAAACCACTCTGCACTCGAAAGATTCCCGTGGAAGACATTAGACGGGAAGACAAAATAGGCGTGGGAGGGGAAAATCAAGAGTATTTACTGGAAGCCTTTGGTGTGAAGAGCCCTGTACGAAGCCCCCTGTTTAGAGGAGCCAGGTGCGAGGGCTGGGTTGTGGCAGGGACCGCTGAGATGCACCAATTTCAAAGACTGAAGAAAGATCAATATCTTTCCTAGTTTGTCTGGCTCTCCTAAGGGTACCGGCTGGGGTATTCATTCATTCATTCAATAGTATTTATTGAGCGCTTTCTAGAGCAGCGGCGTGGCTCAGTGGAAGGAGTTTGGGCTTGGGAGTCAGAGGTCATGGCTTCAAATCCCAGCTCGGCCACTCGTCAGCTGTGTGACTGCGGGCAGGTCACTACACTTCTCTGCGCTTCAGTTCCCTCATCTGTAAAATGGGGATTAACTGCGATCCTCACGTGGGACAACCTGATGACCCTGGATCTACCCCAGCACTTGGAACAGTGCTCTGCACATAGTAAACGCTTAACAAATACCGACATTATGTGCAGAGCACTGTACTAAGCACTTGGAATGGACAATTCGGTAACAGATAGAGACAATCCCCGCCCGTTGGCGGGCGCACAGTCTGAGCGGGGGACCTAGAAAGGGGATTTTCAGGAATCCCCTAGAACCGGAAATAAGTCCCTGACACTTTGTCTCTGTATTCATTCAATAGTATTTATTGAGCGCTTACTATGTGCAGAGCACTGTACTGAGCGCTTGGAACGAACAAGTCGGCAACCTGACGTGTCAACCTCAGCGCTAATACAGATGGCAATTTCTTTGAATCGCATTCGAGCATTAATTGATCCTTTTACCTTTCTTCCCCTTCTCTTGTTATAGAAATATCATTCTTTTCCCCCCTGTTGAATTGTCAACTCCTTGAGGGCTGGGATCCTGCCTACTGAATCTATCACCCTCTCCCAGATGCTTAGTACCGTGCTCTGTTCACAATAAAATGTAAACTCCATATGTAGTAGGATATAAACTTCTTCAGGACAGGAGATAAAAATAATAATAATGATGGTATCTGTTAAGCACATAGTATGAGCCAAGCACTGCTCTAAGTGCTGGGGTAGATACAAGGTGATCAGGTTGTCCCACGTGGGGCTCACAGCCCAAATCCCCATTTTACAGACGAGGTAACTGAGGCACAGATAAGTCAAGCAGATACGTGGAGGATGCGGGATTAGAACCCACGTCATCTGACTCCCAAGCCCGTGATCTTTCCACTAAGCCACGCTGCTTATCTACTGGCATTTAGTGAGTTTTTCTGTGGGCAAAGCGTTGGGGCCAATCAATCAGTCAAGCGTATTTTTGAGCTCTTATTATGTACAGAGAACTGTACTAAGCGCTCGGGAGAGTACGACACAAGAGAACTAACAGACATGTCCCCTGCTCGTAACAAGCTTACAGTCTGAGAGAAGTAGCATGGTTTAGTGGCTAGAGCTCGGGCCTGGGAGTCAGAAGGTCATGGGATCTAATCCCGCCTCGGCCATGGGTCTGCCGTGTGACCTTGGGCAAGTCACTTCACTTCTCTGGGCTGAAGTTACCTCATCTAGAAAATGGGGATTAAGACTGTGAGCTTCAGGGAGGACAGGGACTGCGCCCAGCCTGATTAACTTGTAACTACCCCAGCGCTTAAAACAGTGCCTGGCACATAGTAAATGCTCAGTAAGCACCATAATAATTCATTAGAGGGGAGACGGGCATTGATCACAATCAATCAATGTTATTTATTGAGCGTCTACTACGTGCAGAGCACTGTACTAAATACTGGGGAGAGTACGATATAACAGAATTAGTAGACACGTTCCCTACCCCTAACAAGCTTACAGTCTAAAGGGGAGACAAACTTTTATACGAATACGATAACTTATAATATATCACTTAAAAAATGTTACATTTGGGCATTGGGTTGGGCTGTGTGACGCATAGCAAATATCCAGAGATCGCAGATTGAAGTGAATAGATTGAAGTGAATAGAGGTGAATAGAAGAGCAGCACGGCCTAGTGGCAAGAGCCCGGGTTTGGGAGTCAGAGGTCATGGGTTCTAATCCCGGCCACACCACTTGTTTGCCCTGTGACCTGGGGGACGTCACTTAACTTCTCTGGGCCTCAGTTGCCTCATCTGTAAAATGGGGATTGAGACTGGGAGCCCCATGTGGGACAACCCGATTACCTTATATCTATCTCAGCGGCTAGAATTGTGCTTGGCGCATAATAAGTGTTTAAATGAAATAATTATAATTATTGTTATTATTATTATTAATAGATGACACAGAAGGGAGAGTGAGCCGGAGAAAAGAGGGCGTAATCGGGGAAGGCTAGAAACAAGATATTCAGATCAGAACTCATTGGTGTCTCACGTGGGGCCAGAGCCCGGGAGGGAGGGAGGCAAGATCTATTATCCCCATTTTACAGAGGAGGATACTGTGACCCAGAAAGGTTAGGTCATAATAATGATAATAATAATGGTATTGGTTAAGCACTTACTACGTGCCAAGCACTGTTCTAAGCACTGGGGTAGTTACAGGGAATTTGGTTGTCCCACCCAGGGCTCACACTTTTAATCCCCATTTCACAGATGAGGTGACTGAGGCACAGAGAAGGTAAGTGACTTGCCCGAGGTCACACATAGCATAAAAGTGATGGAGTAGGGATTAGAACCCACAACCTCTGACTCCCAAGCCCGGGCTCTTTCCACTAAACCACGCTGTTTCTCTTAGGTGACTTGCCCGAGGTCACACGGCAAGACTGTGAGCCTCACGTGGGACAACCTGATTCCCCTGCGTCTACCCCAGCGCTTAGAACAGTGCTCTGCACATAGTAAGCGCTTAACAGATACCACCGTTATCATTATTATTATTGGTGGATCTAAGACTATAAGCGGACTCTCCTTCCAGGTCTGTGTTACTTCTGCTACTACTAATAATGATGGTATTTATTAAGCGTTTACTGTGTGCCAGGCACTGTACTAAGCGCTGAGGCGGATACAAGCAAATCGCGGTAGACGCGGTCCCTGTCCCTTGCTTTGGCTCGCCCTCTCAATCCTCATTTTACAGGTGAGGATACTGAGGCACGGAGAAGTAAAGTGATTTGTCCCGGGTCACACGGAGGACAAGTGACAGAGCGGGGATTCGAACCCAGCTCCTTCCGACTCCCAGGCCCGGGCTTTAGCCATTGGTCCGTGTTGCTTCAACACTGCCTTCCTCGCTCCCTCCCGCTCAGAGCGGGTCAATCATCTTCAGGAGAAAGAGGACAACCGTCCTCGGACCGTCCGACGAGGTGTCTCGCGCTGTGGCTCGGTGGAAAGAGCACGGGTTTACGGGTCAGAGGTTACGGGTTCTAATCCCGGCTCCGCCACCTGTCAGCTGTGTGACTTTGGGCAAGTCGCTTCACTTCTCGGGGCCTCAGTTCCCTCATCTGTAAAAGGGGGATTAAGACCGTGAGCCCCACCGGGGACAACCTGATTCCCCTGTATCTCCCCCGGCGCTTAGAAGAGGCTCGGCACACAGTAAGCGCTTAATACCAACATCATCATTATTATCGTTCACCCGAATCCTCGCTTGGACTCCTGGAGGGGACGCACTTTCAGGCTTCCCGGCCCGTTTCTTTCTTCAACGTTTATGCTTAAACTTCATCGAGGCCCAGGCCCCTTCCTGCCAACTTCCCCGACCTCGGAGAAAGATCGAGTTACTCATAAAACGCCCAAGTGTTATTTTACTTGCAAACGATTCCATTCGAGATAGGCTTTAATTTCCCAAAAATTTGCATAACTTCTCTATTATTCCTGAGACAGCTTGACGGAATTAGCCCGGGTGGCTGAAAACAGAACGCCTCGTGAATCGGAAAGGGAACAGTCAAACGCTGCGCTGGAGGAAGAAGAGGAGGGAGGAAATGGAGGTAGTAGTCAACGGCCAAAATTGAAACTCCGAGCTTGGATGGGACCTTGGCATTAGCACTGAGGAAACTACAAAAATTACATTGCAGAAATAATTCATTTCTATTAATGTCTGTCTCCCTCGAGTCTGCAAGCTCGCTGTGGGCAGGGAATGTGCCTACCAACTCTGTTGCTCTGTACACTTTGCCCACAGTAAGCGCTCAATACATACGATTAAAGGAATACACTACCAGGTGCTCAGTACAGTGCTCTGCACAAAGGAAGAGTTCACTGGATGGTGATGCCTATCACCGTGGACGGCACGACCGTCCTTCCCGTCTCTGGGGCCCGCAACCTCAATGTCATCCTCGACTCGTCTCTCTCGTTCACCCCACACATCCGATCCATCACCAAGGCCTGCCTGTCTCACCTTTATAATCTCTCCAAGATCCGCCCTTTCCTCTCCACCCGAACGGCTATCTTACCGGTACGGGCTCTCGTCGTATCCCGGCCAGACTACCGTGTCGGCCTGCTCTCCGACCTCCCTTCCTCCTCTCTCGCCCCGCTCCGGTCTATTCTTCACTCCGCCGCCCGGCTCATCTTCCCGCAGAAAGGCTCAGGGCCTGTCACTCCCCTTCTTAAAAACCTCCAGTGGTTGCCCATCGACCTCCGCACGAAACGAAAACTCCTCACTCTAGGCTTCGAGGCCGTCCGTCCCCTCGGCCCTTCCTACCTCTCCTCCCTTCTCTCTTTCCACCGGCCACCCCGCACGCTCCGCTCCTCCGCCGCCCGCCTCCTCGCCGTCCCTCGGTCTCGCCCGTCCCGCCGTCGACCCCCGGGCCGCGTCCTCCCGCGGTCCCGGAACGCCCTCCCTCCTCACCTCCGCCAAACCGATTCCCTTCCCCTCTTCGAAACCCTACTTAAAACTCACCTCCTCCGAGAGGCCTTCCCAGACTGAGCTCCTCTTCTCCCTCTACTCCCTCTGCCACCCCCCCCTTCACCTCTCCGCAGCTAAACCCTCTTTTTCCCCTTTTCCCTCCGCTCCTCCCCCTCTCCCTTCCCATCCTCTCGGCACCGTACTCGTCCGCTCGACTGTCTATATTTCCGTTACCCTATTTATTTTGTTAATGAATTGTACATCGCCTCGATTCTATTTAGTCGCCATCGGTTTTTACGAGACGTTCTTCCCCTCGACTCTATTCATCGCCATCGTTCTCGTCCGTCCGTCTCCCCCGATCAGACCGTGAGCCCGTCAGACGGCAGGGACCGTCTCTATCTGTTGCCGACTTGTTCATCCCAAGCGCTTAGTCCGGTGCTCTGCACATAGTAAGCGCTCAATAAATACTATTGAATGAAAGAGCCGGGAGTCGAACTCATGACCTCTGACTCCGAAGCCCAGGGTCTTTCCACTGAGCCACGCCGCTTCCCAACTCTAGGCGGAACCAGGACTCCAGTCGGAGTTTGCTGAATTTTTCATCTGGATCGATCGGTGGGCATTTACTGAGAGCCTGCTGTGTGCAAAGCACTGTACGAGAGAAGCAGCGCGGCTCAGTGGAAAGATCACAGGCTTAGGAGTCAGAGGTCATGGGTTCGAATCCCAGCTCCGCCACCTGTCATCTGTGTGACCGTGGGCAAGTCACTTCACTTCTCTGTGCCTCAGTTACCTCATCTGTAAAATGGGGATTAAGACTGTGACCTCATGTGGGACAGCTTGATTATCCTGTATCTACCCCAGCGGTTAGAACAGTGCTTGGCACATAGTAAGCGCTTAACAAATACTGACATTATTATTGGGAAAGTACGATAGTACAGAGTTGGTAGATTTGTTCCCTACCCGCGGTGAGCTTACAGTCTTCGTTATCGATCTTCTCGGAAAATACACAGACCGACTTCGGCTGCCTCGAGGTGTTGAGAAGCAGCGTGGCTCAGTGGAAAGAGCACGGGCTTTGGAGTCAGGGCTCATGAGTTCGAATCCCAGCTCTGCCACTTGTCGGCTGTGTGACTGTGGGCGAGTCACTTCACTTCTCTGTGCCTCAGTTCCATCATCTGTAAAACGGGGATTAAGACCGTGAGCCCCACGTGGGACAACCTGATTCCCCTATGTCTACCCCAGCGCTTAGAACAGTGCTCGGCACATAGTAAGCGCTTAACAAATACCAACATTATTATCATTATTATTGTCGTTTACATCCGCTTCTGACCCGCCTCTTGGTAGGAGATTGCAACCCACCCATTAACTTGCGCAAAGGCAAGATTTGCCCACCGTTACCATTCATGCAGAAACACGTTTTGCCCGTCATCACAACTCAGGCAGAAACAAAATTCGCCCGTCATTGCAAACGCGATTCTCCCATCATTACGACACGTGGAGAAACAACATTTGCTCTCCATCACAACTCATGCCAAAAATGACCCGCCCACCTCTACAACTCAGGCAGAGTTACAACAGGAAAAAACTAGATTCGCCCACCATTACCACTCATGCAGAAACAAGAGTTGCCCACCATTATAACTCGTGCAGAACACAATTTGCCCATCATTGCAACTCGGGGGGACCTGCTATTTGCCCAACATTACACCTTAAGCAGAAGCAAGATTTGCCCACCATTACAACTCATGCAGACGCACCGCCGGCCCATCATTACGACTCAAGAAGAAACGAGATTTTCCCACCACGAGAATGCCTGCAGAAACAAGATTTGCCCACCGCTCAAGCAGAAATCCAATTTGCCCACGACTACCGTACGGACCGGTGGAAAATGCTGGAACATTTCCATCGGCCCGTGGTAGTCGCGAGGGCCCTCCTTCCCCCGCAACATCCAAAACAAATCTTCCATAATCGGAGCCGTTTTAGGGCACAATCAATTGTCTTATCTTTGTGCAGCAAAATTACATCGCCACTTCCATCTGCGAGGATTCGCTGGGAGGTTATTTTTGATCGGCGGCCGTGATTAGAACTGCAGAGAACCACTAGAGAATCGTAAAGTCCTGAACATTATCTTCCCAGGACGCCTAGCTTTGAGAGTCTTTTGGCTGGAAGTCAAGCGGAATCTGCTTTGAGCCCGGTTAGGAGTTTTAACCTGAAGAGTTTACAGATTGCTACGGCTGACCTGGATTTTAACTGACCACTTGAACCTCGGCCTCGACGGGTCATAACCAATCACTAAAAATAAGAATCGCGGCCGACACGCCGCTCGGTTCAAAATGCATCCAAACTTTGAGATTTCCTACACAGGAAGAGTTAAGAATTAATGAAACCCTTCTCTGGAAGAGTTAAGAATTGATGACAACCTTCTCTGGGGACTTAACAAGGGTGTGAATTGGTAAAAAAATAAAATCCTTTCCCTCTTTCTTTCTTTCCTTCTTTCTTTCTTTCCTTCTTTCTTTCTTTCCTTCTTTCTTTCTTTCTTTCTTTCTTTCTTTCTTTCTTTCTTTCTTTCTTTCTTTCTTTCTTTCTTTCTTTCTTTCTTTCTTTCTTTCTTTCTCTCTCTCTCTCTCTTCCTTTCCTTTCCTTTCCTTCCTTCCTTCCTTCCTTCCTTCTTTCTCCCTCTCTCTCTCTCTCTCTCCCTCTCTCCATCTCTCCCTCTCTCCCTCTCTCTCTCTCTCTTTCTCTCTTTCTCTTTTTCTCTCTTTCTCTCTTTCTCTCTTCCTTTCTTCCTTTCTTCCTTTCTTCCTTTCTTCCTTTCTTTTTCCCTTCCTTCCTTCCTTCCTTCCTTCCTTCCTTCCTCCCCCCCTCCTTCCTTCCTTCCTTCCTTCCTTCCTTCCTTCCTTCCTTCCTTCCTTCCTTCCTTCCTTCCTTCCTTCCTTCCTTCCTTCCTTCCTTATTTATTGAACACTTACTGTGTGCAAAGCACTGTACTAAGCTCTTGGAAAGTACCTTCTCAACTGTGAGCCCGTTGTTGGGTAGGGATTGTCTCTACCTGTTCCCGAATTGTACTTTCCAAGCGCTTAGTACAGTGCTCTGCACACAGTAAGTGCTCAATAAATACGATTCGATGAATGAATGACCACAATGGATTCACCATCTAGAAGGGAGGAGACGGACATCAAAACAAGTAAACAGGTATCAATAGTATCTATATAAATAAATAGAATTATAAATATATATGCACATCAAAACAGGTAAACAGGCATTTATGTAAATAAATAGAATTATAGATATGTACATATAATGATAATAATAATAATAATGTTGGTATTGGTTAAGCGCTTACTATATACACAAGTGTTCCCGGGCGGGGGGGGAGGGGGCGGGAGGAGGAAAAGGAGAGAGTCGGGGCGATAGGGAGGGGAAGGGGAGCTGAGGAAAAGGGGGGCTTACTCTGGGCCTTCTCTGTTGGGTAAACTGGGCAGAGTGATAGGGAAAGGCACATCTGGAATGAGTGGCTTTTAATAATAACAACATTAAGAACAATAATGAGAAGCAGCGTGGCTCAGTAGAAAGAGCCTGGGCTTTGGAGTCAGAGGTCATGGGTTCGAATCCCCGCTCAGCCACTTGTCAGCCGTGTGACTTTGGGCAAGTCACGTAACTTCTCGGGGCCTCAGTTACCTCATCTGTAAAATGGAGATTAATAATGTAATAATGTTGGTATTTGTTAAGCGCTTACTATGTGCCGAGCACTGTTCTAAGCGCTGGGGTGGACCCAGGGGAATCAGGTTGTCCCACGTGGGGCTCACGGTCTTAATCCCCATTTTACAGATGGGGTAACTGAGGCACAAAGAAGTGAAGTGACTCGCCCACAGTCACACACCTGACAAGTGGCCGAGCTGGGATTCAAACCCATGACCTCTGACTCCAAAGCCCGGGCTCTTTCCACTGAGCCACGCTGCTTCTCAAGAAGATTAAGATTAATCCGCTGCTTCAGATTAAGACTGTGAGCCCCACGTGGGACAACCTGATTCCCCCTGTGTCTACCCCAGCGCTTAGAACGGTGCTCGGCACATAGTAAGCGCTTAACAAATACCAACTTTCTTTTAATGGTGTTTCTTAAGCGCTTCCTTATGTGCCGAGCACCGTTCTAAGCACTGGGGTAGATACAAGGTAGTCAGGTTGTCCCACGTGGGACTCACAGTCATTAATCCTCATTTTACAGGTCAGGGAACTGAGGCCCAGAGAAGTGAAGCGACTTGCCCAAAGTCACACAGCTGACAAGTGGCAGAGGTGGAATTAGAACCCACAACCTCTGACTCCCAAACCCTGGCTCTTTCCACTGCACCATGCTTACTGGGCACTTGCTATGCGCACAACACTTTACTAAACACTTGGGAATATACGACGCTGGAAAAAGTAGAAAGTTCATTTTTAATATTAATGATGGTATTTGTTCAGCCCTGAATGTGTGCCAAGCACTGTTAATAGTCATAATAATAATGTTGGTATTTGTTAAGCGCTTACTATGTGCAGAGCACTGTTCTAAGCGCTGGGGTAGACACAGGGGAATCGGATTGTCCCAAGTGGGGCTCACAGTCTTAATCCCCATTTTACAGATGAGGGAACTGAGGCCCAGAGAAGTGAAGTGACTCGCCCACGGTCACACAGCTGACTAGGGGCCGAGCCGGGATTCGAATCCATGACCTCTGACTCCGAAGCCCGGGCTCTTTCCACTGAGCCAGCACTGTTCTAAGCGCTGAGAAGTTATTGAGTTCACCATTAACTCTGGATGAGAAAACTGTTCTTACCACCCATGATAGCACGATGAGGACGAGATATAATAATTAGAACTGCGGTACTTGTTAAGCGCCCGTAAGTAGATGGTGTAAAAGAATCAAGTGTGCACTGTACTAAAGGCACTCGAGGAGAGTTCACCACGGAAAATGGGTACAATTCCGCCCCTCGAGGAACATACAGTCTACTGGGTACCGAGCTAAACACTTCAAAGACTATTATAAGAGTTGGTAGCACCGTCCCTGCCCTCAAAAAGTGTACAGTTTACTGTGTGCAAAGCCCGAAACAACAGAATTAGTAGACATAATAATCATAATTATGGTATTTATTAAGAGCTTACTGTGTGCCAAGCACTATTCTAAGCCCAGGGGTAGATACGAGGTGATCAGGTGGTCCCACGTGGGGCTCACAGTCTCCATCTCCATTTTACAGATGAGGTAACTGAGGCCCAGAAAAGTGAAGCCACGTACCCAAGGTCACACAGGAGACAAGTGGCGGAGCAGGATTTGAACCCACGCCCTCTGACTCCCAAGCTCAGGCTCTTGTCATTAAGCCACGCTGCTTCTCGGATGCTGGACAGGGAACACGTCTGCTGATTCTGCAGTACTGTACTCTCCCAAGCGCTTAGTACGGTGTCCTGCACACAATAAGGGCTCAATAAATGCCATTGGTCGATTGATTGAGTGATAGATGATCCCCGCTCGGAGCCCCATTTGGGACACGGACGCTGTCCCATCTGCTTATCTCCTATAAACCCCAGGGCTTAGTACTTCTCCGTGCCTCAGTTCCCTCATCTGTCAAACGGGGATGAAGACTTGGAGCCTCACGCGGGACAACCTGATTGTCCTGTATCTACCCCAGCGTTTAGAACAGTGCTCTGCACATAGTAAGCGCTTAACAAATACCAACATTATGGTCACCGTGCTTGGCCAGTTGCCGACACTTCACAGATCCCCAAATTCGGATTATTTCACCGCGGCGGCCTGAAGATGGGACCTTTCCGGGACCATTTGGAAGGAAGAAGTCGGAGACCATGTATCTTGGGCTTCGGCTGGCGGTGTTCTGGTCGGCCCTTTGTCAACTATCGAGACTCGACGTGTTCCCAATTCATTCACTCGTATTCACTGAGCGCTTACTGTGTGCAGAGCGCTGAACTAGGAGCTTATAATAATAATAATTATGGTATTTGTTATTTGCTCACTATGGGCCCGATACTATACTAAGCCCTGGGCTGGATCTGAGCAAATCGGGTTGGACACTGTCCCTGGCCCAAGTGGGGCTCACAGTCTTAATCCCCGTTTTCCAGATGAGGTAACTGAGGCACCGAGAAGTGAAGCGATTTGCCCAAGGTCACACAGCAGACAAGTGGCAGAGCCGGGATTAGAACCCACCCCCTCTGACTCTGAAGCCCGGGCTCTTTCCACTAAGCCACGCTGCTTCTCTAAATCAGCAGGAGCCAATGGAATAGATCCACAGTGCAACAGACCTCCAACACAACTGGATTCCAACACAACAGGTCTACAACACAACAGTCTTCCAGTACAGCATACAACTCCCAGTGGGACAGACCCCCAGGAGAACAGACCTCCAACACAACAGGATTCCAACGCAACAATCCTCCAACGCAACAGGCGTACAGTACAGCAGACTCCCAATGGGGCAGCTCCACGGTACAAGAGACCTCCAACGCAAAAGGGATTCTGCCACAACAGGCCTCCAACGCAACAGGCTTCCAACACAACAGGCCTACAGTACAGCCGACTCCCAATGGGACAGCTCCACGGTACAAGAGACCTCCAACACAACAAGGATTCTGCCACAACAGGCCTCCAACACAACAGTCTTCCCATGAAGCAGAAACCCAACGAAACAGATCCACAGTAGAACAAACCTCCAACACAACAACCGTATATCACCACAAACCTCCTAAGCTACAGGCCTCCAATACAACAAGGATTCTGCCACAACAGGCCTCCAACACAACAGCCTTCCCATGAAGCAGAAACCCAACGAAACAGATTCACAGTAGAACAAACCTCCAACACAACAACCCTATATCACCACAAACCTCCTAAGCCGCAGGCCTCCAACACAACAGACCTCCAACACAACAGGCCCAGCGCACAAAAGCACAGAGACCTTTAAAGCCTACTGCGGGATGGAATTTTACCACGACTTCCTGCGAGCCTTCCCTCTTCACATTGTTTTGCAAAGGCTCGTGAGGAAAATTGAGTTTTATTGCCAAGTGTTCAAGGAGCCAAGAAACTCAATATTTTCTCACAGCTTGAATAGTTAGTTACTCTATGCAAGGATCTATAGAGTGATTTAAGTTGTTAACCTAAATAACTTTGTAGCTTCGCCCTCACCAGGATTTTTGCTGAAGCCTTTGGTAATGAAAATATCACACCTCAGCTGGAAAAAAAGAAAAAGGAAAAAAAAAAGCCAGAGATTTGCAAATGGGTAGGGAACAAATTAGATTGTGCTTCTAGGAGCAGCACATTGGTTCAGGTACTGGTAATAATGAAAAAAATATGCTGTATTAAAATGTCCTACTAAAGGTTCCTAAACCTAGTCACTGTTCCAGAGTTTAGCTGGATGGCCCATCCACCCAAAGAATCCCAATTTGCTTTCTCTTTTCTCTAAATCTCTAAAATGAAGAAATTCTGGGTTTGGTTTTTGGGGTTTTTTTGGTATTTAGACTAAGTACATTAATGTTCTGTGACAGATAAATGATCAGTGACATCATAAAAATTGATATTACATCTCGAACAGACCTAACCTTGGCCAGTAATTCACCTATTTAGCTGTACAACCCCAGAGCTCGTTTTTAGTAAACATGAAGACTCCCTGAAGACTCAGTTTTTCTGAACTCACACACTGCTTTATCGGGTCATTTTGGAATTAACTAATAATTATAATACTTGTTAAGCATTCACTACGTGACCAGCACTGTTCTAAGTGCTGGGGTAGATGCAAATTAATCAGGTTGGACCCAGGCCCTGTCCCACATGGGGCTCACACTTATCCCCATTTTCCGAGTGAGATCATTGAGACACAGAGAAGTGAAGTGACTTGCCCAACGTAACACAGCGGAAAAGTGACAGAGCCGGGACTAGAACCCAGGTCTTTCTGACTCCCGGGCCAATGCTGTATCCATTAAGCCACGATGCTTCTCTTAAATGCCTGAACAGTATCAATCAATTAATCAATCATGGGATTTATTGAGTGTGTTCTGTGTGCACAACACTGGGCTGAGTGCTTGGGAAAGTCTAATCCGTGTCTCAGTGGAAAGAACCCGGGCTTGGGAGTCCGAGGTCATGGGTTCGAATCACCGATCCATCACTTGTCAGCTGTGTGACTGTGGGCAAGTCACTTAACTTCTCTGTACCTCAGTTCTCTCAACTGTAAAATGGGGATGAAGACTGTGAGCCTCACGTGGGACAACCCGATGACCCTGTATCTCCCCCAGTGCTTAGAACAGTGGTCTGCACATAGCAAGCGCTTAACAAATACCACCATTATTAATACACCAGAGTTAGTAGACAGTTTCCTGCCAAGAACTAATTTATAGTCAAGAGTAGAATGCAGACAATAATATTGATGAATAATTTACAGATCCTCTCAGGGTGACACCCGGGGAGTTTCCAGTCCTCTACCAGTCTCGACTAAGGGAGGGAGAGTGAAGCGGAGGCCCGGTCGGTCCATTCCTAGCTTGGCCAGTGGCTATCGAGGGGCAGCCCGGCGGCTACAAGTCTAAACTCCCCCGTGCTGGGCAGTGCCGGCCTGGGAGAGAGTCGAGGGTGGAGACTCGAGTTTACGAGGTGGAAGGAGGCGATGGTCAACCACTGCCCGATATTTCCCAGAAAACTCTATGGATCCACTCCCAGAATGATGGCAGATGGAGAGCGGGGTCTTCTGGGAGAGATGCGTCCATGGAGTCGCTATGGGACAGACACAACTCGACAGCATAAGACAATGATACTGAACTGATTTAGAGAAGTGGCGTGGCCTAGTGGGCCTGGGAGCCACAAGGTCATGGGTTCTAATCCCAGCTCCGCCACTTGTCTGCTGTGTGATCGTGGGCAAGTCACATCACTTCTCTGTGCCTCTGGCACCTCATCTGTAAAATGGGGATTAAGACTATGAGCACCATGAAGGACTATTTGATCACCCTGTATCCTCTCCAGCGCTTAAAACGGTGCTTTGTACGTAGTAAGCGCTTAACAAATGCCATCATCATCAACAACAACAACTTTCCGATATGTACATTAGTTCTGTGGGGCTGAAGATGGGGGCAAACACTAAATGCCTGAAGGGAACAGATGACTGGCCTAGTGGATAGGGCACAGGCCTGGAAGCCAGAAGGTCATGGGTTCTAATTTTGACTCTGCCACTTGTCCGCTGTGTGACCTTGGGCAAGTATCTTCACTTCCCTGTGCCTCAATTACCTCGTCTGTAAAATGGGATGAAGACTCGGAGCCCCATGTGGGACAGGGACTGGATCCAACCTGATTAGCTTGTATCTACCCCAGAGTTTAAGACAGTGCCTGGCACATATTAAATACGCAAGAAATACCTTAAAAAAAAAAAGCTTTTCAAGTCCAATCATTGCAACCAATAAGAGGGAGTGAAAACAGAAAGTACCATTTTCTCCTAAAAAATAATAATAATGGTATTTGTTACGCACTTAGCAAGTTCAAAACTGCACCTTTATTCATCCTTTCCTTTGAATCTCTGCCAAAGTATAGTATATAAATATATATATATATATATATATATATATATATATATATATATACATATATATATATATATATTACTTGCAGGGAGAAAAACATGAGAGATGGGAGAAGGCGAGCAGAGCAGACAACAATTTGGAAACAAATGGAAGGGAAAGCAAGAGATATTGTTTCCTGCTGCTTACCTGCAAATCTTCATGGAAACCCAGGGGCAGAAATCTTCTTCGCTAGAAGTGCCAAACCCAAACATTAGAGGACTTAAGAATAGAGGCAGTCA
Source organism: Ornithorhynchus anatinus (assembly GCF_004115215.2). Classification (NCBI taxonomy): domain Eukaryota; kingdom Metazoa; phylum Chordata; class Mammalia; order Monotremata; family Ornithorhynchidae; genus Ornithorhynchus; species Ornithorhynchus anatinus. The sequence continues at coordinate 106,254,903 of NC_041732.1, read as the reverse complement.
CTTTATAAAGTTGCTTCTAAAACCGTCAATTCCATAAGGCCTATTAGGTTGAACTGGCTTCATGGTACATTCTATTGTACTTTTCCAGCAGCTTAATAGGCTCTGAACTGGGTAGACTTTAAGGTCCTTGAGTTCAGGGAATCGGTCTCCTAAGTCTATGGTCCTCCCCTAGCCTTGTCATGTCATGCCAGGAAGTTACATTTTAGTGGCCTTGTGACAACCACATTTAGTTTTATTTAGTCAATCGGTCAATGGTATTTATTCAGTGCTTACCTTGTGCAGAGAAGTGTAATAAGCAATTGGGTGAGTACAATAAAACAATATAACAGACACATCCCCTGCCCACAATAAGCTTACGTTCTAGAGACAGACATTAATATGAATAAATAAAATTACAGATAAGGGCATAGGTGCTGTAGGGCTGGGAGCAGGGATGAATAAAGAGGGCAAAGAGCCGAGTGGGAGAAGAGGAAAGGGGGGCTTAGTCAGGGAAGGCTTCTTGGAGGTGATGTGCCTTCAATAAGGCTCTGAAGCGGGGGAGAAAAAATTGTCAGATATGAAGAGGGAGGGCGTTGCAGGCCAGAAGCAGGACGAGGGGGAGAGGTCAGTGATCAGAGAGATGAGATCTAGCTACGGTGAAAACGTTGCCTTAGAGGAGTGAAGTGTGCGGGCTGGGTTGTTGTAGGAGAGCTGAGATAGGAGGGGGCAACGTGATTGAGTGTTTTGAAGCCAATCGTAACGAGTTTCTGTTTGATACGGAGGTGGAATGGCAATCACTGGAATTTCTGGAGGAGTGGGGAAGAATGGACGGACCATTTTTGTCCTTTCCCCGGCACTCAGTAAGTGCTTAACAAATACCATAATTACTATTAAAATGATTGGGACAGCAGAGAGATGTATGGACTGGAGTGGGGAGAGACAGGAGGCAGGGAGGTCAGCAAGGAGGCTGATGCAGTCATCAAGTAGGGACAGGATAAGTGCTTGGATTAACATGGTAGCAGGTTAGAGAAGCAGCGTGGCTCCGTGGAAAGAGCACGGGCTTTGGAGTCAGAGGTCATGGGTTTGAATCCCAGCTCTGCCACTTGTCAGCTGTGTGACTGTGGGCAAGTCACTTAACTTCTCTGTGCCTCAGTTACCTCATCTGTAAAATGGGGATGAAGGCTGTGAGCCCCACGTGGGACAACCTGATTCTCTTGTGTCTACCCCAGCGCTTAGAACAGTGTCCTGCACATAGTAAACGCTTAACAAATGCCAACGTTATTAACATTATTAGGTTGGATGGAGGAAAAAGGGTGGATTTTAGTGATGATGTGAAGGTAGACCTGACAGGATTTGCCGATAGACTGAATATGTGTGTTTAATCAGAGAGAGGAGTCAAGGATGATGCCAACTTTATACGCTTGTGAGACAGGAAGGAAGGTGGTGCTGTCTACAGTGATGGGAAAGTCAGGGGAAGGGAAGGATTTGTGTTTGGAAGATAGGAGTTCTTTTTTGGACACATGAAGTTTGAGGTGACGGGAGGACTTCTAAGTAGAGATGTCCCGAAGGCAAGAGGAAATATGAGACTGGAGAGAGGGAGAGAGATCAATGATGGAGATGGAGATTGGGAATCATCTGCCTAGGGGTGGGAGCCATGGGAGCGAATGAGTTCTCCAAGGGAGTGGGTGGAGATGGAGAAGAGAAAGGGACCCAGAACTGAGTCTTGAGGTACCCCCACAGTGAGGGGGTGGGAGGCGGAGGAGGAGCCCGCGGAGACTGAGAATGAACGGCCAGAGAGATGAGAGGAGAACCAGGAGAGGATGGCGTCAGTGAAGCCAAAGTTGGATAACGTTTCCAGAAGGAGGGGGTGGTCCACCGTACTGAAGGGAGCTGAGAGGTCGGGGACGATCGGGATGGAGTAGAGGCCATTGGATTTGACAAGAAGGAGATCATCGGTGACCTTCTGAGGGGGCTGTTTCCTTGGAGCAAAGGGGACGGAAGCCAGATTGGAGGGGGTCAAGTTGAGAACTGGAGGGGAGCAACGTAGTAAGCTCTTGAGAGTACACTGTAACAGAGTTGGTAGACACGATCCCTGCCCACTACAAGCTTACAGTCTAAAGGAATCCTTATCTTAGCAGTGTGATCTTGTGACAAAATCCTGAGTTCCCCAACGTAGATCTGAGGCAGAATCTCTCCTTCGCCAGTGTCTCTTTCTGACAAGATCATCCCTTGCTTGTTGAAATGATGTCCCGCACACAATTTTTCTAAAATCTGAATATTAAGACTAGTGGTCATCAGCCATGGAAAGAATAATAATAATGATGATAATTGTAGTATTAAAGAGCTTACTGTGTGCCAGTCTGTTCCAAGTGCCGGGGTGGATACAAGCAGATTAGGTTGGACGCAGTACCTTTCCCCGCACGGTCTTAATCCTCAAAATTCAACTTGTGCCAAGGGGAGAACACTGACCCCATAATAAATGATAATAATAATACTCATGGTATTTGTTAAGCTCTTCTATGAATCGAGCGCTGTTCTAAGTGCTGGGGTAGATACAAGGTAATCAAGTTGTCCCACGTGGGGATCACAGTCTTAAACCCCATCTTACAGATGAGGTAACTGAGGCTCAGAGAAGTTAAGTGGCTTGTCCAAGTTCACACAGGAGACAAGTGCCAGAGCTGGGGTTAGAACCCACGTCTCCTGACTTCCAAGCCTGGGCTCTTTCCACTAGGCCATTTCCTAAGCCCTTATTATGTGCCAAACACTATTTTACGTATAATCAGATTTCACACGGTCCCTGACCCACGTGGGACTCACAGTTTTACAGGGAGGGAAAAACAGATATGTAACCTCAATTTTACAGATGAGGAAATTGTGGCATAGAAAAGGTATATGACTTGTCCATGGTCACATAGGACTCATTCATTCAATTGGACATCCAGGCTTGTGCTCTCTCCATTAGGCAACACTGCTTCTCTAGTAGTAATGATAATACATACAAACTCTAGTCCCCCATTATCTGAACTGATTTTTATTCCTGGATGGATACAGTATATTAGTGCCAACGTTCTGTTTGAAAATCTAAAATCAGGTTAGGTGGGCCCTAGTTTTGCAACTTCAGAACTTATGTGCAATGTTTTTGTTTCCATTACTTCCCCCAAGTGATAAGCAATTCTATTTAGGCTGGAAAACAGTTTTAAAATATTCATTAAAAGGCCCAAATGAACATTAAAATAGCAAATCTCTCCCCGAAAGCACTGTACTGAGCTAATTGAAATCTCCGTCTTAAATTAACGCACATGGCACCGAACGTACAAACTGAGCAATGCTTTTTGTCACCCCCACGCCCACCTCCCACCTCCCCCAAGAACGTGAGGAATAGCCTGAAATATCCATGCGTCCCGACCTAAGCCGGCAAGGCGGAGACGTTCAGAAGGCCGAACTCTTCGAGTCGAGACCCGAATTACCCGTCCTGAACTTCTCCTCTGCAGGGTTCCGTCCCCGCTGTGTTGAGACCGGAACAATTGCAGTCGGAACTTTCTCCCAAATCTAAGCCGTGTGATGTTCTGTTTGTTTGGAGGGAAAAGGAGCCCGGCTTCGAGGAAAGGGGCGGGGGGATTGTGCCCTCGAGATTGCTCCCCATGAATATTTAAAGACTCTGCTACTTTCAGGGGACAGAAAAAGTGTGAAGTTGCATACCCAAGCAGGCCTTTCTGAAAAGGCAGGCTGAACAGTTCTTAAAAATGATGGCATGTGTTAAGAGCTTACTAAGCGCTGGAGTAGCTACAAGTTAATCAGGTCGGGCCCAGTCTCTGTCCCTCATGGGGCTCACAGTCTAAATGGGAGAGAGAACAGATATTGAATCTGCTTTTTAAAGATGAGGAAACTGAGTCACAGGAAAACTAAGGGACTTTCCCCAGGGCACACAGCAGGCAAATGGAAGAACAAGGGTTAGAACCCAGGCTCTCTGACTCTCAAGCTAGTGCTATTTCCCGCTAAACTTCACTGCTTCAATTCTGGGGATACAAGAATGGGGAAAGGTCCTGAGAGTGATATCAAATCTGGAAAACCTTTCCAGCTAGGGTCAGTCAGTCATTTGCAATTATTAAGAATAATAATGGTGGTATTTTTAAGCGCTTACTATGTGCCAAACAATTTCTAAGCTCTGGGGTAGATACAAGGTTATCAGGTCGTCCCACGTGGGGCTCACGGTTTTAATCCCCGTTTTAGAGATGTGGTACCTGAGGCAGGGAGAAGAGAAGTGACTTGCCCAAAGTCACACAGATGACAAGTGGCGGAGCCGGGATTAGAACCCACATCCTCTGACTCCCAAGCCTGTGCTCCTTCTACTAAGCCACACGTGCAGAGCGCTGTACTAAGCACTTGGGGGAGAATACAATAGAACAATATAACGGGCAAATTCCCTGCTCACAATGAGCTTACGGGGGAGACAGTCATTAATAGAAATAAATAAAGTGACAGATATAGACATAAGTGCTTTGGGGCTGGGAGGGGGGATGAAGAAGGGAAGCAAGTCAAGGTTACGGTGCAGTGGAAGGAAGATATTTAAGGGGCCGTTATCGGTGAAAAGGATACTGATACGGAGGTTGTGGTGGGAGTCTATCCCTGTTTAATGGCGCCATACCAAACTATGTGTTCATGAAGATTTGTAAATGTAAGATCCTGCTTTGATGCTTCAAAGCAATGAACTCTGCGTCTCAGAGAAGCCGAGAAGCAGTGTGGTCTTAGTGGAAAGAGCACGGGCCTGGATTCAGAGGATGTGGATTCTAACTCTGCCTCTGCCACGTATCTGTTGTGTGACCTTGGGCAAGACACTTCACTTCTCTTGGCCTTAGTTACCTCATCTGTAAAATGGGAACTAAAACCGTGAGCCCGTTAAGGGACCTGATTTCCTTGGATCTACCTCAGGGCTTAGAACATTGCTTGGACATAATAAACACTTAACAGAGGCCACTCTCATTATTAAAAGGTATAGAACTAAATTCCAGGGCAAAGAAATTCCTCAGGGCTATAAACTCCTCTCTAGATTTTAACTTCATTTGGGCAGGGAACGTGTCTGCTAATTTTGCTGTACTGTACTTTCCCAAATGCATAGTACAATGTTCTGCACATAGTACACAACGAATACCATCGAATGATTCAAAGCCACTGCTTTGAACCTCCCGGGGTGCAGGGGGGCAGAAGGAATTTGAGGAGCGACGGTATTAATGGCTGCTTTGAAGAGACACTTTATTTCAAGAAAAAGCAGCCATTTGGAAGGTGAACCATGTCTGTTTTGAAGTGCGGTGCGAGGCCTGTCTCCCACATCCATTTGTTCTCTACCCAACTAATCAATCGACTGATTCTATTCATTGAACACCCACTCTGGGCAGATCATCATACCGAGCGCTTGGGAGAATATGAATGAGCTAGTAGATATGATCTCTGTCCTCGAGTAGTGTAGAGTATATTGTGTGCAGAACACTGTACTGAGCACTTGAGAGAGGACGATAGAGTTAGTAGACATTATCCCTTCCCGCAAAGAGCTTACAATCTACCCGGTGAAGAGCCCTGGACTGAGAACTTGGGAAAGTATAATAGAGTTAGTAACCACGATCCCTGCTTACAATCCCTGACAATCTACAAATATGCAGACCACTATACCGAGCACCTGGGAGAGTTAGTAGACGTGATTCCCTGCCCTCAAGAGAGGGGAAGGGAGACTCAAAAATAAATTAGAGATAAGGGGAAGCAATAGAATGCAAAAATGTGCACATATATGCTACACAAGGGATAGGGATGGGAAGCCAGGTGCTGAAGTGGTATGGATGTCTGGGAGACTCTTTTCCATGGAGGGGGAAATAGTGAGGAATGATGACATCAGCCAGGGAAGACCTCCTGGAGGAGATGGGATTTCAGAAGGGCTCGGAGGGTATGATGATCATAGGTCTGTCGGATATGAAGCCCAATGGAGTTCCAGGCAAAGGGGAGGATGTGAGCAAGAGGTCAGTGGTGAGACGACATGAGGCATTAAAAAATAGATTCGGCGTCAGAGAAGCCAAGTGTTGCCAGCTGGTGTGTAGTGGAAGAGCAGACGGAATAGGAAGTAAGGAGAGAGCCGATTAGCAGCATGGCTTAGTGGAAGGAGCCTGGGCTGGGGAGCCAGAAGGACCTGGGTTCTGATTCCAGCTCCACCTCATGTCTGCTGGGTGACCTTGGGCAAGTCACATAACTTTTCTGGGCCTCAGTTGCCTCAGCTGCAAAATGAGGATTAAGACTGTGAGCCCTGGTGTGGGACAGGGACTGTGTCCAACCTAACTTTTATCTGCCTCAGCACTTAGCTTAGGGCTTGGTACATAGTAAGCCCTTGACAAGCGCCATTCAGACGATGGAGAATAGTTTGTGTTTGAAGTGGAAAAGAATGGTGACCCACTGAAGGATTCTGATGGCTGAAGAGAAGTGGGTAAAACAATTGACATATCACTGGAGGAGATATCAGAGACAAGAAAAAGAGCTTTTAAAGTAATTATGATTGAAATAGTATTATTAAGAGCTTACTGTAGGCAGAGAACCATTCTAAGCATGGAAAAATAGATGCAGTTAAAAGTTAGACAGGGTCTGGGTCCCTCTGGGAGTGCAAGGTTCTAGGTAATGCAAGATTTTGATTAGAAGATAGTATTCTCTCATTTTGTTTTTAGAATATGGCTGATCTCATTAGCAATTGTCCAGCCAAAAGCCAAGGTAGTTCTAGTCAGATAATTACACTTCTTTTCTTAGTTCCCTGCTGGAATCTGGATCCAAACTAATTCTTTAGATCTTCAGGGACTGGTGGCCTCGTGAAAAGGGGGTAAGTGCGGAGACAGAGGGAGAAAAAGAATATGACTATGTCTCCCTTCGGGAACGACGAACGAGCCTCAGTCCTGAGTCTTCGGGTCAGAAAACCTAAGCAGAGGAGTTGATGATAGTACTAGTGGCTTGCCGAGTATCATTTGCACTCTCCCTTCCCTGCCCTCAAGGCTGTGATCTCACTGTGGGTAAGGAAGGCACCTACCAACTCGGTTGTTTTGCAATCTCCTTAGAGCTTAATACAGTGTTCTCCACACATTAAGTGCTCAGTAAATACCACTGACTGATTGCCCATCATGTTTGCCTTGGGGCACAGAGATTTAATTTGTTTATAAGGCTGTCTATTTATACTGATGTGTCTCTCTCCCCCCACCTCTAGACGGTCAGCTCCTTGTAGGGAGGGATTGTTACTTTTATTGCTTTATTGTTCTTTCCCAAGCGCTTAGTAAGGTATTCTGCACACAGTAGGCCCTCAATAAAGACAATCAAATGAATAAACAAGAGAGGAGTTGGACGGGGGACAACACATGGCTACTAAGTGCATGGGTGGAATTTGCCCACGTTAGCCAGGGACAGAACAAACCTAGATGAGGACCCAGGTGTCCCGATTCCCAGATCAGGGCTACATTCATTGCACCAAGAGCAGTTCTCTGCATTTCTTAAGAACCACATCTCATTTCCAATGATACCTAATACAGGTACATTCCTTCATTTAATCAGATTTATTGAGCACCTACTGAGTGCAGAGTTCTGTACTAAGCGCTTGGGAGAGGCCAGTACAACAATAAGCAGACACATTCCCTTTCCACAGTGAGTTTACAGTCTGGGGGGGCGGGGGGTTGTTATTATTATTATTGGTCCGGAGTCCAGCAGGGTTAGGGGGTTGAGGTAGGAGGGAGGTGGCTAGCTCCCAGGGCATGCAGGTAAATCCTGGGGCATGTGGCCAGCTCCTGAAGGTCGTGGCCAGCTCCTGGGGGAATGTGGTCAGGTCTTGGGAGACGTAGACAACTCTTGAGAGACACAGCCAGGAAGATTCACTCGTTCATTCAATTATAGTTTTTAAGCACTTACTGTGCGCAGAGCACTTTCCTAACACTTGGGAAAGTACAGTACAGAAATACAGAGTGACAGTCCCTGCCCACACCTAGCTCACGGTCTAGAAGGTGGGGAGACAGACAGCAGTACAAATAAACTGACCTCAGTATAAATAAATAAAATGATGAACATATACACGAGTGCTGTGGGGTGGGGAGAAGGGGGAAGAGGAAAGGGAGTGAGTCAGGGAGGTTAGGAAAAGTGGGGCTTAGTCTGGGAAGGCTTCTTGAAGGAGAGGGGCCTTCAGTAAGACTTTGAAGGTCGGGGGTCAGGGTGACTGTCTGGCAGATTTGAGGAGGAAAGGCTTTCAAGGCCAGCGGCAGGACCTGGGCCACGGGTCGGCGGCGAGAAAGGTGAGATCGAGGCGCAGAGCAAATATCCCTCGTTGTGTTTGCAGGTAGGATGACTGATTTGGAAACAAAGTCGACCCTGGGACCTCTTTGGCAGGGTAGGGGAAGAACTCAACGGGAACCACCAAATATCCCTGACAGTGGCTTGTGGATAATGTGAAAGACCCAACTCCCTCTAGAGTGGAAATTCACTGTGGACAGGGAAGGTGTCTACCAACTCTCCTATACTGCACCCTCCTAAGCGCTCCGCTCATGGTAACCGCTCAAAAACTATGACCGATAAATTTTAGGATGTGAGAAAAAATGAAAAATATTCCAACGAACCTTTGATTCATCAACACCCTGAGGTCAGAATGCAGATCTGGATAGTAACAATCATAATAACTGTGGCATTTGTCAAGTGCTTACCATGTGTCTAGCACTGGTCTAAGTCAGGGGATAGATACAAGGTTGTGAGGTCATCCCACGTGGGGCTCACAGTCTTAATCTCCATTTTACAGGTGAGGTAACTGAGGCACAGAAAAGTGAAGTGACTTGCCCAAAGTCACACACCTGACAAGTGGCGGAACTGGAATTAGAACCCACATCCTCTGCCGTCCAAGCCTGGGCTCTTCTAAACTCTGGGGAAGATACAAGGTAATCAGGTCAGACATAGTCCCTGCCCCTCGTGAGGTTTATTGTCTTAATCCCCGTTTTACAGATGAGGAAACTGAGGCACAGAGAAGTGAAACGATTTGCCCAAGGTCACACAGGAGACATTGGGTGGACCTGAGATTAGAACCCGTGTCCTCTGATTCCCAGGCCTAAGCTCTTTCCACTAAGCCATGCTGCTTCCCAGGGTAGAACGCTCCACCCCCCCCCCCCCCCTTGCAATTTCCAGAGGAGGAAAATCCCCTGCCAGAGGAAAAACCTGGAATATCAGAATGATTGGCACTGGGGCTTAGCTAAGAAATGCCTTCCAATAGCTCTGAAAACTAGTGGTTATTCATTCCAGTAAATCAAATGAATAATGCATGAACTCTGAGGAAGTGTTTATGTACTCCTTTTAGTAATGCATAGAAAGTAAAACAATCACTTAGGTTTACCGTCAACTGCTAGCTTCTGATATGAGAAGGCAGTTGAGATGGTTCACAAAAGTCATCGCTTGAGGAGTGAAAACAGGACACTCAACATTGGACAAACACATTATCAGAGTAAATGAATGATTAGTATCTTGAGTTATTTACTCTTGAATAATAAAGGCTTCCATGTGGAGATCTAGTCTCCAGGCTCACTGTGAGCCTAGTATAGAGGAGGTAGGGTGATAAGCATTCCCAGATTCTGTTCCTGACTCAAAAACGGACACCTTTTTCAGTCTTAGAAATATGACATCAATTCTCTGGGCCTCTAACGGCATCCCTGAAAAATAAGCGAGCAAGTAAGCACAGAGAGAAGCAGTGTGGCTTAGTGGAAAGTTCACGGGTTTGGGAGTCAGAGGCTGTGGGTTCTACTTCTCACTCCGCCACTTGTCAGCTGTGTGACTTTGGATGAGTCACTTCACGTCTCTGTGCCTCAGTTACCTCATCTGTATAATGGGGATTACGACTGCGAGCCCCACGTGGGACCACCTGATTACCTTGTATCAACCCCAGCGCTTAGAACAGTGATTGGCACATAGTGAGCACTTAACAGATCCCAGCATTATTATTATCATTATCAAGCAGGCAAAAGCTCCCACATTCTCTTGGGCTTGGAAATAAAAAAGCAGTGGGAAGAAGGATGAAGGAAGAAGGAGGAAGGAGGAAAAAGGAAAAAGAAGGATGACCACTAGGCCACTTTGCTTTTCGCTTCTCTAAGAAGATGGGAAGTTGTTCCAGTCTGGCAGAGACTATCGGCAGAAACCCTTTTAAGGATGTGGTTCGAGAGCGGGTCCTAAGCTGAAACTTCATTCAACTGAATGGAGAATGAATGCCTAGGAGATAGAAGCAGCGTGGCTCAGTGGAAAGAGCACGGGCTTTGGAGTCAGAGATCATGGGTTCGAATCCCGGCTCGGCCACTTGTCAACTGTGTGACTGTGGGCAAGTCACTTCACTTCTCGGTGCCTCAGTGACCTCATCTGTAAAATGGGGATGAAGACCGGGAGCCCCACGTGGGACAACCTGATTCCCCTGTGTCTACCCCAGCGCTTAGAACAGTGCTCGGCACATAGTAAGCGCTTAACAAATACCAACATTATCATTATTATGAATCGATCAAACATACCTTAGGCAAGGCGCCCTAGTGAACAGAGAACAGGCCTCTGAGTCAGAAGGTCACAGCTTCTAATCCCGGCTCTGCCTCTTGTCTGCTGTGTGACCTTGGGCCAGTCACTTGACTTCTCTGGGCCTCAGTTACCTCATCTGGAAAATGGAGATGGAGACTGTGAGCCCCATGGGAGACAGGGACTGGATCCATCCTGATTAGCTTTTATCTACCTCACCGCTTAGAACAGTGCCTGACACATAGTGCTTCAGAGAAGCAGCGTGGCTCAGTGGAAAGAGCACGGGCTTTGGAGTCAGGGCTCATGAGTTCGAATCCCAGCTCTGCCACTTGGCTGTGTGACCGTGGGCGAGTCACTTCACTTCTCTGTGCCTCAGTTCCCTCATCTGTAAAATGGGGATTAAGACTGTGAGCCCCACGTGGGACAACCTGATTCCCCTATGTCTACCCCAGCGCTTAGAACAGTGCTTGGCACATAGTAAGCGCTTAACAAATACCACCATTATTACATAGTAAGCACTTAGCAAAAACCATCTTCATAATACATTTAGTAGTAGTATTATTGCTATGATTAGTATTGATTATATCCCATACTCATACACATGTTCCAAGTGAGGGTGGTGGGGTGACAAAGCAAGGACTCAGAGATCTAACTGGGAAAACATCCCGAATGAAGTGGCAATTCAGGAGGTGCTGAAGATCATCCTCTCCCGCCTGGATTCCTGCATCGGCCTCCTCGCTGACCTCCCGGCCTCCTGTGTCTCCCCACTCGGGTCCACACTTCACTCCGCCGCCCACATCATTTTTCTCCCAAAACGCTGGGCACACGGCATCCCGCTCCTCAAAAAACCCAGGTGGTTGCCCTCCATCTCCACTTCAAACCAAAACTCTTCACCACTGGCTTTGAAGCCCTCCACCATCTTGCCCCCTCCTACCTCACCTCGCTCGCTGCTCTCCTACTACAACCCAGTCCGCACACTTTGCTCCCTCAGTCTCGCCTACCTCATCTGCCTCTGGCCTGGAATGTCCTCCTTCCTCAAATCCACCAGACAAGGACTCTCCCCCATTTCAAAGATCTATTGATGGTGCATCTTGAGGCCTTCCCTGACTAAGCCCTCCCCTTTGCACTTCTTCCACTCCCTTCTACATCACCCTGACCTGCTCCCTTTTTTCATCCCCCTCCAGCCCCACCCAATTTAGGCCAACATCTGTAATGCATTTATTTCTATTAATATCTGTCCGCCGGCCCAGACTGTCAGTTCATTTTGGGCAGGGAATATATCCGTTTACTGTTGTATCGTACTCACCCAAGCACTGAGTACAGTGTTCTGCACACAGTAAGTGCCCAATAAATACGACTGAACGAATCGATCGATCGGTGAAGATGGGGAGAGCCGGGGTCTGGCAGATTCGATAGGGAGGGAGTTCCAAGAAGGGAATAAGGCACGAGAAGGGATCCGAGATGAGAAAGTCAAGGTATAACAGTGAGATTATTCAATTTATCATTCATTCAATCGTCTTTACTCAGCGCTTACTATGCTCCAGCTCCAGATTAGTTTAGAGGCGATGAGTGGGAGCGGAGGAGAAGTTGCAGAAGAGAACCAAGACAGAGGAAGAGAGAAAAGCTTTTGAAGAGAGCCTTAAGGCCAGTGGAGAGGACTTTTAGGCTACTCAGAGCAAATTCTCCTGATGCCAGATCCCAAAATGAAGAATCCAAGGGCCCTGGGGATTAGAAGCGGCCTAGTGGAAAGATCAAAGTAGGGGGTTCTAATTCCGGCTCCATCATTTGCCCCCTGCGTGACGAATAAATGCCTTAACTTCTCTGTCCTCCCTTTCCTCATGTGAAAAATGGAGAAGAAAACCTTGTTCTCCCTCTCCCACCTTCTACTCTGAGCCCTGAATGGGATGGGGACTGTGTCGGTTGTATCTTGTGTCTATGCCAGGGTTTAGAAGGGTGCTTGGAAAACATAAAGTGATTTAAAATACCATATTCATATTATATTTACTTGTTGAATGGGAAAGAGCCAAGGTGCGGGAGTTAGAAGTCCCGGGTTCTAATGCTGACTTCCTACTGTGTGATTTTTGGCAAGTCATTTAACTTTCCTGGGCCTTAGTTTCTCATCTTTAAAATGGGAATTAAATCCTTGTCCTCCCTTCCTCTTGGACTGCGAACTTCCTGTGCGACAGGGACTGTGTCCAACCTCATCATCTTGCATTTACCCAGTGCTGGGTGCTCTGTTTGGAGCAGAGAAAGCATTTAGCAAATATCACGAGTATTATTATTAGTAGTAATGATATTATTAGAACGTTTTGGGTTCTAATCCCGGCTCCGCCGCTCGTCTGCTATGTGACCTTGGGCAAGTCACTTCACTGAGCCTCAGTCACCTCCTCTGGAAAATGGGGATGGAAACTGTGAGCCCCATACGGGACAGGGACTGTGTCCAACCCGATTTGCTTGCAACCACCTCAGAACTTAGCCAAGTGCCTGACACATAGTAAATACTTAACAAATACCATAGATAATTAGAATAAGAATAGCGCTAATAATAATGAGACAGTTTTTATGTGTGAAATGTGGCCAGGACTGTAAATCCTGCATTGGCCTTTTCAACTACAATCCACTCAGAGGTGAACTTCGCCATCAGTGGCTTGATCTGTGAATACAAAAGATAACTTTGGGGATAGAATTGGTTCCGGAGAAAGGTTACGTTCTTCTCTTCCAGATCTACAGGGATGAAAAGAATAGGCAGACATCAGATTTGGAAGATCTAGAAATTAATGTGATGGAGGCAGGGGACTGAATCTGATGATCGATCAACGACTTTATCTGATTAATAGTTCTCACAGGGGGAAGGAGGGAGAGAATAAGGATGAGAATTAGGAAAGGGGGAAAAAAAAAAGAAGTCCCAGAGATAGACTGATTGATGAATGTCAGCATAGAGGAAAAAGATCTATTACCTCGCCTAAATAGATCATCTATTGTTCTTTAGTCATTTCTCTTCCATGTCATGTTTCCCATTTACTGTTTATCGGTTCTTTCTTGTTCTCAACACTTTTAACTGTTGAAAGGGAACTCAACTTTTTAATTAGTCATAAGCTATGTGAGGAGAAGCTAAACTGGCTCTGCATTTGTTTAAAATAAATTAGCGGCTATATAGAGGAAAGACGGCAATTTATTCTGGGAAATACAATCCTACCTACGGGTTTGACTGTTTTGTGAAAGATATTCAGATCTTCTTCTCTCTGGATTAGATGATTGTGTGGGTACATTTATACCCATCTGTGAATTGGAATTTATGAAAAGCTATGATCCAAAGAACCTGCTCTGATGGAAAAAAAAAATAAAAAACAGAACTAAGTCGTTCATTGATAAAATGAGGAAAAGTTCCCCCTCCAAATGTAATTCTCCAAAGATCAACACTTTGGGCTCCATTTCTTCAGTCAGTCGCGTTTATTGAGCGCTTACTGTTGCAGAGCACCTTACTAAACGCTTGGGAGGGGACGATATAACAACTTACGCGTTCCCTGCCCAAAGTGAGCTTATAGTCTAATGTTGGTATTTGTTAAGCGCTTACTATGTGCCGAGCACTGTTCTAAGCGCTGGGGTAGACATAGGGGAATCAGGTTGTCCCACGTGGGGCTCACAGTCTTCATCCCCATTTTACAGATGAGGGAACTGAGGCCCAGAGAAGTGAAGTGACTCGCCCACAGTCACACAGCCGACAAGTGGCAGAGCTGGGATTCGAACTCATGAGCCCTGACTCCAAAGCCCGGGCTCTTTCCACTGCGCCACGCTGCTTCGTCAAGATCAATAGACTTCATTTCTGCTTAATAGTAACCATCTTGTAGCCTACCATTTCCGCACTTCTGCATTATCAATCAATCAGTGATATTTACTGAGCACTTACTGTGTATAGAAATCACCGTACTAAGGTCTTGGGAGAGTACAATACGACAGAGTTAGCAGACAGATTCCCTGCCCCCAAAGAGTTTACCGGTCGAACCTTCGTTTAGTCACAGACACCACTAGAACTTGCATGTATCCCTCTGGTAATAGTACTAATAATAATAACGGTGGTATTTGTTAAGTGCTCACTGTGTGCCTGGCACTGTATTAAGCGCTGGGGTGGATACAAGCAAATCGGGTTGACACGGTCCCTGTCCCACATGGGGCTCAAAATCTCAATCCCCATTTTACCACTGAGGGAATTCAAGTCCAGAGAAGTAAAACGACTTGCCCAAGGTCACGCAGCAGACAAGTGGCAGAACAGGAATTAGAATCCATGGCCTTCTGACTCCCAGGTCTGTGCTTTATCCAAATGGTATTTGTTAAGTGCTTACGGTGTGCCAGGCACTGTTCTGAGTGCTGGGTTAGGTATTAGCTAATCAGGGTAGACACGGTCCCCGTTCCACATGGGGCTCACAGCCTTAATCCTCATTTTGCAGATGAGGGAACTGAGACACAGAGAGGTTAAGTGACTTACCCAAGGTCACGCAGTTGACAGTGGTGGAGCAAGGATTAGAACCCACGACCTTCTGACTGCCAGGCCTGTGCTCTATCCACTAAGCCATGCTGTTTCTCCAATGCCCCTTTCCCTCTTCCTTTTACCAGAGATTTTAGTACCCTCTCCTCTCCTTGAGTAAGCTCCTTGGGGGCAGAGATCACACCTACTAATGGTATTGTACTCTCCCAAGAGTTTAGCACAGTGCTCTGCATAGAGCCAAGGTCAATCTATGAACTGGCTGATTGTGTGAGCAAATCACGGCTCAGTGGAAAGAGCCCGGGCTTCGGAGTCAGAGGTCATGGGTTCGACTCCCGGCTCTGCCACTTGTCAGCTGTGTGACGGTGGGCGAGTCACTTCACTTCTCTGGGCCTCGGTGACCTCATCTGTAAAATGGGGATTAACTGTGAGCCTCACGTGGGATGACCTGATTACCCTGGATCTCCCCCAGCGCTCAGAACAGTGCTCTGCCCATAGTAAGCGCTTAACAAATACCAACATTATTATTATCTATAGAAAATGTCCCTGGTAGGCCACCAAAGCAATTCACTGGCTCCATAGAAGAATGACCACAAAGGGAACAGAATGGGTAGCAATAAATCCATTGTATTTATTGAGCACTTACTGTGTGCAGTCCCTTCTCAGGGTGGCACCCGGAGAGTTTCCAGTCCTCTACCAGTCTCGGCTACGGGAGAGTCAAGCCGAGGCCTGTCCAGCCATTACTAGCTTGGCCGGTGGCTAGCGAGTGGCAGGCCGTCGGCCACAAGTCCAAACTCATCCATGTTTGGGAGCAGCAGCACGGGAGAGAGTCGGGGGCGGAGACTCATTTCGACTGCGCGGAAGGAGGCCGTGGTCAACCACTGCTGGATTTTTCCCCAGAAAACTCTGTGGATCCACTACCGGAACGATCGCAGATGGAGAGCGGGGCCTTCTGGGAGGGAGGTGTCCACGGTGTCGCTATGGGTCGGACACAACTCGACGGCATAAAACAAGACTGTGTGCAGAGCACTCTACTAAGTGCTTGGGCGAGTACAATATATCAATATAACAGAAACCTTCCCTACCCAAGACAAGTTCACAGTCTAGAAGATAATAATGGTGGTATTTGTTAAGCGCTTACTATGTGCAGAGCACTGTTCTAAGCGGTGGGGTGGGATACGAGGTGATCGGGTTGCCCCAAGGGGGGTTCACAGTTTTAATCCCCATTTTACAGATGAGGTAACTGAGCTACAGAGAAGTTAAGTGACTTGCCCAAAGTCACACGGCAGGCAAGCGGCAGAGCCAGGATTAGAACCCATGACCTCTGAGTCCCGAGCCTGGGCTCTTTCCACTGAGCCATGATAATAATAATAATAATGATGGCATTTGTTAAGCGCTTACTATGTGCCAAGGAATGGACCTGCAAATAAACTCTTCTTTTTCCTTCTTCCTCAGCTGTAAATTTGCTTTCGTGCCTCTCTCCCCTGTTATTTTCATTTTATTTTATGGTATTTATTGAGCGCTTACTATGTGCAGAGCACTGTACTAAGCACTTGGAATGGACAAATCGGTATCAGAGACAGTCCCTGCCCTTTGACGGGCTCACGGTCTAATCGGGGGAGACGGACGGACAAGGACGATAGTAATAAATAGAATCAAGGGGATGAACATCTCATTAAAACAGTAGCAAATAAATAAAATAGCAATTATGTGACAAGCTCTGCGAGGGCAGAGACTGGGAGCTCCTGTGAGCGGGGACTGTCTCCCTTCATTGCTGTACTGCACTTCCCCAAGCGCTTAGTACAGCGTCTGCACACAATAAGCTCTTAATAAATACAACTGAATGAATGAATCTTGTCTACTAATGTTACTGTGTTCTCCCAAGCGTTTAGTACAGTGTTCTGCCCACATTAGGGGCTCTAGAAATGTTATTGATTGATAGCCTGACTCCATGTGCTCGTTATTAATCAATCAGTTATATTTATAGAGCCATTACTGTGTGCAGAGCACTGTGCCAAGCACTCAGGAGAGTACAGTATAACAGAATCAGTCTTTGTGCTTGATCGTATTATGCAATCTTGTTCCGGGACTGTAGACTGAGAGAAGCAGCGTGGCTTAGTGGAAAGAGCCCGGGCTTGGGAGTCCGAGGTCATGGGTTCGAATCCCGGATCCGCACTTGTCGGCTGGGTGACTGTGGGCGAGTCACTTCACTTCTCTGGGCCTCAGTTCCCTCATCTGGAAAATGGGGATTAAAACTGTGAGCCCCACGTGGGAAAACCTGATCACCCTGTATCTACCCCAGTGCTTAGAACAGTGCTCGGCACATAGTAAGTGCTTAACAAATACCAACAATATTATTATTATATTGGGGTGGCATTTAGTAAATTCTTATGATGTGCTAAGCCCTGGGGGTAGATACAAGATACAGAGAAGCAGCACGGCCTAGTGAAAAGAGCATGGGCCTGGGAATCGGAGGACATGGGTTCTAATCCCAGCTCTGCTAATTGCTCGCGGCGTGACCTCGGATAAATCATTAAATTCTCTGTGCCTCAGTTCTCCTGTTCTCCCTCTTCCTTAGAGTGTGAGCTCATAGTGGGCAGGGAATGTCTGTCTTGATTGCTGTATTGTAATTTCCCAAGTGCTTAGCAGAAGCAGCAGCAGCAGCAGCAGCTTGGCTTAGTGGAAAGAGCATGGGCTTGGGAGTCAGAGGACATGGGTTCTAATCCCGGCTCTGCCACTTGTCTGCTGTGTGACCTTGGGCAAGTCACTTCACTTCTCTGTGCCTCAGTTATCTCATCTGTAAAAATGGGGATTAAAAAATGTGAGCCCCACGTGGGACAATCTGATCACCCTGTATCTACCGCAGCGCTCAGCACATAGTAAGTGCTTAACAAATACCATATCATGAGAAGCAGCGTGGCGCAGTGGAAAGAGCACGGGCTTTGGAGTCAGGGCTCGTGAGTTCGAATCCCAGCTCTGCCACTTGTCGGCTGTGCGACTGTGGGCGAGTCACTTGACTTCTCTGTGCCTCAGTTCCCTCATCTGTAAAATGGGGATTAAGATTGTGAGCCCCACGTGGGACAAGCTGATTCCCCTGTGTCTACCCCAGCGCTTAGAACAGTGCTCGGCACATAGTAAGCGCTTAACAAATACCAACATTATTATTATTATTAGTAGTACAGGGCTCTGCACACAGTAAATGCTCAATAAATAAAATTGGATGAATGAATGAATGAATGAATGAATGAATGAATGAATGAATGAATGAATGAATGAATGGTGGACCTGGGGCTAGAACCCGTGGCTCAGTGGAAAGAGCACGGGCTTTGGAGTCAGAGGTCATGGGTTCAAATTCTGGCTCTGCCACTTGTCAGCTGTGTGACGGTGGGCAAGTCACTTAATTTCTCTGTGCCTCAATTACCTCATCTGTAAAATGGGGATTAAGACTGTAAGCCCCACATGGGACAACCTGATTCCCCTGTGTCTACCCCAGCACTGAGAATAGTGCTCTGCACATAGTAAGCGCTTAACAAATACCAACACTCTCTCTCTTTAATAAGCGCTTAACAAATACCAACATTATTATTATTATTATTATTAACCCAGTTCCTTTTGACTCTCTGGTGGTCTATGTGACCAGACCATGCTGCTTCTTCTTATTATTACTGTCATCATTAGTGAATTTGTTAAGTGCTTACTATGTGTCCAGAAGTGTCCTAGATGCTGAAAAAGATACACATGAATCATGTTAGACAAAGTCCCAGGCCCACAAACTAAGAAGGGGGCAAAATAGTTATAATTATAATGATAATTAATAATAATTATGGTACTTGCTGAGCTCTTACTATGTGCCAAGCACTGTTCTAAGCACTAGGGTAGATATAGGCTAATCGGGTTAGACACAGTCCCTGTCCCACAGGAGGCTCACCCTCTTATTCTCTATTTTACAGATGAGGTAACTGAGGCACAGGGAAGTTAAGTGCCCCGCCCAAGGTAACACAACAGACACGTGGCAGAATCAGGATTAGAACCCAGGTCCTTCTGCCTCCCAACCCCCTACTCTTTCCATTAGACTACACTGCTCCTTGAGGAAAGTGAGGCCCAGAGACGTGAAGTGACTCGCCCAAGGTCACACTGCAGGCAACTGGAGAACCGGGAAGAGAACCCAGATCCTTTGACTCCCAGGCCCGCGCTCTTTCCGCTAGGCCTCACTGCTCCTTTAATTCTACGGATCTATAATTCTGCACGGAATCAAACGCCAAAGACCCGCAGCTCCCTACGAATTTGCATTCTTGCAGAGCTGATGGGAATCGTCTGTAGTGGCCGGTTGTTCACGGTAGGCACGCTCTCTGTTCCGCAGCCAAGGAAAATTGGGCCGAACAATTCCGCTGGATGCTCACCTGAGCAGCTGCATTATGGGGCTTCAAAATGGGAGACAGGGGAAAACTTCTATGAACATGAAAACCTGTGAAAGCAGCTCATATTGTTTCTTTTTGCTGCAGCTGCCCTGGTACAGGGCCAGAACAGGCGCTGGAGGAGAAATGGGATTTTTCCAACTTTAATTGGGAATATGCCTGTTCCTCCCTATCCCCCCAGCTGGTCTCCCTCAGGCTTGGCCAGAGGACTAGAAACGGTCTCTCAGCCCCCCCCGGGGTGTGTGGAGGGGTTATCCCTGCATTTGTGAGGGTAGTGGGAAGACCGTCCCTCTGCTTACGAGAGTCTCGTAATAACAGTTATGTTTACTGAGCGTTTGCAAACTATCAGACCCTCTGCTGAGCGTTCAGGGATGGAGAGAGGATTATCTCTGACCCAAGGGTTCTCCAAGTTTTTGGGTAAACAGATATTTCATCCCTAATTTACAATGGAAGCATCTAAGAAACTGTGATGTTAAATGACTTGACTCAGATCATACGAAACGAGTAGAGGAGTCAGGATTAGAACCCAGGTAGTGATCAGTCAGCCAGCCATTGGTATTTATTGAGTGTTTATTCTGTGTAGATCACTGGATTTAGCTTTTGGGAGAATACAATAGACTCTGTAGACCTGATTCCTTCCCTCAAGGATCTTACAGACAACTATGTGCAGAGCATTGCTCTAAACTATAATAGAGTTGCTAGATACAACCCCTGCCTTCGAGGAGCTGATAGTCTACTGTGTGCAGAGCGCTCTGCTAAACATTTGGGAGAGTACAACGCAACTACTTGACACGCTCTCTGCCCGCTTACAGACTTTCAAGTTTACAGTTTACGGGGTGCAAGAAAGCGGAGCAGTATGGTCTAGTGGATAGAGCCAGGGCCTGGGAGTCAAAAAGACTCCTAATCCCTGCTCTGCCACTTCTCTGCTATGTGACCTTGGACAAGTCATTTCTCTGGGCCACAGTTACCTCATCTGTAAAATGGGGATTAAGACTATGAGACTCGGGGGGTTCAACTCCCTTCTGCATCAGCCTGACTCGCTCCCTTTATTCATCCCCCATCCCAGCCCACAGAACCTATGTCCATATCTTTAATGTTTTTATTTCTATTAATGTCTGTCTCCCCATTCCAGCGCTTAGAACAGTGCTCGGCACATAGTAAGCGCTTAACAAATACCAACGTCAACATTATTATATAGACTGCAAGCTTGCTGCGGACAGGGAATGTGTCTGTCATATTACGCTGGACTCTCCCAAACGCTTATTAAAGTTCTCTGAACACAGTGAGGTTTCAGTAAATATGATTAACTGACAAGGACCATGTTCAACCTGATTACTTTGTATCTGCCCCAGCGTTTAGAACAGTGCCAGACACCTAGCAAGCCCCTCATTAACAGTTAATGATGTGTCCATATCTATAATTCTATTTATTTACACTGAAGCTATTGATGCCTGTTTACTTGTTTTGATGCCTGTCTCCCCCCTTGTAGACCGTGAGCCCGTCGTGGGCAGGGATTGTCTCTATTGGTTGCTGAATTGTACTTTTCAAGCACTTAGTAAAGTGTTCTGCCATCAATAAGTGCTCAGTAAATACCACTGAATGAATGAATGAGCACACACCAGAAGGAAAAAAAAAAAACTGTACTGAGAGTTTGGGAGAGTACAGAGAGTTAGTAGACACAGTCCCTATCCTTAAAGAATCTATAATGAAGCTGGGGGAGGAAGATATTGCAATCACAGGAAGGCTCTCGTGATGCTTATTCTGGTGCTGTTTCTTCTAGTTCAGATGCTTCCCCCTCTTCCTGCTCAAATTCCCCACTGAATCTTTGAACATGGGTTTAAGGTTTAAGGAAAATGTGTTCTCTCTAGGAACACTTAAGAATGCCACCCCGTACGCTATGGGCGGGGAATGGGTTTATTGTTGTATTCTCCCAAGCGTTCAGTACACAGTGTGCAGAACACACGGTCAGAGCTCAATAAATAGGATTGGATGAATGAATGAATAATAGACATATACACCAATGTATACATTATAAATTTTCAGGGACTATGTTTTTCCTTTTATTGCACTCTTCAAAGAATCCCGTACAGTGCTCTGCACACAGCAGATGTCCGTTATAGTTCTTTTTACAGAGTAGGTGCTAAATACATTTTACTGAATATATGATACACTTAGGCGGTTTACTCGTGCATATATACATACATATAATCTATGTATATATACATGTACTTACATACATACACACATACATATGTATATATTTGCAGATATAATATATATACACATATACTTACACATATATCCAATGGGATGAAACAAAATACTTCTTTGAACTCCTTTTTGACTAAAACTGCTAATCCAGTGATTTAAAATGATTTCTTAGGTTATTAAAAAATTCAGGTCTCCCAACTGTATAATTGCTGAAGGGATGACATTTTTTTAAAATGGTATGTGCAAAGTGCTTACTCTGTGCCAGACACTGTACTACACACGGGGGTAGATACAAACTAATCAAGTTGGATTCAGTTCATGTTCCAGATGGGGCTCCCAGTCTTAATCCTCATTTTACAGATGATTTGAACCATTTTATTTGATTTGCCCAAGTCACACAGCAAGCAAGCTGGGATTAGAACCCAGGTCCTCTGACTCCAAGGCCCGAGCACTTTCCTTTTCTGTACACTAATATGTAAGGGAGAAATTCCTTTATTCAAGGCTTTTGCGGCTGCTCCATTTTTCCATCACCTTGCTCCTTCCTACCTCTCCTCCCTGTCTTGCCCACCCCGCACGTTCCGCTCCTCCTCACCGTCCCCAGTTCTCACCTATCCCGCTGTCGACCCCCGGGCCACGTCCTCCCGTGGTCCTGGAACGCCCCCCCTCCTCACCTCCGCCAAACTCATTCTCTTCCCCTCTTCAAAACCTTACTTAAAGCTCACCTCCTCCAAGAGACCTTCCCAGACTGAGCTCCCCTTTTCCCTCTGCTCCTTCTACCCACCCCCACCTTCACCTCTCCGCAGCTAAACCCTCTTCTCTCCCCTTTCCCTCTGCTCCTCCCCTCTCCCGTCCCCTCCCCTCGGCACCGTACTCGTCCGCTCGACTGTATATATCTTCATCACCCTATTTATTTTGTTTAATGAGATGTACATCACCCTGATTCTACTTATCTGCTATTGTTTTAATGAGATGTTCTTCCCCTCGAGTCTATTTATTGCCATTGTTCTCGTCCGTCCGTCTCCCCCGATTAGACCGTAAGGCCGTCAAAGGGCAGGGACTGTCTCGATCTGTTGCCGATTTGTACATTCCAAGCACTTAGTACAGTGCTCTGCACATAGTAAGCGCTCAATAAATACTATTGAATGAGTGAATATGGGAAGATAATCGTTTAAGTTGGCTTACTCTAATAGAAGATACGAGTTGGTCCCTCTGGTTGTTTAAGTGAAAGTTCCTCGTGGATTATGCGTTTTGATTTCTCTGTTTGCAAACACCTTTATAAGTAATGATAATTATAATAGTTATAGTATCTGTTAAGCACTTACTATGTGCCAAGCACTCTCCTAAGCGCTGATCTCTCCCCATTAGATTGTAAGTCCCCTGTGGGCAAGGAAATGGTCACTTGAAAGTTTTGTACTTTCCATGCGTTTAGTACAGCGGCGGACTGGCAACGTTCTCCCGTTACTTCTACATTTGATGCCTTTTTTCAAGACTTATTTTCTCTTTTATTTGAAAAAAAATGAATTCAGAGTGGATGTCTTCTCAACAATAACACCGGTATAAAATAAAACACCAAGAGTAATTGATTTGAGAGATCATGTCAACTAATTCTTTCACGCTCTCCCAAATGCTTAATACATCTCTCTACACACAGTAAGAACTCCATAAATACTGTTGATTGTTCAAGTGTATCGAAGGAAAAAAAAACTTTAAAACACCTCTGTGCCCTCGCCTCAACGTACTTATTTCTGGATGTTCAACCTTCAGGTCTGATCGGTGATAATTGTCTTTAGAAATGCAGTATGTTTGTAAAGCAGGTGCAAATAAATGTGGCATCAAATGCTCATTATGCAAATTTGAGTGCTTAAATGCGCGCACGTAGTTTATTCATTTATGCTGGAATCGAAGCCGTTACTTTTTCTCCTTCCTAAAAGAACTCAATAACACGTTCTTGCAGATAACCGTATAAATACAGAGAAAACTATCTAAGATTCACCACAAATCAACCCAACTATAGGATTGATATAGTTCAGAAACCAATTGGAAGATTTTACTTCCAAAATTAAAGGGGAGATCGGTCTTGAGATGGGACAGCGGGAGGAATCGTAGCCTCGAGAACCCAGAAAAACAAAGTACAGAAGTGAGTGAAGCCGCATGGCCTAGTGGACAGAGCACAAGCCGGGGAGTCAGAAGGTCATGGGTTCTAATCCAGACTCGACCACAGTCTCTGTCCCACGTGGGTCTCACAGCCCTAATACCCATTTTACAGATGAGGTAGCTGAGGCCCAGAGAAATGAAGTGACTTGTTCAAAGGCATACAGCGGACAGGTGGCCGGAGCTGGGATCAGAATCCAGGTCCTTTTAACTCCCAGGCACATGCTCTGTCCGCTAGGCAATGCTGCTTCTAATAACAGCTGTTAAACACTTTCTAGGTGCCGAGCACTCTACTCAGCAGGCCTTCCGATGCCAGGCCCGAGCTCCTTCCACCGGCCCACGCTGCTTCTCAATTATTGAGAATAATTAATTTACAATTTGCAGAGGGTAGGATTAAATAAAGTTCAGAAATCCCAGAGATGGGCTGAGAGAATTTAAGGACTTCATATAAAGAAACAAGATTATCTAGTGGGGTCAGCCTGGCCCTGGGAGTCAGAAGACATGGGTTTTAATCCTGACTTTGCCACCTCCCTGATGTGTAACACTGGGCAAGTCATTTAACTTCTCTTTGCCTCAGTTTTTGTACCTGTAAAATGGGGATTCAGTACCTGTTATCCCCCCTACTTAGGCTGTGAGCTCCATGTGGGACAGGGATTCTGTCCATCTCTGTAACGTGAATCTCCTCCAGTACTTAGTACGGTGCTCAGCATTCAGTAAGAGCTTATTAAATACCGCCATTATTAGGGAGTTGGGAATTCAAACTTGGAGTTCAAGAGGGCTTCTAAAGGGGAGGGAGAGCGTGTCTTTCATCCCCATCTTTCAGATGAGGAAACCGAAGCGAATACTAAGTTTTGGGGTTGATACAAATTAAGCAGGTCAGATGGGACTAACGTGGAACTCACAGTCGAAGGAGGAAGAGAACAGGCATTAAATGCCCATTTTATAGATGAGGACACTGAGCTACAGAGAAGTGAAGTGACTTGCCCCAGGTCATGCAGCTAACAAAGCTAATATCGAACACAGGCCCTCTGAGTCCCAGACCCAGTCTCTTCCCAATAGATTGTGCTGCTTCTCAACGGCAACAAATCTCCTAGAAACGACGTGGTCATTGGCGATTACAAAACGTTTGCGACAATTTAGGCGGAAAACTGTTTCCCCAAACTGCTTCGCCACCACAGGATTGTGTAAAGTTTTGATTCAATAGGGTATTTTCCAATTCCCTTGCTAACTCTTGAGCCAGCCCCCTTATTCTCCTCGGCGGCTGCCATCTTCCACTCCTGAGTGTCTTGAGTTGACACGCGTTCAGAACATCATCTGCAAATTGATTTTCCATCTTTGGGGGAACGGCTGCAACTAAGAGCCAGGAACATCTCAGCTAATTTAATGTCCAGTTGTGAAATCAGAAGAGCAACCCAGTCACGGAGAAACTGATGTGCAAAAGCTCTGATTTAGCAGCGGGGTAGGGGGAGAGGAGGCAGGGGGAGGGCAAAGAAGGGGAAGGGAGAGAGGCAGGAGCAGCCATTCCGCATACCTTTTTCTTCTCTGGCCTTTGTTTTAAAGGGATGTGACTTTGCTATCAATGTCTGAGGTTTGTAGTGCCAGAGAAATGAAATCCGTGTCCAATCTGCTGAACAAAGCAACCACCCTGTTGCTCTTCTCTCCTTTGTGCCGGGAAATCTGCTCTGCCTTTGTGAAATGGCTGAAGTGAACTGTGAACGAAGCATCAAATAAAAGAAAAAAAAAAAAATCTGCCGACAGCGAATGGCAGACTCCACCGCTCCATTTCTTATATAGTAATATTTGCGGAAAGTTACGTATCCAGGCACGCTTTCAATATCGGCTTTTGAAAGGGCTTCCCCCCCACACACCTCCCTTTTTTTCTATCCGTGGCACCCCGCTTGACAGGTAAGTCTTACTGTGTAGGCAGCGGGCTGGATCGAAGCCAGAGAGGAAAGAGAGATCTCTCGGCTCAAACGAATTCCCACCAATCGCTCGAGAGCCGTCTCTTCTGAAGATCTGCACCAGGACATTAACCTCTCTTTTCCTCCAAAGTCGGGGTCTCCCCACGGCAAATAGCAGCCCCCAGCACGCCCTCCGCCTTAGCATTAATGCCGTTTGATCGAAACAGAGCAGAGGCCCAACCTCCGCGTTGAGCCGGCAGGAAGAGTTTTTCTCCCGTCATTTCAGATAAGGCCCTGCCGGGATTCGGGAAACGGCTGGGCCCTGGATCAGAGAGCCTGCCGTTAAAGAGTCATCTTGCTATTTTTTTAATAATAATAATAATAATATTAGTATTTGTTCAGCGCTTACTATGTGCCTAGCACTGTTCTAAGAGCTGGGGGAGATACAGGGTCATCAGGTCGTCCCACGTGAGGCTCACAGTGAATCCCCATTTTACAGATGAGGTCACTGAGGCACAGAGAAGTGAAGTGACTCGCTCACGGTCACACAGCTGACAAGTGGCAGAGCCGGGAGTCGAACCCATGACCTCTGACCCCGAAGCCCGGGCTCTTTCCACTGAGCCACGCTGCTTCCTTTTAATGGTATTTGTTAAGCGCTTACTATGTTCCAGGCGTTGTATTAAGCGCTGGGGTGGATACGAGCTAATCGGGTTGGACGCGGTCGCCGTCCCGCATGGGGCTCGCAGTCTCAATTGCCATTTTACAGCTGAGGAAACTGAGGCCCTCAGAAGTGAAGTGACTTGCCCAAGGTCACCCAGCAGAGAAGTGGCAGGTTAGAACTCAAGGACCGTGTCCTATCCATTAGCGAGCCCGTTGTTGGACAGGGATTATCTCTATCTGTTGCCGAATTGTACATTCCAAGCGCTCAGTACAGGGCTCTGCACATAGTAAGCGCTCAATAGATATGATTAAATGAAATTAGGCCACACTGCTTCTCGGGGGCTGCAATTCAGACCCCAGCTGGGGGGCCTCGTGGCCTTGGGCAGCCATACGCCCATGGGAAAATAACCATGCTCATTCTGGAATCTGTTAAATGGTCGCTCTGTTCCAAGCACTATGCTAAGCCCTGGGGCAGTGACTACATAACCAAGTTGGACACGGTCCCTGCCCAGTACGGGATTCACGGATTCACAGGATTCACCAGCTTAAGATCTAGAGGAATCCTGTGAGGACTGAGAAAAAGACATGGGGTGACAGAAAAAGGCAAAAAGGGGGGCAAAGAAGACTAGAAGTCAAATGAGTCAAACACAAAGGGAAGAAACACATAACAGAGAAGCAGCCTGGCCAAGTGGATATTTAGATTAGACTGTAAGCCCATCAGTGGGCAGGGACCGTCTCTATCTGTTGCCGAATTGTACATTCCAAGCGCTTAGTACAGTGCTCTGCACATAGTAGGCGCTCAATAAATACTACTGAATATTTAGAACGTGAGCCCATTATTGGGCAGGGATTGTCTCTATCTGTTGTTGATTTGTCCATTCCAAGCGCTTAGTACAGTGCTCCGCACCTAGTAAGCGCTCAATAAATACCGTTGAATGAATGAAAGTGGAAAAGACCCGGGCCTGGGAGTCAGGGATCCTCGGTTAGTTTTGGTTTTTTTGTTGGTGGTGTTTTTGTTTTTTTCTATGCTCCTATGAGCTACCTGTGTTGGAAAGGGGAGACTTCCTTTTCCAGAATGTTCTCACCCTCTCATCACTAAGAACGATCAGCTGTAGCACTCAATAAATACGACTGATTGAACTCACGAATGAACTGTACCTCTAGACTGTAAGCTCACTGTGGGCAGGGACTGTGCCTCTTATATTGTCCTCTCCGAAGCGCAGAGTACACTGCTCTGCAAACAGTAAGTGCTCAATAAATACGAGAAGCAGCATGGTGTAGTGAGAAGCAGCACGGATAGCGGTTAGAGCCCGGTCCTGGGAGTCAGAAGGTCATGGGTTCTAATCCCAGATCCGCCAGTTGCGATAATGACAACGATGATGGCATTTGTTAAGCACTGTTCTAAGCACTGGGGAGGATACAAGGCGATCAGGTTGTCCCCCATGGGGCTCACAGTCTTCACCCCCATTTTCCAGATGAGGTCACTGAGGCCCAGAGAAGTGAAGGGACTTACTCACAGTCACCCAGCTGACAAGGGGCAGAGCCGGGATTCGAACCCATGACCTCTGACTCCAAGCCCGGGCTCTTTCCACTGAGCCACGCCGCTTCTCTAATACAGTCTCTTCAAACGTTACTGTCCCTTATTCATTCTTTCATTCATTCAATCGTATGTACTGAACCCTTACTATGGGAAGAGCACTGTACTAAGCGTTCGGAAAGTACAACGTGGCAACAGATAGAGACGATCTCTGCCCATCAACAGGCTCGCAGTCTAAAGACCTTTCAGTCTACTGTGTACAGGGCAAGGCTGAGCACTTGGGAAATAAAATAGATTTAGTGGACATGCCCCAAAGGAGCGCTCAGTCTACTGTGTACAGAGCACTGTACTAAGCGTTGGAGAGAATACAAGGTATCTAACGGACCTGATTCCTGCCTTCAAGGAGCTGAGAGTCAAGTAGGGGAGAGTGACCTTAAACTAAATTACCGACAGGAGAAGTAGCGTAGTGAATACTCGGTTCCATTCAGATTGGAAATGCTTTCATTGGATAATAACGACATAATCGTGGCTCAGTGGAAAGAGGCCGGGCTTGGGAGTCAGAGGTCATGGGTTCAAATCCCAGCTCTGCCGCTTGTCAGCTGGGTGACTGTGGGCGAGTCACTTCACTTCTCTGGGCCTCAGTGACCTCGTCTGGAAAACGGGGATGAAGACCGTGAGCCTCACGTGGGACAGTCTAATTACCCTGTATCTGCCACAGTGTTCGGTACATGATAAGCGCTTAACAAATACCAACATTATCATTATCATTTTTTAAGCGCTTACTATGTACAGAGCACTGTTCTAAGCGCTGGGGTAGATACAGGGTAATGATTGAGCGCTTAGGATGTGCTAAGCACTGTACTAAGTGGTGGGAAGAATGTGCCAGCAGGATCAACACACACATTCATTCATTCATTCATTCAATAATATTTATTGAGCGCTTACTCTGTGCAGAGCGCCCACAATGAGTTTATGGTCTAGAGACGAGCTTACAGTCTAGAAAGGATCTTAGATGCCTTCATGCTGTCTCCTCCGTTGGATTACGGGCATCTAATGGGCAGGAAATCTATCATCATAATAATTTCGGTATGTGTTAAGCGCTTACTCTGTGCAGAGCACTGTTCTAAGCGCTGGGGCAGATACAGGGCAATCAGGTTGTCCCACGTGAGGCTCACAGTCTGAATCCCCATTTTCCTGATGAGCTCACTGAGGCCCAGAGAAGTGAAGTGACTTGCCTACAGTCACCCAGCTGACGAGCGGCAGAGCCGGGCTTCGAACCCTTGATCTCTGACTCCCAAGCCCGCGCTCTTTCCACTGAGCCACGCCGCTTCTCACAATAATAATGACGATGATATCCGTTAAGCGCTCGCTATGTGCCAAACACCGTTCTAAGCGCTGGGGTTACCTTTTACTCTGTACTTTCCAGGTGTCCATTACAGCGCCCAGCACCCAGGGGCAGCTTAATAAACGCTACCGCTGCCAATCCGACCTCTAGGACAGATCCGAGGGGGAGGGAATCTCTTGCAGGTGGACGAGCAGGAGCAGTGACTCGGAGATGGGCGATGGCAGAAGGCGCCGGGCTGAACCCAAATTTATAGCAGCTGTTAACGCATAATATTATGTTCCCAGTCCAGCGGTTAGGCATCTATCAGCATTCCCATTAGAAACATTCATATACAAGAGGACATAAATAAGCTGTAAAATTTCACTCGAGACAGAATTGGCTAACAAAGATTGAGCCTCAGAATGATATATGTTTCTTCTAGTTTCCCTTGCCTCCGAACAAACTTTTTAGTTGAACTCGAAACCATGTGAATTCCCAGGATCTCTGGCCACTGGATAGGGATTCAGGAGCTGGTTGGTGGGGTTTTTTGCCTTTTTTCTTTTTTAATTGGTTCTTGTTGAGCATTTACCACTGCTACTACTAAGAATGATGTTGGTATTGGTTAAGCGCTTACTACGTGCAGAGCGCCGTTCTAAGCGCTGGGGGAGATCCAGGGTCATCGGGTCGTCCCCCGTGAGGCTCCCAGTTAATGCCCATTTTCCAGATGAGGTAACTGAGGCACGGAAAAGTGAAGTGACTTGCCCAAGGTCACACAGCTGACAAGTGGCAGAGCCAGGATTGGAACCCATGACCTCTGACTCCCAAGCCCGAGCTCTTTCCGCTGCGCCACGCTGCTCCTCTTAACAGATGAGGTAACTGAGGCCCAGAGAAGTGAAGTGACTTGCCCACGGAGCCAGGAGTCGAACCCATGACCTCTGACTCCGAAGCCCCGGCTCTTTCCACTGAGCCACGCCGGACACCGTACTAAGCGCGGGGGAGATACAAGTTAAGCAGTTTGGACCGAATTCCTGTCCTATATGGGGCTCGTGGGCTGAAAGTCATGGTCCTAATCCCCGGCTCTGTCCCTTGTGTGCCGTGTGACCTGGGCCAAGTCACTTCCCTTCTCTGGGCCTCAGTTCCCTCATCTGGTAAATGGGGATTGAGACGGTGAACCCCCATGTGGGACCGGGACCTTGTCCAATCTGTAAAACCTGTATCTACCCCTTTGCTTAGTGCCCCTGCAGAACGGCTTCGTGGATAGAGCCCGGGCCTGGGAGTCAGAAGGTCATGGGTTCTAATCCCGGCTCCACCATTTGTCTGCTGTGTCACTTTGGGAAAGTCACTATGCAATAATAATAATAATAATAAAAATGGTAACTGTTAAGCGCTACGCTCCAGGCACTGTTCTAAGCACTGGGGCAGATACAAGGTAATCAGGCTGTCCCACGTGAAGCTCACAGTCTTAATCCCCATTTTGCAGATGAGGTCACTGAGGCTCAGAGAAGTGAAGTGACTTGTCCAAGGTCACACAGCGGGCAAGCGGTGGAGTGGGATTAGAACCCACTTCCTCTTAGGCCCACATCCTTGTCCTTCCCACCCAGCCACGCTGCTTCTCACTTCCCTTCTAGACCAAGAACATGGGAGAATAAGACCGAAAACGGAGATGCCCCGTGCCCACAAGGAACTCACATTCCAACTGATGGGAAGAGAGGGCCGGGAACCCGCCCAAAACATTTTGGGATTTGCCTAGCCTTTGGATATGAAGTTTTGCTCCTCATGGATCTGAATCAGAGATCGATGAGCGGTACGTATTGAGCGCTTGCTGTGTAGAGAAGCGGCGCGGCTCAGCGGAAAGAGCCCGGGCTTGGGAGGCAGAGGTCATGGGTTCGTATCCCGCCCCCGAGGCCTGTCGGCTGTGTGACCGTGGGCGAGTCACTTCACTTCTCTGGGCCTCAGTGACCTCGTCTGGAAAATGGGGATTAACTGGGAGCCTCACGTGGGACGACCTGATGACCCTGTATCTGCCCCAGCGCTTAGACCAGCGCTCTGCACCTTGTCAGCGCTTAACAAATACCAATATTATTATTGAGTGATCATGGCGGAGTGGAGAGAGCACAGGCCTGGGAGCCAGGTGGTCACGGGTTCTAACCCTGCCTCTGCCCCTTGTCTGCTGTGTGGCCTCGGGCAAATGATTTCTCCTCTCTGGGCCTCAGTTACCCTATCTGTAAAATGGAGATTCGGACTTTGAGCTCAATGGGGCACAGGGATTTTGACCGGTAAGATTTGCTTGTACCCACCGCAGCACTTAATAGAATGCCTGGCACACAGTGAGCGGCGTGTCTCAGTGGAAAGAACCCGGGCTTGAGAGTCAGAGGCCGTGGGTTCTAATCCTGGTTCCGCCACTTGTCAGCTGTGTGACTTTGGGCAAGTCACTTCACTTCTCGGTGCCTCAGTTCCCTCATCTGGAAAATGGGGATTAAAACAGTGAGCCCCACGTGGGACAACCTGATCACCTTGTATCCCCCCAGCGTTTAGAGCAGTGCTTTGCATGTAGTAAGTGCTTAACCAAGACCACCATTCTTCTTCTTCTTCTTCTTCTTCTTCTTCTTCTTCTTCTTCTTCTTCTTCTTCAGTGCTTAATAAATTCCATAAGATTATTCTTAAGCACAATAAAAAGCATCATGGCTTAGTGCACAGGCTTGGGAGTCAGAGGTTGTGGGTTCTAATCCTAGCTCCGCCACTTGTCAGCTGTGTGGCTTTGGGCAAGTCACGTCACTTCTCTGGACCTCTGTTCCCTCATCTGGAAAATGGGGATGAAGACTGGGAGCCCCACGTGGTCGCTGAGGCTCAGGGAAGTGAAGTGACTTGCCCAAGGCCACACAGCTGACAGGTGGCGGAGCCGGGATTAGAACCCTTGACCTCTGACTCCTAACCCCGGGCTCTTTCCACTGAGCCCCGCCGCTTCTCTTCCGAGGTGACCCAGAAGGGCTGAATTAGCGGGAGTGGTTCAAAAATCGAGGTTTCTGTTTGACCTAAAGTTGTCTTTATGGTTGGACTTTCCATAGGTTTAGGAACCAAAGGAGTCTCAAGCAATTTATAAGAAATCGACTCCCTTGAGCAAACAAACGCCGATTTGTGCACGGAATGATCCATTTGGTCGAATATCGATAGATCAGTGAAAGAAATGAGAG
Source organism: Ornithorhynchus anatinus (assembly GCF_004115215.2). NCBI lineage: Eukaryota > Metazoa > Chordata > Mammalia > Monotremata > Ornithorhynchidae > Ornithorhynchus > Ornithorhynchus anatinus. The sequence continues at coordinate 106,222,524 of NC_041732.1, read as the reverse complement.
CAAACCTATAATGCCCCAACGTGATTATTCTGAAGAAAATTCTAATTTTATTGGAGTAGCTATTCAAATTTATCATGAATCGATCGCATGGTCGTCTGACAACACATAAATCCAGGCGATGTGTCTGCTGAGAGCTCCCACACGATGTATTTTAAAACTGTATTTTTTTTAAACTAAAAAATATCCTTGCTCACCGCCCTCCCCTTGTCTGGAACTCTCTCCTTCTGTAGAACCCCTGAGGGAGTTAGGCTGTAAACTCACTGCGGGCATTTATTCATCCATCCATCCAATCGTATTATTGAGCGCTTACTGTGTGCAGAGCACTGTACTAAGCGCTTGGGCAGAAAACGTGTCTGTTCACTGCTACACTGTATGAGAAGCAGCAAGCGCCGGTGGATAGAGCATGGGCCTGGAAATCAGAAGGATATGAGTTCTAATCCTAGCTCAGTCACTTGTCTGCCGTGTGACCTTGGACAGGTCACTTCACTTCTCTGTGCCTCAGTTACCTCATCTGTCAAATGGGGAGTAAGACACTGAGCCCCATGTGGGACAGGGACTGTGTCCAACCTGATTTGCTCGTATCCACCCAGTGTTTAGTGCCGTGCCTGACACATAGTAAACGCTTAACAAGTACCACAGTTATTATTATTATTATTATTATTATGTGAGACAGGGACTGTGTCCAACCTGATGATCTTGTATCTACCCCAGCGCTTAGTAGAGTGCCTGAAATATGGTAAATCCTTAACAAATAGCACAATTGTTGTCATTATGATCACTGTCACTATCATTATCATTTTCATTACTGACACATAGAAAACACTCAATAGAAGAGCAGCCTGGCCCAGTGAATAGAGCAGTAAGTGCTCAAGAAATGCTTATAAATCATCTCAAATTTCCAGATTACAGAAATTAATGGGTTACAGGGGGATAGAGTAGAGAATATAGTAGAGAATAATACCATTTTTATAATATCAGGTGAATATCAGGTAAATGAGTTTACTTTTTTCCCTTCTAGAGCTTGGGTTTGGGAGTCGGAAGGACTTGGGTTCTAATCCCGGCTCCGCCACTTGTCTGCCGTGTGAAATTTCCTCAAGAGTAAAGTGCTAATAATCTTTGGTGTCATCTATTGTAAGAATTCATCATAGTAATTGTAGTATTTGTTAAGTGCTCACTCTGTGCCAAACTGCATACTAAATGCTGGGGGTGGATAGAGTATATGTAGCTCAGTGGAAAGAGTCCAGGCTTGGGAGTCCGAAGTCGTGGGTTCGAATCCCTGCTCTGCCCCTCGTCAGCTGTGTGACTGTGGGCGAGTCACTTCACTTCCCTGGGCCTCGGTTACCTCATCTGTAAAATGGGGATGAAGACCGTGAGCCTCACGTGGGACGACCTGATCGCCCTGTATCTCCCCCAGCGCTTAGAACAGTGCTCTGCACATAGTAAGCGCTTAACAGATACCAACATTATTAGTGAGAAGCAGCGTGGCTGAGTGGAAAGAGCCCGGGCTTGGGAGTCAGAGGTCATGGGTTCGAATCCCGGCTCCGCCACTTGTCTGCTGGGTGATCTTGGGCAAGTCACTCAACTTAGCTGTGCCTCAGTTACCTCATCTGTAAAAACGGGGATTTAAAAACGTGAGCCCCATATGGGACAATCTGATGACCCAGTATCTACCCCAGCGCTTAGAACAGTGCTCAGCACATAGTAAGCGCTTAACAAATGCCATCATTATTGTGATGATTATGTAGCTCCTCTCCCAAATGGGATGTCCGGTCTAAGTAACTGAATTCCCATTTCAAAGATGAGGAAACTGAGGAAAAATAAAGGAAAGTAACTTGTCCAAGGTCCCAGAGCAATCATACTTCGGATCTGGGATTAGAACCCAGGTCCTGTGACTCCCAAGCCTGCGCTCTACCCACTAGCCCACGCTGCTTCAGGGGGCTGCTGAAGCCTGGCTGTAAAAGCTTCAGTGAGTACAACAGAATTAGTAGACAAGGTGCAGGTTCTCAAGGAGTTGATATTTCAGCAGGGGAGAGTATTTAACTCAGCCGTGAGGGTCTTGTCTATCCGTCTCCCCCGATTAGACCGTGCGCCCGTCAGAGGGCAGGGACTGTCTCTACCTGTCACCGATTTATACATTCCAAGCGCTTAGTCCAGGGCTCTGCACATAGTAAGCGCTCAATAAATACTGTCGAATGAATTGGTGGTAGACGTGATCACGGCCCTTGATCAGCTGTGTGACCGTGGGCAAGTCACTTAACTTCTCTGTGTCTCCGTTCCCTCATCTGTAAAATGGGGATGAAGACTGTGAGCCTCATGTGGGACAACCCGATTCCCCTGTATCTCCCCCAGCGCTTAGAACAGTGCTCTGCACATAGTAAGTGCTTAACAAATACCAACGTTATTATTATTATTGGGCAGGGATTGTCTCTATCTGTGGCCGAATTGTACATTCCAAGCCCTGAGTCCAGTGCTCTGCACATAGCAAGCGCTCAATAAATACTACCGAATGAATAGTTAGTAGACATGATCACTGCCCCTGATCAGACTGTGAGCCCGTCACCGGGCAGGGATCGTCTCTATCTGTTGCCCAACTGTCCATTCCAAGCGCTCAGTCCAGTGCTCTGCACATAGTAAGCGCTCAGTGAATACTACTGAATGAATGAATGCCCACCACGTACTTACATTTTGTAGCAGGAGGTGGACTTCAAAAGAGATGACAGAAATGAACGGATTACAGAATGATAGAGAATCATACTACTTGCATAACTCCCGTGAGGCTGGGGTGAATATCAGGTAAATGAGTTTAATTCTCCCCTGCTAGACTCCTCTGGGCCTGGGAGTCGGGAGGACCTGGGTTCGAAACCCCAGCTCCGCCACTTGTCTGCTGTGTGACTTTGAGGAAGTTACTTAACTCCTCTGAACCTCATCTGTATAAGAAAGATAGAGACTGTGAGTCCCACGTGAAATGGGGGAACCTGTCCCGACTGAGAAGCTTATATAATGTTGGAATTTGTTAAGCGCTTACTATGTGCCGAGCACTGTTCTAAGCGCTGGGGGAGATACAGGGTCATCAGGTTGTCCCACGTGAGGCTCAGTCTTCATCTGCATTTTACAGATGAGGGAACTGAGGCACCGAGAAGTCAAGTGACCTGCCCAAAGTCACACAGCTGACAGGTGGGGGAGCCGGAATTAGAACCCGTGGCCTCTGACTCCACTGAGCCGTGCTGCTTATATATACCCCAGTGTTTAAGTAAGCACTTAACAAATAGCACAAGAAACCCCACCCTCGCCAAAATAATAATAATAATGGTAATAATGTTGGTATTTGTTAAGCACTTACTATGTGCAGAGCACTGTTCTAAGCGCTGGGGAAGATAGAGAGTGATCAGGTCGCCCCACGGGAGGCTCACAGTTAATCCCCATTTTACAGATGAGGTAACTGAGGCACAGAGAAGTAAAGTAACTCACCCACAGTCACACAGCTGAGACTGTAAACCCGTCAAAGGACAGGGGCCGTCTCTATCTGTTGCCGATTTGTACATTCCAAGCGCTTAGTACAGTGCTCTGCACGTAGTAAGCGCTCAATAAATACCATTGAAAGGAAAGTGCCAGCAACCGGAATTCGAACCCATGACCTCTGACTCCCAAGCCCGGGCTCTTTCCACGGATCCACGCTGCTTCTCTGCAGATATACCAGATATAAACCCAGATACGACAACAAGGATAACAACCAAAATAATGACAACAATAATAATGATGATAATAATAATTTGGGGATTCGAAAGCTCACCCAAGAAATCTATGACTAGCTTTGTCAGGCTCAGAATCGGGTTGGCAAATCTAAGGTGTCCAACTCAAAACATTCATTCTCTTAACAGGAAGGAATTTATCGAGTGACAGCCCCAGCTGGTGTAAACTGTTTCCTTCTTTCTCTTTGAAGAGACAGAAAAGATTTCCCTTTTCCTTCCTTCTCTCTCTCCAAGGAACAGTAGAACATATGAGCATCGGCTGCTTCTAGGAGAAGCACTGAAATCTCTCACGCCGAGAAGCAAAAGTAAACATCCATCCTGCCAAAGACAATTGAACCGGGGCCTGGCTTCATAATCCATTCCTCGGCGCTGATTTTAATAAGGTGGTGCTCCTAATGAATACCTGATTTTACCCTAATAATAATAATGTTGGTATTTGTTAAGCGCTTACTACGTGCAGAGCACCGTTCTAAGCGCTGGGGGAGACACAGGGGAATCAGGTGGTCCCCCGTGGGGCTCACAGTCTTCATCCCCATTTTACAGATGAGGGAACTGAGGCGCAGAGGAGTTAAGTGACTTGCCCACCGTCACACAGCTGCCGAGTGGCAGAGGCGGAATTCGAACCCATGACTTCTGACTCCGAAGCCCGTGCTCTTTCACCTGAGCCACGCTGCTTCTCTATATACCCTACATACCCCAGCGTTTAGAACAGTGCTCTGCACGTAGTAAGCGCTTAACAAATACCAACATTATCCTTATACATTCTAGAGTAAACGCTCAAAACTTCATAACAATAAAAGCCTCCCCCGCAAGCTCGGGTTCCGAATCCCTCAGATATTGATGACATAATCCTCGGTATAATCAGAGTCCTGAAAGTTTGTCCTCAGCACCTGATGCCGTTTTCTCATTCTGTTAGAGGAGACAAAATGACGCACAGAGAGCAACAAACCCGAAATAAACTGGTTTTGTTTTTTTTTCCACTCTGTTTCTTTATCGAGGACGATCTAGATCCCTTGGAGCACAACTTGAACTTGGGAGCAATGTCATCTCTGCTCCGTCAAAATAACTAAGCATCTTTCAGAGGAGGAGGTGGAAGCGTATTAGTGCTGGCTGGTGGAGGGAGTAGGGGGTGTGGTGGGGTTCATAATAGGAATAATGGTGCTATTGGTTAAGTGCTCACTATGTGCCGAGCACTGTTCTAAGCGCTGAGGTCGATACAGGGTTATCAGGTTGTCCCACGGGGGGCTCACGGTCTCCATCCCCATTTTCCAGAGGAGGGAACGGAATAGTAGTCGTCGTGACATTTATTGAACGTCCCCTGGATGGAAAGCTGGCAGGGGTGTCCCCACCTCTAGACTTTGAGGTTGTCTTGGGAGGGAACGTGTCTGCGGATATAATGTACTCTCCCAACTGCTTAGTAATAATAATACTAATAATGTTGGTATTTGTTAAGCGCTTACCATGTGCCAAGCACTGTTCTAAGCGCTGGGGTAGACACAGGGTCATCAGCTTGTCCCACGTGGGGCTCACGGTCTTCATCCCCATTTGACAGATGACGGAATTGAGGCACCGAGAAGTGAAGTGACTTGCCCACAGTCACACAGCTGACAGATGGCGGATCCGGAATTAGGACCCATGACCTCTGACTCCTAAGGCCGTGCTCTTTCACTGAGCCGTGCTGCTGCTTCTCTTCTCTTCTCTAGTACAGCGCATTGTAATAATAATAATAATAATGATAATAATGTGGGTATTTGTTAAGCGCTTACTATGCGCCGAGCAGTGTCCTAAGCGCCGGGGGAGACAGAGGGAAATCAGCTTGTCCCGTATGGGGCTCACAGTCTTAATCCCCATTTTACAGATGAGGTGACTGAGGCACCGAGAAGTGAAGCGACTTGCCCACAGTCACACGGCTGACAAGTGGCTGAGCGAGGATTCGAACCCATGACCTCTGACTCCAAAGCCCGTGCTCTTTCCACTGCGCCGCGCTGCTTCTCAAGCGCCTAATAAATACAATTGAATGAATCGTGGTAATGGTATTTATCGAATGCCCACTGGATGGAAAGCTGGTGGTGGTAATAATGGTTTTTATGGAGCTCCCACAGCATACAGTGCCCTGGACTGAGCACTTATGTTGGTTTAGAACAGTGCTTGGCACATAGTCCCAGCTCTGCCACTTGTCAGCTGTGTGGCCGTGGGCAAGTCACTTCACTTCTGGGTGCCTCAGTTTCCTCAACTGTAAAATGGGGATTCAAACTGTGAGCCCCACGTGGGACGACCCGATCACCTTGTGTCCCCCAGTGCTTAGAACGGTGCTTTGCACGTCATAAGCGCTTAACGAATACCACCATTTATAGTAAGCGCTTAATAAATTATATAAAAATTACGGTATTTGTTTAACGCTTACTACGTGCCAGGAACTGAATCTCTTTATACTTGATGCTTTCCTCCCCAGTGATTTATTTTAATATCTACCTCCCCCAATAAAATTTAAGCTTCTTGAGGGTGGGGATCATATCAAGCAACTCTACCGTACTCTCCCAAGTGTGTAGCACCGTGTTCTGCGCACAGTAGAAGCTCAACCGATACCACTGACGGAGAAGCCGCGTGGCTCAGTGGAAAGAGTCCGGGCTTGGGAGTCAGAGTTCATGGGTTCGAATCCCAGCTCTGCCACTTGACAGCTGGGTGACTGTGGGCAAGTCACTTTGCTTCTCTGGGCCTCAGTTCCCTCATCCGTAAAATGGGGATTAGCTGTGAGCCTCACGTGGGACAACCTGATTACCCTGTCCGACTTGTTCATTCCAAGCGCTTAGTACAGTGCTCTGCACATCGTAAGCGCTCAATAAATACCACTGAATGAAAAGGAGCCCTCTACCTTACTTTTACTAACACGACATTACCCAAATTCTACCCTGTGATAGTTAGTAAACATCGATTCTTATTAGAGTCCAGCAAAGAGAAAGACATAATTGTATTCGTTTTTGCCTCTTCCTTCAACGTTCGTAACTCTGTCTGAAGGCAGGCACATGTGTAGGCTGATCTGCCATTTTTGCTATTGTATCAGTTACACTGTCCCCATAGAGGCTGCAGAAAAATATTTCATTTCAGAAACTACATCACTGGGTTTCTTTTGGAGACAACACACCTTGAGTTAGGGAAACTTTTGGTTATTAAACTTTTCCCTACTCTCGCGCCAGAAAGCCCAGAGCGTTTGACGAGCTTTTCTGTACTTATCTGAAAAATGCAGCAGTAATATTGGGTCTTTATACTATATACATTAGGAAGGCTTGGAAGATTTGTGCTCCTTAGATAAGAGTGTTGCTAGAATAGTTATCGCCTACGTGACTAACATAGGTAAAGCGCTCCACTGAGGGGGGAAGGGGGTGGCCTTCGTATTCAGGGGACCTGGATTCTCACATTCAGGCAAGACTGGAGAATTTCCCACAGTTCCTGAAAAGAGTCAAAATGGCATCTTTCGGGATTGTCTCTATCTGCTGCCGAATTAAACTTTCCAAGCGCTTAGTAGAGTGCTCTGCACACGGTAAGCGCTCAATGATTAGACTGTGAGCCCGTCATTGGGCGGGGATTGTCTCTATCTGTTACCGAATTGTCCATTCCAAGCGCCTAGTACAGTGTTCTGCACATAGTAAGCGCTCAATATATACTACTGAATGAATGAATAAGTACGAGTGAATGAACGAATGGAACATTTTCTCTCTCTTCCATTCTTCATCCCTCCCCTATCCTAAGACCTTCCCAGACTGAGCACCCCCCTTTTCCTCTGCTCCCTCTCGCCTCCCCATCACCCCGACTCGCATCTCTTGCTCCGTCCCCCTCCCCGCCCCACAGCACTTGTGTATTTAAGTACATGTTTACCGTTATAATTCTATTTATTTTTATTAATGATGTGTCTAGATCTAGAATTCTTTTTATTTATAATGATGCTACTGATGCCTGTTTAATTGTTTGGATGTTTGCCCCCCCCCCCCCCTTCTAGACTGTGAGCCCGTTGTGGGCAGGGACTGTCTCTCTTTGTTGTACTTTCCAAGCGCTTAGTACAGTGCTCTGCACACAGTAAAGCACTCAATAAATACCAAGGAATGAACAGTTAGCCCTCACATTCCATATGGAAAGTTGGCATCTAAGCGACTGTTTTGAAATAATTGTTTTTAATAGGGGAAGAAGAAATAAAAATGACAATCTGAAACTTCAGCATAAATAATCATAAAACACGGTTTTCCACCTGTTGGGTGACGTAAAGCTAAATCCAAAGTCATACGACCACGTCCCCATCGACGGAGGGACGCTCTGCTTTCGGAAAAGCCCAGCCCGAATACAGGAAAGGAAGGTGGGAGATATATTACTACCGGATTCTTGAGCCTTCAGCCTACAAGAAATTCTATCTGCTATGAATAAAGCGAGTGGCAAGGTCTAAGACAAGGTTTTAGTGGGTAGGAAAAAAAGGAAAAAAAAAAAAGATTTACAATAGCAAGAAGGCTTCTTCCTGCCAAGGTTAGCTGACACAAGCACAAAAATGTAATAGTCATAAATTTGTCCGGAGCGAGATTTATTGTCTCCTTTAGATGATGGAATCTATTTTCTCATCCGATTTCTAAAACATATACACAAAAAGAAGCTCTCACGATTACCCTATAAAGTAAAACAAGTTTAGATTATATAGAGACATTTTAGAGAGACCCCACAGGTGTACACGTAACATGGATGCGTAAAAAAATTCTTCCAAAGAACGAAACCTACAGTACCAGCTAACAAAAACTCTGCCGAAAACTCAATTGTTTATGCTCAATTAATCTCCTGTTTCATCCTTAATTCACTTTTCTTCTAGAATTTAATGGCGAACGTAATGTAAGTTTGCAATCACGCTGACTAATTTACCTACTAAGTCCTGTTTTGCAAGCTAGTGTTCCCGAATGCCAGCAGGCAACAGGTTTAACAAGAAATGTTATCATAAATTCGCTTTTAAAATATATCCTTTATCATCTTTTGAGAACTAATGGGTCTCTGCCATCCAAAAGGATCCAGTGGGCAACTCACATCATCCACTTATCCTCTCAGCTCTCTTGCAAAGAAAATTGAGCACAGGGTGTATTTATTATCATTATTATTATTATTATTATTAATAATGGCAATTGTGGCATTCGTTCAATGCTTACTATGTGCTAAGCACTGTACTAAGCACTGGGGTGGATACCAACAGATACAATTGGACTAGGTCCCTGTCCCATGTGGGGCTCACAGTCTCAATCCCCATTTTACAGCTGAGGTAACTGAGGCACAGAGAAGTGAAATGACTTGCCCACAGTCACACAGCTGACAAGTGGCAGAGACGGGATTCGAACCCATGACCTCTGACTCTAAAGCCCGGGCTCTTTCCACTGAGCCACGCTGCTTCGACTGACTGACTGTCTGATCTGACTGTGTTGCATCTTCCCCAATATAGCGCTTGGCATATACTAAATGCTTAAACAGTACCGCAAGTATTATTATTCATATTATTATTTTTATCATTACTATCATCATCGTTATTATGAGAAGAGTCAGAGGATGTGGGTTACAACCCCAGCTCTGCCACTCGTCTGCTGTGTGAACTTGGGCATATCACTTAACTTCTCTGTGCCTCAGTTCCCTCATCTGGAAAATGGAGGTTAATGTTGGTATTTTTTAAGCACTTACCACGCGCAGAGCACTGTTCTAAACGCTGGGGTAGATACAGGGTCATCGGGTTGTCCCACATGAGGCTCACAGTCTTCATCCCCATTTTCCAGCTGAGGTCACCGAGGCACAGAGAAGTGAAGTGACTCGCCCACAGTCACACAGCTGCCAAGTGGCAGAGCCGGGAGTCGAACCCATGACCTCTGACTGCCAAGCCCGGGCTCTTTCCACTGAGCCACGCTGCTGTGAGCCCCACGTGGAGCATCCTCATTACCCTTGTCACTACCCCAGGGCTCAGAATAGTGCTCGTCACGTAGTAAGTGCTTAACAAATGTCGTAATTATATTACCGTTATCATTCTTCATATATTCTTCAGAGAAGCAGTGTTGCCTAGTGGATTCGAGATGGGCCTGGGAGTCAGAAAGACTTGGGTTCTAATCTCAGTTCTGTCACTTGCCCGCTGTGTGGCCTTGGGCAAATCACTTCTCTTCGCCTCAGTTCCCTCATCTATAAAAGGGGGATAAAGACCGTGAGGTCCATCATGGACCGTGTCCCCCTGATTCGCTCGCGTCGACCTCGGCGCTTAGTACAGCCCCTAGCACGTAGTAAGCACTTAACAAATGCTATAAAAAAAATCTTATTAGTTAACCAGCGAGTCAACAGTCTGCGGGTCAAGTTTCCGAGTGTCCTCTGCTTTCTCCCCTCCTCTTTGCCGGTTGTAGGTGAACATTTTTCATCACCGGCAGTAATAGCAACAGCTCTTGTACTTGTGTCTGCAAGCCGAGTTAAGTCCTTAACTAGTTGTCAGTTCAATTAGAACTCTACCCACCTACTCGAGGTGGATGAGCCCGAAACCAATCTTCCTCCTGCCCCGTCTTCTCCCTGCACTTGTGCCCGCTTGAAAAAAAGGAGGCTTTCAATTACCAATCCACAACCCTGCCTACTGTGAGACGACACTCGGACAGTCTCGCCTCTTTTTAAAGATCTCCAGAGACCTGAATTGGACTCTTCTCAATGCGGGAGACCACTTCGGCTTCCATCCCTCCGATACAATGCAATCACTCATTATTTCTCCTAATTCATTCGGTAGTATTTATCGAGCGCTTACTACGTGCAGAGCACTGTACTAAGCTCTTGGAATGGACGATTCGGCAACAGATAGAGACGGTCCCTGCCCACTGACGGGCTTACGGTCTAATCGTGAGCTTGCCTGGATTTCACAGCTTCCTGCTAAACCTTTGGAGCCCAACCTTTTTGTCAGATATTTCATCGCTCGACCCGATTTCCGGATGTCGGCGGAGGAGGGGAGGAGAAGCTGCGGGGAGCAGATTGGGAGAAATGCTATATTTGCCCGATGTCACGGCGGGAGGTTGAACTGCCTGCTCCGAACGCATGAGCGATTGGATGGACGGTTTGAAGCGGAGTCCTCGTCGTAATCAGCTGATGAGCACTCGGGAAACCTGGTAACGGCCCGACCCGCAGAATGAATCGTTTACGCTTGGAGGGGAATTGTAAATATTATTCTGATAATCTCGGATCTGTATCCTTTGAGTCTTTGGTATTATCCCCCCCTCAACCGGACAGCACGTAGCGTATATTCTCACAGCTGATTCGTTTATAATAAGGTCAGTCGGTCGATCGTATTTATTGAGGATTTTCGGGAGTGCAGAGAACTGTACTAAGTGCTTACTGTATTAAGGGCTTGAATGTCGGCCTCCCCCTCTAGAATGCGAGCTCACTGTGTGCAGGAAACTTGTCTAACAACTGTGCCGTACTGAATTCTCCCAAGGGCTTAGTATACTGCTCAGCACCCACTAAAATGCTCAATAAATACCACTGAATGATCAGTGGAAAGAGCCTGCGCTTCGGAGTCAGAGGTCATGGGTTCGACTCCCGCCTCTGCCGCTTGTCAGCTGTGTGACTGTGGGCGAGTCACTTCACTTCTCTGGGCCTCAGTTACCTCATCTGTAAAATGGGGATTGACTGTGAGCCTCACGTGGGACGACCTGATTACCCTGCCTCTCCCCCAGCACTCAGAACAGTGGTCTGCACATAGTAAGCGCTTAACAAATACCAACATTATTATTATGTTTATTCTATTGTTTCCTCCCAAGAGGTTAGTACAAGCAATGCCCATAGTCTGCTGTAAAGTCCTTATGGTCAATGTGGTATTTATTGAGCATTTCCTTTGAGCAGAGCATTATACGAAGAACTTGAGAGACTACAACAGAGTTGGTAGACATGAGCCCTGCACACAAGAAATTTCTAGTCTAAAGGGCTAGACGGATGATAGAATAAATTGCAGTTAAATGGAGCAAATACCCATAACCAATCAATACCACTGATTGACTATTGTGTGACCTTGAGCAAGTCACTTCACTTCTCTGGGCCTCGGTTCCCTAATCTGTAAAACGGGGATTAAGATGGTGAGGCCCACATGGGACAGGGACTATGTCCAACCCGATTTGCTTGGATCCACCCCAGTGCTGAATACACCGCTTGGCACATAGTTAGTGCTTAACAAATGATGATAATAATAATGTCGGCATTTGTTAAGCGCTTACTATGTACCGAGCACTGTTCTAAGCGCTGGGGTAGATACAGGATAATCAGGTCATCCCAAGTGAGGCTCACAGTTAATCCCCATTTTACAGATGAGGTAACTGGGGCACAGAGAAGTGAAGTGCCTCGCCCACAGTCACACAGCTGACAAGTGGCAGAGCTGGGATTCAAACCCGTGACCTCTGACTCCCAAGCCCATGCTCTTTCCACTGAGCCACGCTGCTTAGTTACTATTATTATTGCATACTCCAGCCCTGCTCAACACTGTACCAAAGGCTCAAACCTTTATTAACATCCCAACATCTCCAAGAGGTCTTCCCCTATGACACCCTCTTTTCCCCCGCTCACTGTCATTCATTCCCTCATGCATTCATTCAGTTACGTTGATTGAGTGCTTGCTGTGTGCAGAGCACTGTATTAAGAGATCGGGAGCGTACGATTCAACAATGAACAGTCACATTCCCTGCCCACGACGAGCTTACAGTCTAGAGTGGGGGGAGAAAGACATCAAATAAATAAAATGACAGAGATCGACATAAGAGCTGTGGGACCGGGAGGGTGATGCGGAAGGGAGCGGGAGAGGAGGAAAATTGGAGCTCGGTCTGGGAGGGCCTCTTGGAGTCATTGTCTGTTTCTCCTTTTTGTGGCATTAACCACTTGAATCTGGGATCTCTGGACATTTGCTATTCATCCCACCCCCAACCCCACAGCACTTAAGTATGTATCTTTAAATTGTGTATTCGAAATTATTTATTCATTCGTACCCATGTCTCTCTCCCCCTTGAGACTGAAAGCTCATTATGGGCAGGGAAAGGGACTTCTAATTTTGTTGTATTCTTCTCTCCCAACCACTAAGTACATTCCTCTAAACTGTAAGCTCCTTGAGGGGAGGGAACGGGCCTGTTTATCGTTATATTGTACTGTCCCAAGCTCTTAGTACAAGCACTCAATAAATGACTGACGGACTGCTCTGCACATAGGAAAGCTCAATAAATGCCATTTATAAATGGATAAATTGAAGGGTCATGGGGATGGAGTTTCACTTGGACAGCGTAGACTCCAGTCTTCTCTACGATGATTGATGTGGAAACCATAATTCCCTCTCTTTCCTTTCATTCATACATTACCCTAAGTTGGCATTCCCTGGGGGGAAAAACCCACCTGGAGTTGTTTGCGGAAGATTTTTTCCCATAAGCCAGGATTTTGCAATCGTGTGGCCACCATCAAGAAGTGATCGATGTAATAAATTAGGCCTGCTGTACTGCTTACCTTGAGCTGGGCTGTAGAGTTTTGGAGCGGCAATGTTGAAAATGATTGCCCTGAGTTAGAGCTGTTTCTCTGAGGGAAATGGATGGATTTCATTAGCCATGCTACAGGAATTCTTCCCTGGCAGCAATAATGATGGGAAAAAAAGAATAATAATGATGGTATCTGTTAAGCACTTACTGTGTGTCAAGCACTGTACTAAGAGCTGGGGTAGTTACAAGGTAATCAGGATGTCCCACGTGGGGCTCACAGTCTTAATCCCCATTTTACAGATGAGGGAACTGAGGCACTGAGAAGTTAAGTGGTCCGTCCAAGGTCACACAGCGGACAAGTGCTGGAGCCGGGATTAGAACCCACGACTTTTGACTCTGAGGTCTGTGCTCTTTCCACTAAGCCACGCTGCTTCTGGTAATTAAAGCACCTCGGATGATTCCGGGAGGAAAGGTGGGCTTGATCCAGTGCTCTACACACAGTAAGCACTCAATAAATACGATCGGATGAATTGTTTTCGGTCACAGTGTCATAAACACCCACTCCCCTAACAAGATACGACGCACTGCTCCCCAAATCACATCTCTCAGTTTGTGAGAGTGGGAGTCACAGTTGAAATCAATTAGTCAATCAATTAATCCTTCAGTGGTTTTATGGAGCACTCACCGAATAGGAACACTGTACTAAGCGCTTGGGAGAGTACCATATAAAGATTTGGGAGACACAATTCCTGCCCATAAGGATCGACCGACCGGCCGTATCGAGCGAGTGTTTACTGTGGGCAGAGCGCCGAACTCAGCCCTTGGAAAAGTACAACAGAATTGCGTGGCTCAGTGGAAAGAGCAAGGGCTTTGGAGTCAGGGCTCATGAGTGCGAATCCCAGCACTGCCACTTGTCGGCTGTGTGACTGTGGGCGAGTCACTTAACTTCTCTGTGCCTCAGTTCCCTCATCTGTAAAATGGGGATCAAGACCGTGAGCCCCACGTGGGACGACCTGATTCCCCTATGTCTACCCCAGCGCTTAGAACAGTGCTCGGCGCATAGTAAGCGCTTAACAAATACCAACATTATTATTATTATTAATTGGTAGACACGTTCCTTGGCCAAGGGGAGCTTACGGTCTAGAGGAGTAGACAGACATAAATAAAGGATAGATGCCTATGTGTTGTGGGGTTGAGAGAGGGATGAATAAAGATTCCCAATCCAAGAGTGATATAGACATCCTCAGTTCTTAGTCAGGGAAGGCTTCTTGGAGGAGACGTGTTGGTAACAAGGCTTTCAAGGTGGGGACAGTGAGTGTCTGTTGCATGTTCATTCATTCATTCATTCATTCATTCATTCAATAGTATTTATTGAGCACTTACTATGTGCAGAGCACTGTACTAAGCGCTTGGAATGGACAAATCGGTAACAGATAGAGACAATCCCTGCCCTTTGCCGGGCTTACGGTCTGATCGGGGGAGACGGGCAGACGAGAACGAGGGCGATAAATAGAGTCGAGGGGAAGAACGTCTCATTAAAACAATGGCAAATAAATAGAATCAGGGTGATGTACATCTCATTAACAAAATAAATAGGGTGATGAAGATATAGACGGTCGAGCGGACGAGTACGGTGCCGAGGGGATCGGATGGGAGAGGGGGAGGAGCGGAGGGAAAGGGGGGAGAAGAGGGTTTAGCCGCAGAGAGGTGAAGGGGGTGGGTAGAGGGAGCAGAGGGAAAAGGGGAGCTCAGTCTGGGAAGGCCTCTCGGAGGAGGTGAGCTTTAAGTAGGACTTTAAAGAGGGGAAGAGAATGAGTCCGGCGGAGGTGAGGAGGGAGGGCGTTCCGGGACCGCGGGAGGACGCGGTCCGGGGGTCGACGGCGGGACGGGCGAGAACAGGGGACGGCGAGGAGGCGGGCGGCGGAGGAGCGGAGCGTGCGGGCTGGGCGGTGGAAAGAGAGAAGGGAGGAGAGGTAGGAAGGGGCATGTGAAGAGGGAAGGACCTCTAGGCTAAGGGGAGGATGCGGGTGGGTGGTGAGGTAGACGACAGTGGGACAGGGTGAGTAAAGTGACTCTTGAGGAGGGAAGTGTGTAGGTTGAGCTACAGCAGGAGGGAGGAGGACAGAGGAGTGGGAGAATTGACTGACTTCCGTAAAGCTGACCATGAGGAGTTTCTGTTTTTGATGTGGACATGGACGGGCAGCCATCGAAGGATCTTGAGGTGTGAGGAGACACAGGCCGAAATGTTATTTCAAAAAACTATCCCCGCAGCGGAGTGAAGTATGGAGTGAAACGGAGAGAGAGGAGCCAGATGTGGTAGTCCAGACGGGATAGGATAAGTGCTCGGTTAAGCGTGCTAGCCGTTTGGATCGAGAGGGAAGGGCAGATTTTAGCAGTGTTGTGGAAATAAAACCGATGGTGTTTAGTGACAGATTGACTATGTGGGTTGAATGAGAGAGATGAGTCAAGGACCACAACAAGGTCAGGAGCTCGTGCGGGAGGGGGGATGGTGGTGGTGTCTACAGTGATGGGAAACACAGAGAGAGGACAGGGTTGGGGGTGGGAAAATCAGGAGCTCCGTTTTGGACCTTTTCAGTTTGAGATGATGGGGGGACATCCAACCAGAGATAGGGTGAGGGCAGGAGGAGAGGTGAGACTGCAGAGAGGGAGAGACGTAGATTAGGGAATCGACCGCACAGAGGTTGGAGTTGAAGCCGTGGGAGCCAACGAGTTCTCCAAGTGAGTGGGGGTAGACGGAGAATAGAAGGGGATCCAGAACTGAGTCTGGAGGGATCCCAGTGTCAGAGGGTGGGACGCAGGGAAGGAGCAGGGAAGGAGCCTGCAGGGAAGGAACCTGCAGGGAAGGAGCACTTATGCACCTATCTCACTGTTCTAAGCACTGGGATAGGTACAGTTGCATCAGGTTGGACACAGGCCCTGTCCACACGGGACTCACGCTCTTAATCCTCATTTTACAGGCGTGGCGCTTGGCCCGAATAATTTCTCATGACCCCCCCATTGGATCACCTATTCACCTGAACCCTCACCCCTCTAAGAACTTAGTTAATCACCCCACACATTTCTCACAGCATTTATGCACCTATTTTTGCCCCTTACCTGTAGTTAATTTTTCTGTCTTTAAACTCTTTAATAATAATAATAATGTTGGTATTTGTTAAGCGCTTACTATGTGCCAAGCACTGTTCTAAGCGCTGGGGTAGACATAAGGGAATCGGGTCGTCCCACGTGGGGCTCACGGTCTTCATCCCCATTTTACAGATGAGGGAACTGAGGCACAGAGAAGTTAAGTGACTCGCCCACAGTCACACAGCCGACAAGTGGCAGAGCTGGGATTCGAACTCATGAGCCCTGACTCCAAAGCCCGTGCTCTTTCCACTGAGCCACGCTGCTTCTCCAAATGTTGGTATTTGTTAAGCGCTTACTATGTGCCGAGCACTGTTCTAAGCGCTGGGGGAGACATAGGGGAATCAGGTCGTCCCACGTGGGCCTCACGGTCTTAATCCCCATTTTACAGATGAGGGAACTGAGGCACAGAGAAGTGAAGTGACTCGCCCACAGTCACACAGCCGACAAGTGGCAGAGCTGGGATTCGAACTCATGAGCCCTGACTCCAAAGCCCGTGCTCTTTCCACTGAGCCACGCTGCTTCTCCAAATGTTGGTATTTGTTAAGCGCTTACTATGTGCCGAGCACTGTTCTAAGCGCTGGGGGAGACATAGGGGAATCAGGTCGTCCCACGTGGGGCTCACGGTCTTCATCCCCATTTTACAGATGAGGGAACTGAGGCACAGAGAAGTGAAGTGACTCGCCCACGGTCACACAGCCGACAAGTGGCAGAGCTGGGATTCGAACTCATGAGCCCTGACTCCAAAACCCCGTGCTCTTTCCACTGAGCCACGCTGCTTCTCTATGCCTTTATGGGCAGGCATCGTATCTCCTTACTCTATTCTACTTTCCCAAGAATTTAGTACCGTGGTTTGAGCAGAATAAGTGCTAATATCATTCAGTAGTATTTATTGAGCACTTACTATGTGCAGAGCACTGTACTGAGCGCTTGGAGTGTACAAGTCGGTAACAGATAGAGACGGTCCCTGCCCTTTGACGGGTTTACAGTCTAATCGGGGGAGACGGACAGACGAGAACAAGAGCGATAATATCATAGATCAATTGATCGCTGTGCTCTCCCAAGCGCTTAGTACAGTGTTCTGCATACTGGAAACACTCAATCGATACAACAGATTGATTTCTAAAATGATCAGTGCTGTGATCTAAGCATAGTCTTATTCTCGTTCAATCATTCAGCCTCCTCTTGTCTTTTGCTGTCGAGGCGCCTCCGCCCGATAGCGACTGCATAGACACATCACAGTGCAAACGCTCAGTACAGTGCTCTGCACACAATAAGCGCTCAATGAATACGATCGAATGAATGACTCTCTCCCCAAACACCTCACCACCATCTACAATCGTTCTGGGAGTGGATCATAGTAGAGGTTAAAAAAGTACTTTTAACTGAGCTACTGATTGAGCGATCGATGACCTTTTATGGTATTTGTTCATTTCTTACTATGCACTAGACATTGTGATAATAATGGCGGTATTTGTTAAGCGCTTACTATGTGCAGAGCACTGTTCTAAGCGCTGGGGGAGATACAGGGCGATCAGGTTATCCCACGTGGGGCTGACAGTCTTCAACCCCATTTTCCAGATGAGGTAACCGAGGCCCAGAGAAGTGAAGTGACTCGCCCACAGTCACACAGCTGACAAGTGGCAGAGCCGGGAGTCGAACCCCTGACCCCCGACTCCCAACCCCGGGCTCTTTCCACGGAGCCACGTACCAAGCACCAGGGAGATACGAGCTAATCGGGTCGGGCACCCGTTGTCTACGTCTCACGTGGGACTCACGGTCTCAATAAGGATGAGGTGAGTGAGGACCAGAGAAGCGTAGTGACTTGCCCAGGGTCACACGGCAGACAACTGGAGGAGCCGGGATTGGAACCCCGGACCCTCTGACTCCCAGGCCTTTGTCTAATCATCGTGCCACGCGACTTCCCTGCCCTCGAGTGGACTTACAGTCCGGGGGCGGAGGGTGTGGGGAACTCTGTGTCGACTCCGAAGACTTCCACTGGTTTAATTGATGGACAGGAGTGTCGCGTTAGCCAGAAACAAAGGAGCAGATGGAGGAAGGCTCAGCCAGTAGAACCTCAGGACAGGATGGTGAAAACGGCAGTCATCCAATAGGACGGCTTTTTGTTTGTTTGTAGTGGGGTGCTTTTCATGGCATTTCCTAAGCGCGTACTTTGTGATAAGCGCTTCGATTAGACTTTAAGCCCGTCAGAGGGCAGGGACCGTCTCTATCTGTTGCCGATTTGTACATTCCAAGCGCTCAGTACGGTGCTCTGCACATAGCAAGCGCTCAATAAATACTATCGAATGAATGAATAAGCACAGTACTAAGCACTGGGAAGCAGCGTGGCTCAGTGGAAAGGGCCCGGGCTTGGGAGTCAGAGGTCATGAGTTCGAATCCCGGCTCTGCCACTTGTCAGCCGTGTGACGGTGGGCGAGTCACTTCACTTCTCGGGGCCTCAGTTCCCTCGTCTGTAAAACGAGGATTGACCGTGAGCCTCACGTGGGATGACCTGATGACCCGGTATCTCCCCCAGCGCTTAGAACAGTGCTCTGCACATAGTAAGGGTTTAACAGATACCAACATTATTATACATAATCATCAGGTTGGACACACTCCCTGTCTCACTTAGAGCTAAAGGGAGGAAGGAGATAGGAGAGAGGAATGGAGACAGGTATTGACACTTTGCAACAGCTCTTGATTATTCAATCATATTTACTGAGTGCTTACTATGTGCAGAGCACTGTACTAAGCACTTGGAATGTACAATTCGGCAACAGATAGAGACAATCCCTGCCCAACAACAGGCTCACAGTCTGAATGATTAGAGACCGGAGACTAGTCTTCTTGGCCATAAGGCCATACTAATAATAATAATAACAGTCATGTCGATTATGGTTCTTATTAAGTTCTTACTAAGTGCCTAGCACTGTTCTAAGCACTGGGATAGGTACAGTTTCGTCAGGTTGGACGCAGGCCCTGCCCGACACGGGGCTCACACGCTTAATCCTTATTTTACAGATGAGGGAATCGAGGCCTAGAGAAGTGGAGCGACTTGCCCAAGGCCACACAGCAGACAGGTGGCGGAGCTGGGATGAGGACGCAGGTTCTTCTGACTCCCAGGCCCGGGTTCTCTCCTCTCCCACCTCTGTTGTACTATGCTCTCCTAAGTGCTCGGTACAGTGCTCTACAACGCTTAAGTGCTCAATAAATACCATCGATTGATACGTCGATCTGATCTAACCCAGGTCTCCTTCATAGCCACAAGACATCGGGGATCCCAAACGAAAGAAATCTCACCCTCGTCTTCTCCCAAACATTTATGGGATCGGATTCTGCGACAGTTAGCGCTCAATGAATACCACTAATTGAGACAGACCTGCTGAATCCACTCTTTGACAGGTCTAAACTCCTCAGAGCAGAGTCCCAGAGACACAGGCTTTGCAGTCAATCAGACAGTCACTCGTTTCAGGCTTTCCAATCTTCCCCAAAGGCATCAGTGAGTACCTAATGACTTTCCACTTCCCCCTAAATCAGAACTGCTTCTATACAATCGCGGGGACACTTGCTCTTCCACGACTTCGGTGAGGAGAAGGAAAGGTTTGACGAGAATCCGGATTCATCCCAGCGGGGCCGGAATCTGGCGGGTCAATTGCCGTGGGAGATTTTAATCAGGTCGAAAAAATGATACCGAAACATGTCGGAAACTCACAGAACCATACGCGATGGTCGATCAGTAATCGTCAAGGCACGGGGTGGAATCGACGCAACATTCTGTCGTGTGGTCAAATAGATAGAGATTTGGCCAGGGAGTCAAAGGTCGTGGGTTCTCATCCTGGCTTGTCTGCTGTGTGACCTTGGGCAAATCACTTGACTTCTCTGCGCCTCACTTACCTCATCTGTGAAATGGGGATTAAGACCGTCAGCCCCCCGTGGGAAAGGGACTGTGTCCGACCTGATTTGCTTGTATCCACCTCAGCGCTTAGCACAGTGCCTGGCCTTAATAAATAACATTATTATTATTATTACTACTAGCAGAAAGATCCCAGGCCTGGGAATCAGAGGACCTGGATTCTAATACCTGCTCTGCCACTGTCTGTTGTGTGACCCTGGGCAGATCGCTCGATTTACCTCATCTGTAAAATGGAGACTAGCACCGTGAGCCCCAGGTGGGACACGGACTGTGTCTAACCTAATTATCTTCTTTCTACCCTAGTGCTTAGTACAGTGCTTGTCACAAAGTAAGCGCTTAACAAATAACATGACAAACAAAAGATCGTGGCATTTAAAATCCCAGCCATGGTGCTTTATCTACAAGTTCAGTGATGGCGATGAGAATTCAGAACGCTCTCTCTGTCACAGTTCACACAGCCCTGAGATGAAGCTGACGATCCCCCGGCGGATTTTCGAGCTGATGGGATGAGGCTATCCAGATTCCTTGGGAAATTTCCCTCAGCGTTCCCTCCTTGGTCACCCCGCCAATCCTTCGCCCTCATCCTGCCCCCGGCCTGAAAGTCCTTCTCCTTTCATATTCAACAGACCACCACTCTCCCCACCTTCCAAGTCTTATCGTAATCCCATCTCCTTCAGGAGGCCTTCCCTGCCTAAACCCTCATTCATTCATTCAACAGTATTTATTGAGCGCTTACTAAGTGCAGAACGCTGTACTAAGCGCTTGAGCACTGTACTAAGTCATTCAACTGTATTTATTGAGCGCTTACTCTGTGCACAGCACCTTACTAAGAGCTTGGGAAGTAAAACAAATACTCCCTCTCCTTTCTGCATTTCCTATGCACTTGGATCTAAGAATGCCCTTAAGCATTCTTAGTGGCAAGAGCCCGGGCTTGGGAGTAGAGGTCGTGGGTTCTAATCCCGCCTCTGCCACTTGTCTGCTGTGTGACCTTGGGCGAGTCACTTCATTTCTCTGTGACTCAGTTACCTCATCTGCAAAAACGGGGATTGAGACTGTCAGCCCCACGTGGGACAACCTAATCACCTTGTATCCACCCCAGCGCTTAGAACAGTGCATGGCACATAGTAAGCGAGTAACAAATGCCATCATCATTATTGTTATTTGATATTCACCCCACCCTCATTCCGCAGCACTTATGAACAAATTTTTCTATGCTGCCATTTTCCCTAGCCGTAAGGCATATAATGTCTGCCTTCCCCTCTTCCCTATAAATTCTTTGTGGGCCGAGATGATGTTTACTAACTCTACCTTATTGCACTTTCCCCAAAGCTTACTACAGTGCTGTGCACACAGTAAACTCTCAATAAAGGCTACTGAAAGATTGATTCCACGATACCATTATCGCTGCTTCCAGGAAGACTTTTTCGCTATGCAGCTAACAGTCACAGCTCAGAAAGGTGAGTCACACAATGTTTTATATCCCAGCAGTTCTTACTCATGATGCGTTTTCTAGCGATTGGCAGCACAGCCGAGCCGAAGCGGTGAGGAGATCCAGGTTTTAGACCCAGCTGAGCCTCTGACGGGCTGTATAGGCTCTAAGCTCATCCCTAGAGTGTAAGCTCACTATGGGCAGGGATCGTGCCCGAAAAGTGTACTCTCCCAAGAGCTCTGAACAGTGCTCTGCACATAGTAAGATTTCAATAATTACCACTGATTGTTTGATATGGCCTTGGGCAAGTTTTTTTTTATCTAATAATAATAATTATTATCATTATTCTGTTGTAAGTGCCGGGGTAGATACAAGGTAATCAGATTAGACACAGTCCCTGTCCCACATGGGGTTTATATTCTTAAATCCCATTTTACAGATGAAGTAACTGAGACATAAAGAATAATAATCATGATGATATTTGTTGAGCACTTACTATGTGCCAAGCTCTGTTCTAAGCCCTGGGGGTGAAGTGACTTGCCCAAGGTCACAGAGCAGACAAGTGACGGGACCGGGATTAGACCCCACATCCTCTGGCTCCCAAGCCCAGGTTCTCAACAGTAGGCCACGCTGCTTATCTCCCTGGGCCTCAGTTTCCTCATCCGTAAAATGGGGATACAGAGTCCGTTCTCCCTCCTTTAAGATTGTGAATCTCATTGTAGTAAAGCAACTGTTTTCTGTCTTATCATTTCATCCACCCCAGTATCATTTTATGAAAAGGAATAGTAGTATTGTTCCTGAAGAGCTTGTATCTACCCCGGCATTTAGCATAATGTTTGGCATATAGTAAGCGTAATAATAATAATGTGGGTATTTGTTAAGCGCTTACTATGTGCAGAGCACTGTTCTAACCGCTGGGGTAGATACGGGGTGATCAGGTTGTCCCGCCTGAGGCTCACAGTCTTAATCCCCATTTTACAGATGAGGGAACTGAGGCCCAGAGAAGTCAAGTGACTTGCCCACAGTCACACAGCTGACAAATGGCGCACAGCTGGGATTCGAACCCATGACCTCTGGCTCCCAACCCCATGCTCTTTCCACTGAGCCATGCTGCTTCTCTAGCCTTTTGTGGGCAGGGATTGTTTCTCTTTATTGCTCTACTGTCCTTTCCAAACATTTAGTACTCTGTTTTGCACACAGTGAGCACTCGAGCCCTCAATAAACACGATTGAATGAATGAACAAGTACCATTAATGGCAGCATTTTTTAAGCACACTGGTCTGGAATTACAGTCTGTAACTTACAACTAAAGGACCACAGTCATTATATATAAACCCCAACGAAAAATTTCTATGCAAATTAGTTTTAAAGGAATCAAATTTCAGTTATTAAAATTCCAGGTTTTGACATTTCTAGGAAAAATTATTTTTATTATCTTCCTCGAGAATTCTGAAATTTCCTAAGCAATTTAAAACATAATAAAATCAGAAAATGTGAAGTTAAATTTAATAATTCAGTAGGCTCTTTTCAACTACACATGCATTAAAATGATGTTTAAATTGATTGCTCAACTTCATTATTTTTAAACAGCGCTACTTAAAACTTACATGGTGACTAATTATCATATCTACTCCCCATGGAGAGCAAGCCTCATGCAAACCTTTCCCTGTTTAGTCATTCTGAGTTATTTGTGCACAAAACTGCCCATGGGTAAATGAAAAAATGATATTTCTCCAGCCCCATAAATCAAAAATAACCAAACATGTTTAACTCAAACTTTTCACACAAAATCCACATCTTTCTGTCCAAGGAATCCTTCTCTTATGATTGAGTGACTACAGGCCATTTGAACTGAAGGGTCACTCCAGTTTAGAAGTCCCTTCAAATCAATCAATCAATGATATTTATCGAGCATCTATACCGTCAAGGCAACGTAACTCAGTAGATGGTGGAATGAAATACAGTATCTGATCCCTGACCTCAAAGAGTTGCTAGCCTATTGGAGAGATACAGACACTAACATCAGTTACGGTTACAAGAAATCCGTAATAGAAAAATTGGGCTGTGCCAAAGGGTTCACGCCAATGACCTGCAAAGAAAAGGATAGAAGTCTATTCCCTATAGAAACTGATATGATCAAATAATAATATTTCATGAGTGCCCTCAGGTTCTGAATTTCCCAAGTCTAGGGAGCAAAATTAAGTGGGTGTTCAACAAATGCTCTTACTCCTCCTTATCCGCCTCCAACAACTCCTTATCTTCTCACCCAAACCCTGCCCTCTCCCTGATTTCCATCACTGTCGACAGGAACACCATCCTCCTGTCACACAAGCCCATAACCTTGGTGTTCACCTTGACTCCTCTCTCTCATTCAACCCCCATATTCAATCCATCACTAAATCCTGTTGGTTTAACCTTCATGACATTGCTAAAAATCTTCTCCACTCAAACCGCCACCAAGTTAATCTGAGCACTTATCCTAACCCGCCTTAATTGCTGAATCAGCCTCCTTGGTGACCTCCCTGCCTTCTGTCACTTCCCACTCCGGCTCATATTTATACAAAAAGTTCATCCCATGTTTTCCCGCTCCTCACGAACCTCCAGTGATTGTCCATCCAACTCCACATCAAACAGAAGCTCCTACCTTCGGCTGTAAATTGCTCAATCAACTTTCCCCCTCCTACCTCACCTCGCTGCTCTCCTCCTCCAACCCAGCCCGCACACTTTGCTCCTCTAATGCCGACCTCCTCACTGGGCCTCCATCGCATATATTTCTCCACCGACCTCTCACTCATGTCCTCTCTCTGGTCTGGTTCATCCTCCCTCTTCCTATCCAACAGGCAATGACTCTCCCCACATTCAAATCCTTAATGGAGGCCCACCTCCTCCAAGAAGCCTTCCCTGACTTAGCCCTCGTTTCTGCTTGTTCCACTCCCTTCTGCTTCGGCCTGATTGGTTTCCCCTCACTCAACCTCATAGCACTTATGTACCTATCTGTGATTCATTTATTATCAATATTAATGTAGCCTATGAGCTCACTGTGGGTGGGGAATGTAACCAATTCTGCTGTGCTCAGTACAGTGCTCTGCACACAGTAAGCGCTCAATAAATACGATTAAATGAATGTTGCATTGTACTGTCAAGCGCTTAGTACAGTGCTCTGCACAGAGTTATTGCTCAAAAAAAGATTTTAGGTATATTACTATTACTACCACAACTATTTATAATAATAATAATTATGGCATTTATTAAGTGCTTACTATGTGCCAAGCACTGTTCTAAGCACTGGAGTGGATACAAGGTCATCAGGTTGTCCCATGTGGGGCTCACAGTTTTAATCCCCATTTTACAGATGAGGGAACTGAAGCACAGAGGAGTGAAGCGACTTGCCCAAGGTCACACAGCAGACAAGTAGCAGAGCCGGGATTAGAATTCTGATTCCCAAACCTGGCTTCTTTCCACTGAGCTACACTGCTTCCCAATTTATTACTTATTACTCCAAATATTATGATTAATTGTACTACTCCCTCTAGTTCTGTCTTACGTATTTAGGGGAGTTGAGTCGCTTAAGTAGACTTGATCCCTGCCCTCAAGGAATGTACAATTAAGAAACAGACACTAAAATAAATTATAGATTGGAGAAAGAAAGATGAGATGGGGAATTCATTCATGAATTAGTATTTAAATAGAGTATGAAGATATGACTACGGATTATGGAAGACTGCTGAATGGGTATTTGGAGATATATAACACTGGGACAGGTAAGGACAAAATCAATCAATCAATCATATGTACTGAATACAAGAATTAGTAGCCACATTCCCTGTCCACGATGAGCTGAAAGTCTAGAGGGGGAAACAGATATCAGTATAAATAAATAACTTATGGATCTGTACATAGGTGCTGTGAGGAGGAGGGAGGGGAAATGAAAGGCACAAATCCAAGTGCGAGAGAGATGCGGAAGGGAGTGGGAGGAGAGGAAATGAGGGCTTAGTCAGGGAAGGCCTCTTGGAAGAGGTGGGCCTCCAATAAGGCTTTGAAGGTGTCAGATCCGAAGAGGGAGGGCATTCCAGGTCAGAGGCAGGATGTGGATGAGAGGGGGGTGTGAGATAGATGAGATAGAGGTATAGGGTGTAGGGTGACATTAGAGAAGTGAGGTGTGTAGGCTGGGTTAGAGAAGTGAGGCAGAGAGGTGAGGTAGGAGGGGAGAGGTGATTGAAGGCGTTAAAGCTGATGGTAAGAAGTGTCTGATGCAGAGGTGGATGAGCAACCACTGGAGGTTCTTGAGGAGGGGGGAAACATGAACTGTAGAAAAATAATCTGGACAGTAGAGTGAAGACTGGACTGGAGAGGAGAGAGTCAGGAGACAAGAGGAGGCATTGGGAGGAGTCATCTCCCACCATCTTTTGTTTCACCCTGACTTGCTCCCTTTGTTCTTTCCCCCACCCAGCCCCGCAGCACTTATGTCCATATCTGTCATTTATTTATTTGTATCGATGCCTTTTTACTTATATTGATGTATTTTTCTTCCCGTCTTGACTGTAAGTCCATTGTATGGAGGGAATGTGTCTGTTTATTGTTGCACTGTACTGTCCCAAGCACTTAGTACAGAGTTCTACACACAGCAAGCACTCAATAAATATGACTGAATGAATGAATTAATGAAAGGGAAGTCAGCAAGAAGGCTGACACAGTAATCAAGGCAGGTTAGGATGAATTCTTGATTTAACGAGGTAACAGTTTGATTGGAGAGGAAAAAGCATTTTTAATGATGATATGAAGGTTGAACGGACAGGATTTAACGTCAGATTGAACATCTGGGTTGAACGACAGAGAGGAGTCAAGAGGCAATCACAAGGTTATGGACTTGTGCTACCAGAAGGATAGTAACGTTTTTTGTCCCTGATTAGACTGTAAGCCCGTCAATGGACAGGGACTGTCTCTGACTGTGGCCGATTTGTCCATTCCAAGCGCTTAGTACAGTCCTCTGCACATAGTAAGCGCTCAATAAATACTATTGAACGAATGAATGAATAATGGGAAAGTCATGTGAAGGTCAGAGTTTGGGCGGGAAGAGAAGGCATTCTGTTCTGGACATGTTAAGTTTGAGGTGTTAGTTGGACATCCAAGAAGAAATTACCTGAAGGCAAGAGGAAATGAGAAAATGCAGCAAGGGAAAGAGATCAGAGATGGAGATGATGGCTTGGTTATCATCTGCATAGAGGTGGTAGTTGAAGCCATGGGAGCAAATTCATTAATTCATTCATGCATTCAATCGTATTTATTGAGCGCTTACTGTGTGCACAGCATTGTATTAAGTCCTTGGAAAGTACAAGTCAGCAATAAAGAGAGACAATCCCCGCCCACAACGGGCTTAAAGTCTAGTGGTGGGGAGACAGACATCAAAACAAGTGAACAGGCATTGATATAAATGAATAGAATTATATATATATACATATATACATAAGTGCTTTGGGGTGGGAGGGAACGAGAGCAAAGGGAGCGAGTTGAGATGAAGCAGAAGGGAGGGGGAGCCGAGGAAAAGGGGACTAGTCTGGGAAGGCCTCTTGGAGGAGGTGAGCCTTCAGTAGGGCTCTGACAGAGGAAAGAATGACTTTTTGGCAGATTTGAGAAGGGAGGGTGTTCCAGGCCAGAGTTAGGATGTGGGCCAGGGGTGACGGTGGGATAGGCGAGAATGAGGCACAGTGAGAAGGTTAGCGGCACCAGAGGAGTGGAATGTGCAGGCTCGGAATGAGAAGGAGAGAAGGGAGGGGAGGTAAGAAGGTGCAAGGGGATGGAGAGCTCTAAAGCCAATAGCAAGGAGTTTTCTGTTTGATAAGGAGGTTGATAAGCAACCGCTGCAGGTATGTTTGTTTTTTTTGGGGGGGGGCGGGTTAACTTGGTAGCGGTTTGGATGGAGAGGAAAAGGCAGATCTTGGCTGTGTTGTGAAGGTGACACCGGCAGGATTTGGTGAAAGATTGGATGTGTGGGGTGAATGAGAGAGCGGAGTCAAGGATGACACGGAGGTTGTGGGTTTGTGAGGCGGGGTCGCTATGCTGTCCACAGTGATGGGAAAGTTCTGGAGAGGACAGGATTTGGGAGGGAAGATAAGGAGCTCAGTCTTGGACATGTTGAGTTTGAGGTGGCAGGAGGACATCCGAGTACAGACGTCCTGAAGGCAGGAGGAGATGTGAGCCTGGAGGCAGGGAGAGAGGGGGAGAGAGAAAAGGGGAGGAGATACAGATTTGGGTAACATCTACATATAGATGATAGTTGAAGCCATGGGAGTGAATGAATTCTCCAAGGGAGTGAGTGTAGGTGGAGAATAGAAGGGGACCAAGAACTGACCCTTGAGGAACCCCCACAGTTAGGGGATGGGAGGGGAAGAGGAGCCCACGAAAGAGACTGAGAATGAACGGCCAGAGAGATAAGAGGAGAACCAAGAGAGGACAGAGTCAATGAAGGCAAGGTTGGATAACGTGTTCATTCTTTCAGTAGTATTTACTGAGCACTTACTATGTGCAGGGCACTGTACTAAGCGTTTGGAATGGACAATTCGGCAACCGACAGAGACAATCCCTGACCAAGAGCGGGCTCACAGTCTAAACGTGTTGAGGAGAAGGGGATAATCGACAGCGTCAAAGGCAGCTGAGAGGTCGAGGAGGATTAGGATGGAGTAGGAGCCATTGGATTTGGCAAAAAGGAGGTCACTGGTGACTTTTGAGAGGGTTGTTTCAGTGGAGTGAAGGGGGTGGAAGCCCACATGGAGGGGCATCCAGGAGAGAGTTGGAGGAGAAGAATTTGAGGCAGCGAATTCAGCTACCACCAGTGGCTTCGATTACCAACTCTATGCAGAGGATATTCAAACCTTCTTCTCCATCCCTGATCTTTCTTCCTTGCTGCAGTTTCTCATTTCCTCTTGCCTTCAGGACATCTCTAATTGGATGTCCTAGATGACTCATCCAAGGAATTTGGAAAGGAAGGGTAGGAGGGAGATGGGACGATAAATGGAGGTGGCTGTGGGGTCAAGGGAGGGCTTTTAGGTTGGGGAAGACATGGGCATCTTTGAAGGCAGTGGGAAAGAAACCATCAGAGAATGAGGTTTTACAAGGTGCGAAGGACTGGAGTCCGAGGTACATGTGGAGGGGGTGGCACTTGAGAGGAGGCAGGAGTTCTCCTCTGAAGATCCTGCTGGGAAGGATGAGCCAAGGAGAAGGAGGACGGAAGAGGGGGAGGGGTGATTTGGGGGAACTCAGACCACATGGTGTCAATTTTCTTAATGAAGTAGATGGTCAGATCACTGGGGGCCAGGGATTTGGAAGGAGGAGGACAGGGGGCCTGAGGAGGGAGTTAAATATCCGGAACAACTGATGAGGGTGATGGGCATGGGTGGCAATAGGGGAAGAGAAATAGCTTTGCCAGGCAGAGGAGAGGGAAGAGTTAAGACAAGAAAGGACAAACTTGAAGTGGACAAGGTCGGCCCGGTGTTTAGATTTCCTTCGGCAGCGTTCAGAGCCTTGAGTATAAGAGCGAAGGAGGCGGACAGCGCAGGTGATCCAGGGCTGTGGATCAATGAAGCGAGAGAGACAAAGAGCTAGGGGAGCGAGAGAGTTGAGTTGAGTAGAGACCGTGGTGTTGAGAGCATCTATTCGGTCATGGTGAGTGGGTAGACTGGGTGAAAGGGGGCTAGGTGGGGTGTGATGCGCTGAGAGAGATGGATGGGTTCGAGAGAGCAGAGGTCTCTGTGGGGGAATAGTACAGATTTATGGGGAGAAGGAGGGTGGGAGAGGAGGCAAGTGAGAAGTGAGAAGAGAGGGATTTCAGAGTTGGCTAAGGTAGAGATGTGCGGTGGTTAGAGATAATGAAATGGAGTGTGTGTCCACACACTTTTGAATGAGTGTGTGTCCAGGTTGGTGGGTGGGGGAGGTGGGGTGGGGCACGAGGGCGGAGGGGTTGAGGAGTGATAGAAGGTGGGCTGCAGAGGGGTCATCAGGAAGTCACTTCACTTCTCTGTGCCTCAGTTACCTCATCTGTAAAAATGGGGATTAAAAAAGGTGAGCCCCACGTGGGACAACCCGATGACCCTGTTTCTCCCCCAGCGCTTAGAACAGTGCTCTGCACATAGTAAGTGCTTAACAAATACCATCATTATTATTATTACATCTATGTGAATGTTGAACTCTCCGGGAATTAAAATGAGCATGAAACAAGAAGGAACATGAGAAAGGGGATTTCTCTAAGGGAGTGGGTGTAATAATAATAATAACGAGGGCATTTGTTAAGCGCTTACTTTGTGCCAAGCACTGTTCTAAGCCCTGGAGTAGATACAAGGTAATCAGGATGTCCCAGGTGGGCTTCACAATCTTAATCCCCACTTTCCAGATGAGGTAACTGAGGCACCGAGAAGTGAAGTGACTTGCCCAAAGTCACAGCTGCCAAGCGGCGGAGGTGGCATTAGAACCCATGACCTCTGACTCCCAAGAGAGGCCTCTTTCCACTAAGCCATGCTGCGTAAACGAAAAATAGAAGGGGAGCCAGGACTGAGCCTTGAGGGACCCCCACAGTTAAGGGGTGGGAGGCAGAGGAGGAGCCCGCCGAGGAGACTGAGAATGAGCGGCCGGAGAGACAGGAGGAGAACCAGGAGAGGACGGTGTCGGCGAAGCCAAGGTGGGATAATGTTTCCCGGAAAAGGGGGGTGGTCCACCGTGTCGAAGGCAGCTGAGAGGTGGAGGAGGATTAGGTTGGACTTGAAGCCTTTGGATATGGCGAGAAGGAGATCATATGTGACCTCTGAGAGCGCAGTTTCTATGGGGATTCATTCATTCCTTCATTCAATAGTATTTACTGAGCGCTATGTGCAGAGCACTGTAGTAAGCACAGGGAATGTACAATTCGGCAACAGATAGAGACAATCCCTGCCCAATGGCGGGCTCGCAGTCTAACCGGGGGAGACGGACGAACAAAAACAAGACAACATGATCACGATAAATAGAATCAAGATGAGATTGTAATCAGACTAATCAGGTCTCCCAAATGCTCAGTACAGTCCTCTTCACACAATAATAATAATGTTGGTATTTGTTAAGCGCTTACTCTGTGCAGAGCACTGTTCTAAGCGCTGGAGTAGATACAGGGTAATCAGGTTGTCCCATGTGAGTCTCACAGTTAATCCCCATTTTACAGATGAGGTAACTGAGGCCCAGAGAAGTGAAGTGACTTGCCCACAGTCATTCATTCATTCATTCAATAGTATTTATTGAGCGCTTACTATGTGCAGAGCACTGTACTAAGCGCTTGGAACGAACAAGTCGGCAACAGATAGAGACGGTCCCTGCCGTTTGACGGGCGCACGGTCTGATCGGGGGAGACGGACGGACGAGAACGATGGCGATGAATAGAGTCGAGGGGAAGAACGTCCCGTAAAAACAATAGCGACGGCTGACAAGTGGCAGAGCTGGGACTTGAACCCGTGACCTCTGCCTCCCAAGCCAGGGCTCTTTCCACTGAGCCACGCTGCTTCTGCAACACGTGTAGCAACATGAAGCATACAACACAGTAGACTGAATCCTCCTTGAGGGCAGGGATCCGTGTTTACTAACTCTATTGTACTCATCCAAGCATTCAGTACAGTGCTCTGCAAAAAGTAGACTGTAAGCTCCTTGAGGGGAAGAATTGTGTCTAAACATTCTTGTACTCTTCCAAGGACTCAGTACTTTGCCAAAAGTAGGCTGTAAGCTCCACTGAGGGAGCAAATCATATGTCTACTAACTTTATTATATTCTCCCACAGTAGGTCCTCAACAAATACTATTGATTTATTGTGGTGGTGTTTTTTTTTCCGGAACCATAGGGAAGAATTAAAACTAACCTTCCAGCTTTTAAAAGAGTGATTTTTTCTCCCCACAAAAAGCTTTCGTTGGAGCCTCATGATGTACTTGAAATACAAATGATCTCAATTCTTCTCGACTCAAGGGACAGGTGTTAGGGATTAAAAAATGATTCTTCAATAAACCCGCTTTCTCTAGTCTCCCCTTGCAGTCCTCTGTGATCTCGGTGACTCAGATGTGCTTCTGAGCAGGAACGCGGCTTAGTCGATGGAGCACAGGCCTGGGAACCAAAAGGACCAGAGTTCTAATCCTGGCTCAGCCACTTGTCTGCTGTGTGACCTTGGATCACTTCACTTCTCTGTGCCTCACTTACCACGTCCGTAAAATGGGGATTACGACCGTGAGCTCCATGTGGAACAGAGACTGCAGAGTGGTTTAGTGGATAGATCTGGGAGTCAGAGGGTACCTAAGTGTTTACTATGTGCAAGGGGGTAGATACAAGTTAATCAGGTTGGACATAGTCCCTGACCCGCACTGGACTCACGCTCTTAAAACCTAATTTTTCAGATGAGGTAACTGAGGCCCAAAGAAGTTAAGTGACTTGCCCAAGGTCACACAACACACACAACCCGGTATTAGAACCCAAGTGCTTCTCATTCCTTCTGATGCTCTCTCCACTTAGCCACACTGCTTCTCATTCTCTATTTTTGTATACTCTTATACTCTAATAATAATAATGTTGGTATTTGTTAAGCGCTTACTATGTGCAGAGCACTGTTCTAAGTGCTGGGGGAGACACAGGGGAATCAGGTGGCTCAGTGGAAAGAGCACGGGCTTTGGAGTCAGGGCTCATGAGTTCGAATCCCAGCTCCGCCACTTGTCGGCTGTGGGACTGTGGGCGAGTCACTTCACTTCTCTGCGCCTCAGTTCCCTCATCTGTAAAATGGGGATTAAGACTGTGAGCCCCACGTGGGACAACCTGATTCCCCTATGTCCACCCCAGCGCTTAGAACAGTGCTCGGCACATAGTAAGCGCTTAACAAATACCAACATTATTAGGTCGACCCACGTGGGGCTCACAGTCTTCATCGCCATTTTACAGATGAGGGAACTGAGGCACAGAGAAGTTAAGTGACTTGCCCACAGTCACACAGCTGACAAGTGGCAGAGCTGGATTCGAACTCATGACCTCTGACTCCAAAGCCCACGCTCTTTCCACTGAGCCACGCTGCTTCTCTAATAGAAGAGTATAAGGATATGGACAGAAGTACACTGGGCTAGAGTTAGTCTCTAAGTGCTTAAGAGGTACAGTCTCAGCACATATGTACTGATATACGTTTTATTTGGATATTTTTTCATTTGTTTAATTCAACTATTTTTCTCTTTTATATCCGGACGGCTTCCGTAGCTACATGCTTTCTTCCTTCTAGTCATTAGAAATGATAATACCAGTTGAGGGCTTATTATATGCCCAGTACTGTAATAGAGGCACCCATTAGCCGCTCAATAAATATGACTGGATGAGTGAATGCTGTGATTCTTTCGTCGGCTTTTTCAACCGCACACAAGCTCGCAAGTGCAGCTCGCCATCACTGATGATTTCTTCCGACACAAAGGCCGACGACATTTCTCTCTCACTTACGCACACACCTAATTTTCCTCATTTTTCCCACTTCTGCACGTAGATTGAATCGACCGTTCTTTCAAGTTTTATTCATTGATTCAACCGGATCTGTTGAGTGCTTACCGTGTACAGAGAACTGCACTAAGCGCTTGGGACAGTTCGATTCAACAATAAACAGATTCCCTGCCCACAAGGAGCTTCCACGTTTGATTACTCTGTGCATCTCTTTATGCCTTTCTCCCCCATCAGAACCCAAGCACAAAGACTCCTTGACTTTTCCATCACTGTGGACGGCACGATCATCCTTCCCATCTCACAAGCCCGCAACCTGGGTGTCTTCCTGGACTCCGTTCTCTCATTCACCCCACATCCAATCCACCAACAAAACCTGTTTCACCTTCTCAATATCAACAAGATCCGCCTTTTCCTCTCCATCCAAACCGCTGCGACCTTAGTAAAATCACTCATTACATCCCGACGGGACGACCGCATCAGCATCCTTTCTGACCTCCCAACCTTCTGTCTCTCTCCACTGCAGTCTACACTTCACTCTGCTACCTGTATTATCTTTCCACAGAAATGTTCTGAGCATGTTACTCCCCTCCTCAAAAATCTCCAGTGGTTGCCTACCATTCTTCATGTCCAGCAAAAACTCCTCACTACTGGCTTCAAAGCTGTCCATCGCCTTTCCCCCCCACCTACCTCACCTCCCTTCTCTCCTTCTCCATCCCAGTCCCCACACTCCGCTCCTCTGGTGCTGCTAACCGTCTCAGTCTCGCCTGTCTTACCGTCAACCCCAAAAATACCTGAAATGCTCTCCCTCTTCAAATGCGCCTGAAATGCCCTCCCTCCTCAAATCTGCCAAACTAGCACACTTCCCTCCTTCGAAGCCCTACTAAAGCTCACCTCCTCCAAGAGGCCTTCCCAGACTGAACCCCCTTTTCCTCTGCTCCTCCTTCCCACTGACCCCATTTGCTCCCTCTGCCCTATCCTCCTCTCCTCCCCATAGCGCTTGTGTGTATAAAGGTACATATTTATAATTCTATTTATTAATGATGTGCATACATTTATAATTCTGTTTATTTACACTGAGGCTCTCGACGCTTGTTTATTTGCTTTGATATCTGACACCCCCTTCTAGACTGTGAGCCCGCTGTGGGCAGGGACTATCTGTTGCCAAAATGTACTTTCCAAGCACTGAGTACAAGCTCTGCACACGGTAAGCACTCGATAAATACGATCGAATGAAAGAAAAGTAGACGAGGAAGGTCTCCCTTGCCTATATTGCACTACTCGAGTGCCTCACACAGTCCAGTGCTTCCGGTGGGCGATCAGCAAGTACCACTTTTAGCAAAGCCCCCTAAAGAGAAGCAGCGTGGCTCAGTGGAAAGAGCATGGGCTTTGGAGTCAGAGGCCATGGGTCCTAATCCCGGCTCTGCCACTTGTCAGCTGACCGTGGGCAAGTCACTTCACTTCTCGGTGCCTCAGTGACCTCATCTGTAAAATGGGGATTAAGACTGTGAGCTCCACGTGGGACAACCTGATTCCCCTGTGTCTACCCCAGCGCTTAGAACAGTGCTCTGCACGTAGTAAGCGCTTAACAAATACCAACATTATTATTATTATTATTATTATTATTAAAGAGATCAAGGGGAAAGTCGACCGGCTTCCCGGCGCTGGGGCGGGCCGAATGTCCTTAATTCCGAGAGAGAGTTTCTCCGGTGCAGTCAACGGCTGGAGAACGCCGACGAGTCTCGGGAGAGGTGAGTGCGAGCCTTCGTGGCCGTCTCTTCGTTGACAAATCAATCGGGGAACACCTCGGCGGACGCCCGTTGCTGCCTCTGATGTGCCTAATGCCATTTGCTTTTATAGGACTTTGAATTTCATTACCCAAGATCCTTTGAAAAATGAGTCATAAAGCTGCCTCTTAAGGGTCGCCGCACCAGCAGGCCGGGCATAACTCATTTCCTTGTTTGCTCTACAAGTGACGCAAGGAGCATCGTTGAGGCCACAGAGCCGCCGCTCCCGGATTGTAATTCACCCTGCAAATTATCCCTAAAATAAATTTTAACCACCTACGAGGCAGAAAAATAGAACACCAACTCCAGCACCCCCATCGATGGCTTAAAGCGAGAATTTAGGCTCAGAGAAGGCGGCAGAGAGTTGGAAGCTCGGTGTTTTCCTGTCCCCCAGTTAATATCCATGAATTAAGGGCGGGGAGGGAATTGAAGCAGCGTGGCTTAGTGGAAAGGGCCCGGGTTTGGGAGTCACAGGTCGGGGGTCCTAATCCCGGCTCCGCCACTTGTCAGCTGTGTGACTCTGGGCAAGTCGCTTCACTGCTCTGGGCCTCAGTGACCTCATCTGGAAAATGGGGATCGAGACTGTGAGCCCAAGTGGGGCAACCTGATAACCTTTTATCTATCCCAGTGCTTTAGAAAGGTGCTTGGCACATAGTAAGCCCTTAAATGCCATCAACAATGTTATTATTATGAGGCTCAGGTGGAGCGATTTACCTACCCAAACTCTGTCCATAAGCGGAGGAAATTAGGTACATACACTGGTGAGGGAAGGGACAAGAATGTATTTATGTAATTCCTTCATTCAATAGTATTTATTGAGTGCTTACTATGTGCAGAGCACTGTACTAAGCGCTTGGAATGGGGTTGGTAGTTGTAGGACTAGTGATCGTTGTAATAATAGTTAAGTAATAGTACTAGTAGCATTAATTACTTGGTGCTCATAATAATAATAATAATAATTATGGTATTCATTAAGCGCTTACTAAGTGTCAGGCACTAGGTTGGATACAAGCAACTCGGCTTGGACACAGACCCTGTCCCATGTGGGGCTCTCGCCCTCAATCCCCATTTTACGTTTGAAGCAGCAGATGCCCAGAGAAGTGAAGTGAATTGCCCAAGGTCACACAACAGACAAATGGCCAAGCTGGAATTAGAACTCATGACTTTTGCCTCCCAGATCCAGGCTATATACACTACACCATGCTGCTTCTTTTAAGAACCTGGAAAGTAGAGAGTAACGAAGTAATAATAACAACAATAATAATAATGATAATGGTATCTAAGTGTCTACTGTGTGCCAAGCGGCATCACGTGAAGAGCACAGGCCTGGGCGTCAGAGGGCCTGCATTCTCATCCCAGCTCCTCCACTTGTCTGTTGGGTGTCCTTGGGCAAGTCACTTCACTTCTCTGAGCCTCATCTGTAAAATGGGGATTGACACTGTGAGGTCCATGTGCCACAGGGACCACATCCAACCCGATCATCCTGTATCCAACCCAGAGCCTAGTGTGGTGTCTGGGACATCGTAGGCGCCCCACAGAGATCATAATTATTATTATTATGAACAACTGCAGTAGTCAAAAGCTCAGATATGCATAAGTGTTCTGGAGCATGTGAATACTCTCTCAATGGTAGAGTTGGCTTAAGGGTTTCTTTAGCATAAGAAGATGGGAAATTAATCAGGGAAACCTGGCTGGAAGAGGAGGGATTTGTTCGTGGGGAAAGCTGGGGTCTGTCTGCTGTGAAGAGAGAGGAAATTCCAGTCTGGGGGAACATGGGATGGCGCAATGGGGAAGAGTGGGTCAATAGAGTCAGTCAGTTGCATTTATTGAGCACT
This sequence comes from Ornithorhynchus anatinus, assembly GCF_004115215.2. NCBI lineage: Eukaryota > Metazoa > Chordata > Mammalia > Monotremata > Ornithorhynchidae > Ornithorhynchus > Ornithorhynchus anatinus. The sequence continues at coordinate 106,185,734 of NC_041732.1, read as the reverse complement.
AACAGTGTTCAGAGCACTGTACTAAGTTTTTGGGAGCGTACGATATAGCAATATAGCGGTCACATTCTCTGCCCACAACATGCTTACAGTCCAGAGGGGGAGACAGACATTAATATAAATAAATAAATTCCAGATACGGACATAAGTGGTGTGGGGATGGGAGGGGGAATGAATCAAGAGAGCAAGTCAGGGTGACAAAGAAGGGAGTGGGAGAAGAGGAAAGGAAAACGCAGTCAGGGAAGAGAAGAGGACATGGTCTACGTTGATGTACAGAGTGTAACCTTATGGCAGGTGGGAAGTCTGGGATACAGGTTCTCCAACAAAATCCCCACCTGAAACAATTGAAAACTTCAAGGTGAAATGGAAGCTGGAAACAATTTTTCTCCTAGGAACAATGTTCAGGGTCTGAGGCCCGAGGCCAAGTTGAATAAGCCTATTGTTTCCAAAATTACCTGGAATTGTGACCACATTTGATGATAGATAAGGAATTTTCTGACATTAAAGTTTCAAAAAATTAGTTTCAGAGAGATTCCATCATCGTTTAGCCAACTTTTAATTCATCGGAAGCAAAATGGCTGTCTCATTTCTTCCAGGTAAGCCCGTCTGGTGATAATAATTAAAGTACTAATTAACTATGTGCCAAGCACTAGGAAGCAGCATGGGCAAGTGGAAAGAACTCGGGCCCGGAAGTCAGAGGTTCTGGATTCTATTTCCAGCTCCACCAATTGTCTGCCGTGTGACCTTGGGCAAGTCATTTCAGTTACCTCATCTGTAAAATGGAGAGTTAGACTCTGATCTCTATGTGGGGCAGGGACTGTGTCCTACCTGATTAACCTGTATCTACCCTAACCCTTGAGTACGGTCACTCAATCATCCTTACTGAGTGCTTACTCTGTGCAGAGCATTGTTCTAAGTGCTTGGTCGAGCGCGATATCACAGTATCACGGACACATCCCTGCCCACGACTATCCTGGCACGTAGGATGCTTCCCAGTAAAACAGTGCCGGGATAGATACAAGGGAAACAGATTGGACACCATCCCTGTCTCCTGTCAGAGTTTGAGGCAGAGGGATCGTTTTTCACATGAGGAAACTGAGACCCAAACAGAGGTTGAATGATTGGTTGAAGATGTTACAGCACCTCACGGACAGAGTTTGAATAAAAACCCAGATCTACTGCGTCCCACTCCCTTGACCTTCCCACGAGCTATGCTTGTGAGCAGGTGATGATGATGATTAGAGTACTTTGCAAGCACTTACTATGTGCCAAGCATTAGATGGTATTTTCCCAAGAGGGGACAACCTGATCACCTTGGATCCCCCCCCCCAGCGCTTAGAATGTAGAAGCAGTGTGGCTCAGTGGCGAGAGCCCAGGTTTGGGAGTCAGAGGTCATGGGTTCTAATCCCGACTCCGCCACTTGTCAGCTGTGTGACTTTGGGCAAGTCACTTAACTTCTCTCTACCTCTGTTACCTCATCTGTAAAATAGGGATTTAGACTGTGAGCCCCAGGTGGGAAACCTGATCATCTAGTTTCCCCCCCACCACAGCGCTTAGAACAGTGCTTGCACATAGTAAGCCCTTAACAAATACCATCATTGTTATTATTATTATTATTTTTATATGCTCAGTGACTAACACTGTACTAAGCGCTGGGGTGGATACAAGCAAATCGGGTTGGACATAGTCCCTGTCCCGCTTGGGGTTCACAGTCTCAATCTCCATTCTCCAGATGAGGGAACTGTGGCACAGAGAAGTGAAGTGACTTATCCAAGGTCACACAGCCGACAAGTGGCAGGGCTGGGAATAGAACCCATGACCTTCTGACTCTCAGGGTCGTGCTCTATCCATTCATTCATTCAATAGTATTTATTGAGCACTTACTATGTGCAGAGCACTGTACTAAGCACTTGGAATATACAATTCGGCAACAGATAGAGACGATCCCTGCCCAATGACAGGTTTACAGTCTAATCGGGGGAGACGGATGGACAAAAACAAGATGACGTAATCACGATAGACAGAATCAATATCCACTAAGCCATGGCAACCCCTGATCTCTCCCCAGTTCATCAGCCCACTCCCTGTACACTTTTCCTCCTCCCCACCATCATGCCTCTTAAAAAATTTTCTGATTTCTCCACAGGCTCCATACACACTCTGAATTAGCCCTGCCTTCCAGCGCCAAGTAATGATAATAATAATAATATCAGTAACAATAATAATAGTATTTGTTAAGTGCTTACTATGTGCTAAACTCTGATCTATGCACTAGGAACTTGACTTCATCAAGTAGACTCTAACCCAACACAAACTCCGGGCATACATCCCTCCCAGAATGTGTCACCTCCATCGGCAATCTTTCTGGTAGCGGATCCACAGAATTTTCTTGGTAAAAATCCGGGAGTGGTTTATCATCCTCCCCCGGACTTCCTCCGCGCAGTCAACTCGAGTCTCCACCCTCGACTCTCCACCCTCACCCCGCCGCCCCCCATCGCCGCTGCCCGGCTCAGGTGAGTTTTGACTTGCAGCAGGTGGTCCAAGCTAGGAAATGAATGGATCGGCCTCTGCTTCTCTCTCCTTCCCATAGCGGAGACCTGTAGAATACTGGAAACTCTCCAGGTGTCATCCTGAGAGGGGAGGCACTGGGTTAGACCCAAGATATTCCGATCCCACAGAGGGTTCGCCGTCTAACTAGGTGGGAGAGCAGGTATTGAACTCCCCACTTGGCAGATGGGGGAACTGAGATACAGAGAGGTGAAGTGACTTATCCAAGGACACACAGCAGGTACGTAGTGGAGCAGGAATTAGAACCCAGGTTCACTGACTCCCAGGTCCGGGCTCTTTCCACGAGCCCATGCTGCTTCTCAAAGAGGAGTTATGTTGGAAATGCGAAACAAACTGTGGTAAACCTGAAGCAAGTGAACAGGAAATATTAGTTGTAATGGTCTCCTCCAAGAAGCCTTCCCTGACTAAACCCTCGTCTCCTCTTCTCCCACTCCCTTCTGCATCACCCGACTTGCTCCTTTCATTCATCCTCCCTCCCATTCCCACAGCACTTATATATCTGTCATTTATTCATATATTTATAATAATGTCTGATTCCCCCTCTAGACTGTGAACTCACTGTGGGCAGGAAATGTGACTGTTTGTTGTTGTATTTTACTCTCATTCATTCATTCATTCAATAGTATTTATTGAGCGCTTACTATGTGCAGAGCACTGTACTAAGTGCTGGGAATGTACAAATCGGCAACAGATAGAGGGAGTCCCTGCCCACTGACGGGCTTACAGTCTAATCGGGGACGACGGACAGACTGAAACAATAACAGTAAATAGAATTAAGGGGATGTACATCTCATTAAAACAATAGCAGTAAATAGAATCAAGGTGATGTACATCTCATTAACAAAATAAATAGGGTAATAAAGAAATATATACAATTGAGTGGACGAGCACAGTGCTGAAGGGAGGGGAAGGGAGAGGGGGAGGAGCAGAGGGAAGGGCTGGGGGGGAAGGGGGCTTAGCTGAGGGGAGGTGAAGGGGGGCAGAGAGGGAGCAGAGGGAGCAGAGAGAAAAGGGGAAACTCAGTGTGGGAAGGCCTCTTGGAGGAGGTGAGCTCTCGGTAGGGCTTTGAAGAGAGGAAGAGAGTGAGTTTGGCGTAGGTGAGGAGGGAGGGCCTTCCGGGACCGCGGGAGGACGTGGCCCGTGGGTCGACGGCGGGACGGGCGAGACCGAGGGACGGCGAGGAGGCGGGCGGCGGAGGAGCGGAGCGTGCGGGGTGGGCGGTAGAAAGAGACAAGGGAGGAGAGGTAGGAGGGGGCGAGGGGATGGAGAGCCTTGAAGCCCAGAGTGAGAAGTGTACTCTCCCAATAGTTTAGTACAATGCTTTGCATAGAGTGATTATTCAATGATTATGATTGAATGAATGACTTCTTAGTAGATCTTAAATCGAAAGCAAACTATAGGTCATTTTGTGTAGGGTGCAGAAAAGCCCCAGGCATGTATATATATATATATACTAACTATTTAACCATCCTTTGCGTTCAAAGCTGTCCTTACTGAGAGTTAGTGGGTAAGAAGGTTTGAAAGCACTGAAGCAAAATTGGACGATGTTCTCTACTGTGTGTCCAGAGATTCACCCAATGTCATGGTCTGCCGTTTTCAATTCCTCTGGAAAATGGGGATTTAAAACTCTGAGCCCCAATTGGGACATTGGCGGTGTCCACTGTCATTAGCTTACATCTACCCCGGTGCTTGAACAGGCTGGAACATAGCAAGGTTTTCAAGAATTCCATATATCTTTAAGGCATAAGTAGCATTGTGGGTCTAAAGTATTTTTTAAGGATCAGAATAAAGTTGTAAATAATATATATGATATATATTATATAATACATTAATGTATAATATAAATATATTTTATTTTGTTATTTTGTTAATGAAATGTACATCGCCTCGATTCTATTTAGTTGCCACTGTTTTTACGAGATGCTCTTCCCCTCGACTCTATCGCCATCGTTCTCGTCCGTCCGTCTCCCCCGATTAGACCGTGAGCCCGTCAAACGGCAGGGACCGTCTCTATCCGTTGCCAACTTGTTCATTCCAAACGCTTAGTGCAGTGCTCTGCACATAGTAAGCGCTCAATAAATACTATTGAATGAATGAATATCAATTATTATATAGTAATATATTAATAATATATATAATAAATATAAAGATCATAAATAAATAATATAAGGATCATAATCATAATAATAGGTGGCTCATGCAATCCTGGGTGCTAGATAATAATGCCGGTATTTGTTGAGTGCCGACTATGGGCCAGGCACTGTCCAAAGCTCTGGGGTGGTTACGAGCAAATAGAGTTGGACACAGTCCCCATCCCACGTGGGGGTCACAGTCTCAATCCCCATGTTACAGATGAGGGAACTGAGGTCCAGAGAAGCGAAATGACTTGTCCAAGGTCACAAAGCAGACAAATGACAGATCTGCGTTTAGAACCTCTGACCTTCTGATTCCGAGGCCTGTGCTTGATCTACACACTAAATCTCCTGGTGGATATTCCTCACAGCACTGTCTCCCAACAAGCCCAACAAGAGAAGCAACGTGGCTTAGTGAAAAAGCCCGGGCTTGGGACTCAGAGGACGTGGGTTCTAATTTTGCCTTCACCACTTGTCTGCTGTGTGACTTTGGGCAAGTCTCTTAACTTGTCTTCTGTAAAATGCGGATTAAAAGCGTGAGCCCTACGTGGGACAACCTGATTACCCTGTATCTACCCCAGAGATTAGAACAGTGCTTGGCACATAGTAAGCACTTAATAAATACCATCATCAGCACTGTATTAAGTGCTTGGCAGAGTGCGGTACACCAATAAACGGACTCATTCTCCTCCCACAATGACCGTACAGTCTAGAGGGAGGGAATGGCCATCCTCCTATCTTAGCTAGGGATTCTCACTACATATCCCCTGGATTTTTCTGAATATTGGCCCAGCAAGCTCCATCGCCATCGATGAAGACCGCACAGGCGGACTTTCTGTCCTTCCCGAACTTGTTCGCCGATCTTCTCTTTGATGTGCTGGGTGATGAATTATTGGAGATGTTCGCTGGAGGCTCAACAGAGCAACCAAGCACATCAAACAGAATGCACCATCACAGACCCTGGGAGGGAGTTGAGCGGGAGGAAGGGCTCTCCTGACAGAAGAAACGGACTATGTCACCTGAGGGGTTTCTTTCTTGCCAAAGTCTTTATAAAAACTAGATTGTGTTCTTAAATCCCAGTCAAAAGATACACCCACCCACCTGGTGTTTTCTAAGGGAGACCTTTTGACAGCCAGAGAAAATATTTGGCCGATGAAATAATGACAATAATGATGATATCTGTTAAGCGCGTACTATGTGTCAAACAATGCTCTAAGCGCTGGGGTTGATGCAAGCTGATCAGGTTAGACACAGTCTCTGTCCCCCATGGGACTCAGAGTTGTTCTCCATTTTACAGATGAAGTCACTGAGGCACAGCGAACTGAAGTGATTTGTCCAAGGTCACACAGCAGACACATGGCGGAGCCGGGATTAGAACCCAAGTCTTTCTTACTCATTCATTCAATGGTATTTATTGAGCGCTTACTATGTGCAGAGCGTACTCCCAGGCCCGGCCTCTATCTGCTAGGCCATGCACATGACTGGACGTTCCCAAACATGAATTTCAAAGAAATAGGCTAAATTATACATGACGCCTTCCTGAACTCAATCCTCAGACTTCTAGTTCCACTAAAACACCAGCCACACATAATATCTATGAATGTGTGTATTTTTGATCTTTTGCCTACTAATACTAATAATTATTATTATACCACCTGGTAAGCCATTACTATTTGCCAAACATTGTCCTAAGTGCTGGGGTAGTACAGGATAATCATATTGGACATCGTCCCACATCTCAACTGAAGACCTAGACTGTATGTTCGCTGTGGACCCGGAATGTCTCTTTTTACTGTTATATTGTACTCTCCCAAGCACTTAATACCATTCTCTGCACACAATAAATACAACTGAATGAATGAATTTCTTTCAATTCATTCAGCAGTATTTACTGAGCGCTTACTATGTGCGGAGCACTGTACTAAGCGCCTGGAATGTACAATTCGGCAACAGATAGAGACAGTCCCTGCCCACTGACGGGCTTACGGTCTAATCGGGGGAGACAGACAGAAACAATAGCACTAAATAGAATCAAGGGGATGTACATCTCATTAACAAAATATATAGGGTAATAAAAATATATACAAATGAGCAGGCGAGCACAGTGCTGAGGGGAGGGGAAGGGAGAGGGGGAGGAGCAGAGGGAAAGGGGTGGAAAGGGGACTTAGCTGAGGGGAGGTGAAGGGGGAAGGCAGAGAGGGAGCAGAGGAAAATGAATGATCAATCAAATTAGCCTAGGAGCAGTGTGGCCTAAAGGAAAAAACACAGGCCTAGAAGTCAGTGGACCAGGATTCTAATACCAGCTCGGCCCTTGTCTGCTGTGGGACCTTGGGCAAGTCATTTAACTTCTCTGTTCCTTAGCTATCTCCTCTGGAAAACAGAGATTAAGATTGTGAGCCCCCTGTGGGACAGGGCCTGTGTCCAATCTGATTAGTTTGTTCCTACTCCAGCGCTTAGGATAGAGCCTGGTACATAGTACGTGCCTAAAAAATACCTAAAACCCCCCAAAAACTGGGTGGAAGTTGATGCAGTTAGGCAAGCCAGCATATGACCAGGGTGTGGACCATAATTTATTGATTTTTATTAATGTCTGTCTCCTCCTCTAGACTGCAAGCTCATTGTGGGTTTAATTGTCCTCTCCCAAGCTTGTAGTGCAGTGTCCTGTATACAGGAAGCACTCAAAAAATACCACTGATTAATTGATTGGCTAATGTGGTTGGACACAATCCCTGCCTCACATGGGGCTCACAGTCTCAGTCCCCATTTTCCAGATGAGGGAACTGAGGCACAAAGAAATGAAGTGACTCACCAAGGTCACACAGCAACACGTATAGAGCCGGCATCAGAACCCAAGTCCTTCTGATTCCCAGCTTTGTGCTGTTTCCACAGAGGTCATGCCGTTCCAATGGCCTGCTCGGTGACCTTGGGCAAGTCACCTCAATACTCAGGACCTCCATTTCCCCATCTATAAAGCAGAGATTCGATTCCTGTTTCCTTTCCTACTTTGACCCTTCTATGGGACAGAGACTGTGTCTGCCCTGATTTCCTTGCATTTTCTATCTATCCCAGTGCTTGATATAATGCTCGGTACATAAAAAGCACTTAAGTGCCACTCATTTTTTTTTACTATTATTACTAGCCTCCTTCCCTTCTGGCATCTTTTTCTCAGTGTCTCTCTCTGTCTCTTTCCAAGTGCTTTGTACGGTGCTCGGCACCCAGAAGGCACTCAATAAATACGATTGAATGAATCAAAGAATGAATGTCTCCCCTAATTCCTCCCTCACTCTAATGGAAGGCTCTCTTAAGATTCAGTTCTGGGTCGATTTTTCTTCTGAGGTTTCAACCACTCCCCTGGGGAAGCTCACCTGTTCCCGTGGCTTCCACGACCACATTCAAGCAGATGAATCCAAATTTATCTCACCGGCCCTAACCTCTCACCCAAACCTGCTGTCGTCTTCTTACGTTTCCTCTTGCCGGCAGCAAATCTACCAATATCGTGAGCTCGATATGTCTAAAACTGACCTCATCTTCCCTCCTCAAATCCTGTCTTCCCCCCCAGCTTTCTGTCTCCCTTGCAAACACCAAACCACGTTAAGACTACGCGCCCCATGTTCATTCAATAGTATTTATTGAGCGATTACTGTGTGCAGAGCACTGTACTAAGCGCTTGGAAAGTACAATTCGGCAACAGATAGAGACAATCCCTGCCCATTGACGGGTTTACAGACAGGGAATGAGTCCAATCTGATTTGCTTCTAATTATCCCAACGCTTAGTACAGCATTTGGCAGGTAGTAAACCCTTAACACATAACCATGGCAAAAAAAAAGTAGAAAAAACAACCCAACACCCTTATCCAAGGCATTACCCTTGGCTTCTTGTTCACTTAACAAAATCTTCTTCAGTCTGTTGCCAAATCCTTTGAGGTTTTTTTCCATCCCAACATTTCCCTATCTGCCCCTTCTTCTCCTCCAAGCCTCTATCATCCTGGTCCAGACACTTGGCTACTACATCAGACTATTCACTGGGGTTCGTCTATCACTCTGCTGCTCAGAACATCTTTCAGAAACCTCATTTGGTCCTCGTTTTTGCACTTCTCAAAAACCTCCAGTGGATGACCACTCATCTCAAGCAGAAACCAATGACTTTAAGAAACCCCATTAGCTGTAATTTTTTTTTTTATGGTCTTCAAGTGCTTATGATGTGCCAATCACTATACTAAGCCCTGAGGTAGAAGCAAGAAAATCAGTTTGGATGCAATAACTTTGTCCCTCCTGGGGCTCAAAGTCTAGGTAGGAGGGAGGAGGATTTAATCACCATTTTCCAGTTAAGGAAACCAAAGTGCAGAGAAGTAAGGTGACTTGCCCAAGGTCACCCAGCACACAGCAAATAAGGTCACACAACAAATAAGTGATGAAGCAGGGATTAGACACCAGGTTCTATGACTCCCAGGGCCAGGGTCTTTCCAGTAGGCCACACTGCTTCTCTCCTGCGTCCTTGAGAAGCAACGTGGTCTAGTGGCTAGCGCACAGACCTGAGAGTCGGACGGATACGAGTTCTTTTCCCGGCTCCGCCACTTTCCTTCACTCATTCAATCGTATTTACTGAGGGTTTACTTTGTGCAGAGCACTGTACTGAATAGCTTGGATAGTACAATTCAGCAATAAAGAAAGAGAATCCCTGCCCACAATGGGTTTATAGTATACAGGTGGGGAGACAGACATCAAAACAAGTAAACAGGCATCAATATAAATATATGAAATATGTATTTTCAATATCAATATTTCCTATATCAATATAAAACTATAGATAGGTACATATGTACATAAATGCTGTGGGGCGGGGAGAGAGGGGAAGAGCAAAGGGAGTGAATCGAGGTGACACGGAAGGAGAGGGAGCTGAGGAAAGGGAGGCTTAGCCTGGGAAGGCCTCTTGGAGGAGGTGAGCCGGCAATAAGGCTTTGAAGCGGGGAAGAGTGATTGTTTAGAGGATTTGAGGAGGGAGGGAGTTCCAGACCAGAAGTAGGAAATGGGCCAGGGGTTGGAGGTGAGACAGGTGAGATGAAGGCACAGTGAGAAGCTTAGCACTAAAGGAGCGGAGCGTATGTGCTGGGATGTAGGAGAGAAAGAAAGTGAAGTAAGAAGGGGCAAGATAATGGAGAGCTCTGAAGCCAGTAGTGAGAAGTTTTTGTTTGATACAGAGATTGATAGGCAACCACTGGAGATTTTTGAAGAGGGGAGTGACATGCCCAGAACGTTTCTATAGAAAAATAATCAGGACAGCAGAGTGAAGTATGGACTGAAGTAGGGAGAGACGGGAGGTCGGGAGGTCAGAAAGGAGGCTGATACGGTAATCTAGTTGGGCTAGAATGAGTGACTGTGCTAATGCGGTAGTGGTTTGGATGGAAAGGAAAGGGAGGATCTTGACAATGTTGTGAAGGTGAGACCGGCAGGCTTTGGTGACGAAATGGATACGTGGGGTGAATGAGAGAGCGGAGTCGAGGAGGACACCAAGGTGGCGGGCTTTTGAGACGGGAAGGACGGTCGTGTTTTCCACAGTGATGGGAAAGTTTGGAAAAGGACAGGGTTTAGGAGGGAAGATTAGGAGCTCAGTCTTGGACATGTTGAGTTTTAGGTGGGGGGAGGACATCTAAGTACGGACGTCCCGAAGGCAGGAGGAGATGCGAGCCTGGAGGGAGGGAGAACAGGCGGAGGGATGTAGATCTGGATATCATCTGCATAGAGATGATAGCTGAAGTCGTGGGAGCGAATGAGTTCTCCAAGGGAATGAATGTAAATAGAGAACAGAAGGGAACCAAGTACCGACCGTGGAGGGGGTGGGAGACAGAGGAGGAGTCCTCAAAGGAATCGGAGAAAGAACGGCCAGAGAGACGAGGAGAACCAGGAGAGGGTGGAGTCAGGAGAGGATGGACGGACTTGTCTGCTGTGTGACCTTGGGCAAGACATTTAACTTCTCTATGCCTCAGTTACCTCATCTATAAAATGGAGATTAAAATGGAGATTAAAATGTGGGACAGGGACAACGACCAACTCAATTTGCTTGTATCCACCACAGTGCTTAGTAAAGTGCCTGGCACATATTAAGTGCTTAACAGATACCCAATTGCTTATCCTTATTCTTCTCCCAGTGTACCCTGATCACTCCTTTCTGCCCAAACTCACTTTTTTGCTGTGTCTCATTCTCTATTCTCCTGAAGATTTAATGCCAGTCGTCACGAATATACCCGCCTTCGGGGTGATTCGAGTGATCTTCAGGAGATCACTCAGCGCTTATTGTCCTCCACTGGTAGGAGATCCTTCTCATCTCATCTAATCAGTCGAATTACCCTGAGCAAAATTTCAAGGAGTGTGTCTACTAGCTCTGTTCATAAGAAGAGCAGTGGGGTTTGTTAAGCTCGTACTATGTGCCAAGCCCTGTTCTAAGCACTGGGGTAGATATAGATATTAGGGTTGGATACAGTCCCTGTCCCACGATTTAACAGGTGAGGTAACTGAAGCAGAGAGAAGTGAAGTGACTTTCTCAAGGTCATACATGTGGCGGAGCCAGGATTAGAACCTACATCCTCTGACTCCCAGGCCTGCTCTATTTCCACTAGATCACGCGACATTAAACTCTCCCAGGCATTTGGTACACTGTTCGCAGGCAGGAAACACTCATAATCAATCAGTGGTATTTACTGAGCACTTACTATGTGCAGAACACTGTTCTAAGTGTTGGGAGAATTAGCAGACACGTCTCCTGCCCGTAATGAGCTTATATAATTGATTGTGGAGAGTGGAAAGAGCACGGACCCGGGTGTCAGATCTGGGTTCTAATCCCAACTCAGCCATTTGTTTGCTGTGTGACCTTGGGCAAGTCACCTCACTTATCTGTACTTCAGTTCCCTTATCTGTAAAATATGGATTAAGACTGTGAGTCCTACAGGGGACAACCGGATTTTCTTGTTTCTTCCTTAGCGCTTAGTGCAGTGTCTTGCACAGAGTAAGCTCTTACCAAATACCATAAAAATTAATAACAATGCCGGTTAGGGGTGATATATACTTTCTCTGGCTCTCTACTAGCCGTACGTGATGTGCTGTCATTGACCCGGTGATAGAGCCAGGCAATAATAATAATAATAATAATAATAATCATGTTGGTAATTGTTAAACGCTTACTATGTGCCGAGCACTGTTCTAAGCGCTGGGGTAGATACAGGGTCATCAGGTTGTCCCACGTGAGGCTCACAGTTAATCCCCATTTTACAGATGAGGTCACTGAGGCACAGAGAAGTGACTTGCCCACAGTCACACAGCTGACATGTGGCAGAGCTGGGATTTGAACCCGTGTCTTCTGACTCCCAAGCTCGGGCTCTTTCCACTGAGCCACGCAGCTTCTGGATTAGAACCCAGGACCTTCTGACTCCCAGGTCCATGCTCTATCTACTACGCCACGCTGATGAGCAACGGGAGAATTCCAGAGACCTTTTCAAGTCTCTGCTGTGGACTGCGACTTGGTGACAAGACAGGCGGGACAGGGAGACATATGAGAGGAGTTGGAGAGGACAGTTCTTAAGTCCAAATTAGTAAACAGGGTTAGACATTCCATGAGGAAATGGACCATTTTTGTCATTTCATTTTCACTGATGTCCCTTTAAGGCTGGTTGACCTGATGAGGTAGAAAATGTGGGCTACATTCCAACCGGAGATATTTCCCTCAGGAAAGATAAGCAACAGCTCTAAATGTTTGAAAAAACACTTTGGCGAGTTCTTCCCTGAGCTAAGAAAATATGTATTTGATGCTTCTTGGTGTTTCTTTTCTCCCACGTGGGCAGGGAATGCATCTATCTACTCTGTTATAGGGGACTCTCCCAAGCGCTGAGTACAGTGCTTCGCACAGAATAAACACTCAATAAATACCCTTAATTGATTGACTGATTGATTCCACATTCATCTACAGTTGGTTAAGGTCCAAGCTATCCCTCAAGCAGCATGGACTATCATAAAAATACCCTCATAGGTATCAAACCTACAGCTCCTCTTAGTTCTGTCATCAGGGGCCAGGAAAGGTATCCACTTACCAATTTAATAATAATAATGTTGGTATTTGTTAAGCGCTTACTATGTACAGAGCACTGTTCTAAGCACTGGGGTAGATACAGGGTAATGAGTTTGTCCCACGTGAGGCTCACAGTCTTCATCGCCATTTTACAGATGAGGGAACTGAGGCACAGAGAAGTGAAGTGACTTGCCCACAGTCACACAGCTGACAAGTGGCAGAGCCGGGAGTCGAACCCATGACCCCTGACTCCAAAGCCCAGGCTCTTTCCACTGAGCCATGCTGCTTCCGTGGCTTAATTCATCCCTGGGCTTAATCCAGTATGTGCCTAATAATAATAATATTGCTTCTTGTTAAGTGCTCTGTGCCAAGCACTGTTCTAAGCAATGGGTTAGAGACAAGCTAATCAGGTTGGACACAGTCCCTGCCCCATAAGGGGCTCTCGCTCTTATTCCCATTTTATAGGTAGGTAACTGAGACACAAAGAAGTGAAGTGACTTGCCCAAGGTCACACAGCGGGCAAGTGATGGAGCCGGGATTAGAATAAATATGGTAATGGCGATCTCACCCATCATCGGCCCTTTTATACGAGTCTAGCTAACGATCGATATATTAATCTCTTCCTCCCCATTAATTATGTCGTATTGTATTCTCCGACCTCAATTGATTGCTCTGTACATAGTAAGCGTTCAATAAATACTACTGATTGACTGCTACACTATTTTCTCTACATTTTGCTTCCTCCTCTTTCCACCAGCTACTTTTAATCAAACGATGGTATTTATTAAGCATCTCTGGAGCTCAGAATGCTAGAGACGAGAAGGAGTTGGGAGCATTCATCCCTCACCTCGATCAATCCATCGACCACATTTATTGAACACTTGCTGTGCAGGGCACTGTACTAAGCACTTGGCAGAATACAAACAGTTCAGCGTGGCTCAGTGGAAGGAGCACAGGCTTGGCAGTCAGAAGGCATGGGTTCTAATCCCGGCTCTGCCACTTGTCAGCTTGTGACTGTACCTCATCTGTAAAATGGGGATTAAGATTGTGAGCCTCACGTGGGACAACCTGATTCCCCTGTATCTACCCCAGCGCTTAGAACAGTGCCCTGCACATTGTAAGCGCTTAACCAATACCGACTTTTATTTTTATTCATTTATTTTTTTCAACAGAGTTGGTAAGCAACTTCTCTGTCCACAAGGAGCTTTCAGGCTAGAGCAGGCAGTGTATGTTGATGTGTGAACTGAGTGTTGGTGTGTAAACTCCCATTAATGTTCAAGTACCCTGAGGCCAGGGCTTGTGTCTTTCACTTCTGTTGTCCCGCGAACGAACGGGGACAGTGAGGAGGTGAGTGGCAGAGGAGCGGAGCGTGCGGGGTGAGAAGTAGAAAGAGAGAAGGGAGGTGAGGTTGGAGGGGGAAAAGTGATGGAGAGCTTTGAAGGCAAGAGTGAGGAGTTGTTGTTTCGTGCGGAGATTGGTAGGCAACCACTAGAGGTTTTTGAGGAGGGGAGTGACAGGCCCAGAGCGTTTCTGTACGAAGATGATCCGGGCAGCGGAATGAAGGATAGACTGGAGTGGGGAGAGACAGGAGGAAGGGAGGTCAGAGAGGAAGCTGACACAATAATCCAGTCGGGATATTACGAGAGCTTGTACCAGCACGATAGGAGTTGGGATGGAGAGGAAAGGGCGGATCTTGGCGATAGTGTGATTTGTCCCACAACGTCCCGAAGCTCACAGAGAACCAGTTTCATAGTCAAGCGGTGATTGGATCCTTTGTCTTGTCTTATGCCGTCGAGTCGTTTCTGACCCATAGCGACACCATGGCCACATCTCTCCCAGAAAGCCCCGCTTTCCACCTGCAATCATTCAGGTAGTGGATCCAGGGAGTTTTCTTGGTAAAAATCCGGAAGTGGTTTACCATCGCCGCCTCACACCCAGTAAATTTGAGTCTCTGCCCTCGATTCTCTCCCATGCCACTGCTTCCCAATGTGGGTGAGTTTTGACTTGTAGCAGATGGCCTGCCACTCGCTAGCCACTGGCCAAGCTGGGAATGGACTGGACAGGCCTCTGTTTGACTCGTCCTTCCATAGCTGAGACTGGTAGAGGACTGGCAATTCTCCAGGTGCCACCCTGAGAGGGGAATCGATCCTTAGGGGTGGCTTATTTTTTGGTCATAATAGAAAATTTCAGTCATGTTCAACACGAACAATAGAATCCACTTCTTCAAACACACACACATTAGATCTACGTGTTGATGGAATACTTGATGAAGACGCCCAACTCACACCCATTCGTTTTCTAAAATGCAGAAACGGTAAGAATTTTAAGATGAAAAACCACGGCTCACCCTTTGCTCTTTTCCATCCTCCCAAGAGAAGACCCTAATTTAACCCCAAAAAGAAATAATAATAATAATCATGATGGTATTTGTTGAGCGCTTACTTTGTGCCGAGCACTGTTCTAAGCGCTGAGGGGGATGCAAGGTGATCAGGTTGTCCCACGGGGAGCTCACAGTCTTTATCCCCATTTTACAGATGAGGTAACTGAGGCACAGAGAAGTCAAGCGACTTGCCCAAAGTCACTTAGCTGACAATCAGCATGGGAGGAATTAGAATCCATGACTTGGGATCTTTCCACTCAACTCTGTTAACTCACCTCGATAGGCAACAAAACCTATTGTGTTAAACGACTGAAAAAGAATCTGAAGCTGATGGATTTCTCAAAGCTTCTTAGCAAAGCCATTTTAAAAGTCTTCAGAGATGAATTCTATTTATTGTATTCGTGATGGGTATATATCTATAATTCTTTTTATTTATATTGATGCCTGTTTACTAATTTTGCTGTCTGTCTCTCCCCTTCTAGACTGTGAGCCCATTGTGGGCAGGGATTGTCTCCGTTTGTGGCTGAATTATACTTTCCAAGTGCTTTGTACAGTGCTCTGCACCCAGTAAGCGCTCAATAAATACGATCGAATGAACGAACGAATGAAAGCCAAGAAATGACACTCATGGAAAACATCAAAGCCCTGTAAAAAAATTCAAAAAATTCAAAATTCAGGGAGGAATAAAATCAAATGAACTAGCCAGCACTCATCAGGCTGGATTTCGATATCATTTTCTTAAATGAAAAAGTAGCCTCGTTCTCACCCCTTCACTCAAATTAAATTCCACCAAACTGCCGTGCTCCAGTTTATAATTCCACTGGCTTAGATGTATTAGGATCTTATTTCTCTAAGGGCCTAATTTGATTAGACTTGGATGGAAATAGTTATTCTCTAATCAGCAGCTCTTTGGGACAGGGCTGTTTTCTTCAATTACTTTCTATCTCCCCAAAAATGATCAAAAATGAACATTATTCTCCAGATTGATATGGGATTCAGCCATTTAATGAGCCACTCTTTACCTTTCAGACTTGCTTTAATGCTTCTCCAGCAATGTTATTCTGCAAGAAAGTATCTCTTCCAAAATGTTCAGGTAGCAGTAATTATAGATTTAGTAGAATAACATTTATTACATATGAATGGAGTTCAAGGCATAATAAGCCTTGCTAAAATCAAATCTCCTCATTTCCCCTTTGCCCTTTTCATCCTAGATCATGCTCACATTTGGATCCTGGCCCCTTTAATTCCCTGATACCCACATCTCCCTCAACCCAAACATGTCCATATCTGTAATTTATTTTAACGTCTAGTACCCCCTCTAATAATGTTGGTATTTGTTAAGCGCTTACTATGTGCAGAGCACTGTTCTAAGTGCTGGGGTAGATACAGGGTAATCAGCTTGTCCCACGTGAGGCTCACAGTGAATCCCCATTTTACAGATGAGGTAACTGAGGCACCAAGAAGTGAAGTGACTTGCCCACAGTCACACAGCTGTCAAGTGGCAGAGCTGGAATTCGAACCCATGACCTCTGGCTCCAAAGCCCGGGCTCTTTCCACTGAGCCACGCTGCTTCTCTAGACTCCAAACGCCGAGTGGGCAGGGAAAGTGTCTGCTTACTGTTGCACTGTTCTCTCCCTAGTGCTTAGTACAGTGCTCTGCCCACTTAATAAATACCATACACTGACTGATTGATAAATGTTCAATGGGGGAAATTTGTTATATATCCTCAATTTATTAGAGAAGCAACGTGGCTCAGTGGAAAGAGCCCGGGCTTGGGAGTCAGAGGTCATGGATTCGAATCCCGGCTCTGTCACTTGTCAGCTGTGTGACTGTGGGCAAGTCACTTCACTTCTCTGTGCCTCAGTGACCTCATCTGTAAAATGGGGATGAAGACTGTGAGCCCCACGTGGGACAACCTGATTCCCCTGTGTCTACCCCAGCGCTTAGAACAGTGCTCTGCACATAGTAAGCGCTTAACAAATACCAACACTATTATTATTATTATTATTTGTATTAAAGTCAGCCACCCCCTCTAGTCTGTAAACTCACTGTGGGCAGGGAAAGTAGCTACCAACTCTTTCATATAGCACTCTGCTAAGCGCTTAGTACAGTATTCTGCACACAGTAAGTGCTCAATAAATATGACTGAGTGATCAGCCCTCCGCATTCCGGCTATCGCAGAGGCCGCTCGTAGGGATAAATACGACTAAGAGTCATTTTCACCGATGACTTGGAACAGTGGCTTCTATCAGAGAATCACCAGGTGATCTTTTATTCAATCACATTCACTGGGGACTTGTTGTGTGCTGAGCACTGTTCTAAGCACTTGGGAGAGTAAAGTATAACAATCCAGACATGATCCCTGCCGGCAGCAAGGTTCCTTGGAGGCACATCTCCTCCAAGAGGCCTTCCCAAAAGCTTTCTTCTACTTTTCTTCCACTCCCTTCTCGTCATCCTGACTTGCCCCCTTTATTCACCCCCCGCCCTCCCATCCTCCCATCGAAGCAGCGTGGCTCAGTGAAAAGAGCCCGGGTTTAGGAGTCAGGAGTCATGGGTTCTAATCCCAACTCCGCCACCTGTCAGCTGTGTGACTTTGGGGAAGTCACTTAACCTCTCGGTGCCTCAGTTACCTCATCTGGAAAATGGGGATTAAGACGGGAGCCTCACGTGGGACAACCCGATTACCCCGTTCTACCCCAGCGCTTAGGATAGTGTTCGGCACATAGTAAGCGTTGAACAAACACCAACATTATTATTATTATCATTATCCCCACGCCACTTAGGTCCATAACTGTCATTTATTTCTTTCAATTCGTGTCTGTCTCCCCCCTCATTGTAGGCAGGGAACGTGTCTGTTGTATTGTCGTGTTCTCTCCCAAGCGCTTAATACAGTGCTCTGCACAGTAAGCTCTCAAAAAAGGCCTTATCGTTAGGTGGACTGCAGAAGGCAATCCTAAATGTCCTTCTGCAGACATCAACATGAACAAAAACACAGGCCCCATACTCTCAGATGCTAAACATTGCCAACAGGGGAAAATCACCAGCGGCAAGTCACACCGTTCCGAACAATGACTCTTCCCCCACCTGCCCCGCTCAAAGCCTTACTGACGGCCCATCTCCTCCACGAGGCCTTCCCTGACTGCGCCCTCCTTTCCTCTTCTCCCGCTCCCTGACTCGCTCCCTTCGTTCATCCCCCCTTCCAGCCCCACACCGCTTCCGTCCATCTCTGTCATTTCTTTACCTCTCTTACCGTCCGTCTCCCCCTCTTGACTGTAAGCTTATTGTGGGCAGGGAATGTATCCGTTTATCATTATATAGCCCTCTCCCGAGCATTTAGTACAGTGCTCTTCACACAGTCAGCGCTCAATACGTACAGCTGGATGAATTAATGAACATGCAGGGGATTTTAGTAACAGGGACCAAAGAGCACAGGTAACTGGGGCAAAGTCGCATAACCGATGCTCCGGAAGCCACTAGCACTATCGTCAACTCCTCTCCTCAGGGCCTCGGGTGCAAGACTGAAGTTCATCTACATTCCTGATGGGAGTCTCCCTCCTCACTGGAAATTTGTGGCTTCCGTCTGCCAGCATTCCAAGGGAAGAGAGGATGCAGACACCGCATTGCTTGGCGAAAGTCCAGTTTGCATGGAATCGGCTCTGGGAACAACACTGGCAAAGTCAGGAGTAGCTACTTATCCAAATTAATTGTGGAGCAACTTACTCTCTTCAATAGTAATTAATGCCATTTGAACCCAACGCAGTGGTTACAGTCATTCATTCATTTATTCAATAGTATTTATTGAGCACTTACTATGTGCAGAGCACTGTACTAAGCGCTTGAGTCACCTTGGCTGGGTCCTTAGACGTTAGCCTAAACCTTCTCAAACCTGATTTCAGGAAATCAAGAGGTCATCGGAATTCAGAGCAATAGCCGAATCAATCCATCGGCGGTGTTTACTGAGCGCTTACTAGGTGCAGAGCACTGAAGTAAACTCTCAGGAGAGCACAGTACAACGTAGTTAGTAAACAGGTTCCTCACCCGCAGTGAGCTAAAACTCTGGGGGTCTTTTTATGCTTTTAAACTACTCCTCTAAATTGTTTCTTCCCTGAAAAGATCCAACATATGCTGTTTTCATTTCTGTGTGTGCTGTACAAAGTTCGGGAAGCTGATAAATTATCGAAAAAAGTAATATTTGTTGTAAATATACCGTTCTCACAAAATTGCTGATAAACCTTTTTCCCCTGAGCCTCATAAGAAGAGAAAGCTCTCCGGGTTTATGATTCTTATCTGTCTAGAGAGCTGTGTCTCTCAAAATTAATATGCCCGTTTGTATCTAAGGCAAAAATGACAGCGTATTTACTTGAGGAAGAGTAATGGTAGGGTGGATTGATGTCTTTCTCTCTCTGTCTCTCTCTCACACACACACAACACACAAGCACACAGTGGCCTAGTGGATCGAGCCTGGGCGTCAGAGCCAGAAGAACAGTTTTCTATTGTCAAGTATTGTTCTGAGCACTGGGGCAAGTACGGATCAATTGGGACGGACACAGTCCCAGTTACGCGTGAGGCTCACCGTTTAAGTTGGAGGGAGGGGTTTTGATCCCAGCACTATTGTCTGGTGTATGACCTTGGACAAGTCACTTCACTTCTCTGGACCTCAGTTTCCTCATCTGTAAAATGAGGATTGAGACTGTGAGCCCCACGTGGGACAGGGACTGTGTCCAACCCCAAGAAGTAGCATGGGGTAGCCTGGGAGTCAGAAGGTCATGGCTTCTAATCCCGACTCTGCCACTTGTCTGTTGTGTTACCTGGGGCGTCACTTCACTTCTCTGGGCCTCAGTTTCCTCATCTGTAAAATGAGGATTCAGACGACGAGCTCCGTGTGGGACAGGGACTGTTTCCAACCCGATTTGCTTGTATCCACCCCGGTGATCAGTACGGTGTCTGGCACAAAGGAAATGCTTAACAAATAACATTAATACGTTATTACGATGTGGGACATGGACAGTATCCCATCCGACGTTCTTTCATCTATCTCAGGGCTCGGTAGAGTGAGCCACAGAGTGAGCGCTTAACAAATACTATGAATAAAAAGCGTTGCATTCAAATGTATCGCGTCGTATCATAATTCATTGAATGGGCATATTTGCTGAGTTGCTAATTGCATCAAAATTGAAATCAATAGGATTCCACTCACGGTATATGAGAGCGAGTGCTATGTGAAATGGCTAAGTGCCTGCGGAGTTCAGACTCACAGTTTGATGTTCAATCCTAATTATAATCCTCCATCAATTAATCAGTGGCATTTATAGAGTGACTGCAGTCTGAAGAGCTCACATTTCTCAGTCATTTCAAACAATTGTCAACCTCATCCTCAGCTCTTTATATATATATATATATATATATATATATATATATATGTGTGTGTGTGTGTATGTATACACATATTCATTCATTCAATAGTAGTTACTGAGTGCTTACTATGTGCAGAGCACTGTACTAAGCGCTAGGAATGTACAAATCGGTAACATCGGTAAAAAAGCGGTGATCGTATGTATATATATACATGGGGAGGAGACTAATCACTTGGAGAAGCAGCGTGGTTTAGTGGAAAGATCATGGTCTTAGGAGTCGGAGGTCATGGGTTCTAATGCTGACTCTGCCACTTGTCAGCTATGTGACCCTTGGCAAATCACTTCACTTCTCTGTGCCTCAGTTACCTCATCTGTAAAATGGGGTTGAAGACTGTGATCCCCCTGTGGGACAACCTGATTACCTTGTATCTACCCCAGTGCTTAGAACAGTGCATGACATAGAATAAGAGCTTAACAAATGCAATCATTATTATTATTGTTATTGTACACTTAATCATTATTTTGATTACAGTATAAATAAGTTTAGGTCCAGCTCCCACATTTGAGTGTAAGATCCTTGATGGGAAGTCATCTGCCACTTATTTTTCTTTCTTTATTTTTATTTTCCAAGGGTTTACTACGTGGCATTTGCGGCCAGTTGATATTCAATATTACAACTGCATCGAGGCCTAGAAGGAGCCTGGACCTGGGAGTCAGAGAACCTGTATTCTAATCCCGGCTATCTGACTTGTCTGCGGTGTGACCTTGGGCAAGTCACTTCATTTCTCTCAACTTCATTCTCTTCCTCTGCAAAATGAGAATTAAATACCTGTTCTCCCACCCTCGTAGCTAGAGCTGTGGGAGAGGGAGGTGTCCAATCAGCGTGCACTGCATCTTCCCAGCGCTTAGCACTTCGTAAGGGCTTAACAAATGCCACAATCATTATTAATTATTATTGTTATTAACTATCCCTCTATTCCTTCTGAACTAAGCTCTTGGGAGGGCAAAGTGGAATTATTAGAAAGGTAGTGAACGTCTAGTGGGGGAGACATGCACTAAATTAATTGCAGAGGGGGTAAGGCTCAGTTGAAAGAGCCCGGGCTTAGGAGTCAGAGGTCATGGGTTCTATTCCCGGCTCCGCCTCCTGTCAGCTGTGTGACTTTGGGCAAGTCACTTAACTTCTCGGTGCCTCGGTTACCTCATCTGTAATATGGGGATTAAGACTGCGAGCCTCACGTGGGACAACCTGATGACCCTGTATCTACCCCAGCGCTTAGAACGGTGCTCGGCACACAGTAAGCGCTTAACAAATACCAACATTAAATGCAGGTATATTCACATTTACATTGGTGGTTCTGAGAAGCGCAGAGGTAGGCTCAGAATCAATTCATCAATGGTATTTATTGAGCACTTACCGGGTACAGAGCACTGTACTAAACGCTTGGGAGAGTCCAATATAACGGAGTTGGAACTGTGTCCCATCTGCTTGGATAATATTCATTCTAGCTTTTAGTTCAGTGTTTTGCCCATCGTAAGTGCAGATTGCCTTGAAGTTGATGGTGAGGAGTTTAGGTTTGATGTGGAGGTGTTTAAGAATGAAACCTATTGCTCTCATTGCCAACACTATTATAATTATCATTATTATCTAACTTCTGGTGGGTCGACTGTAAGGTTGTTATGATCGGGCAACTTGTCTGTTAATCCCGTCACACTGTATTCTCTCAAGTGCTTAGGACAGTGCTCTGCACAGAGTAAGCGCTCAATAAAAACCATTCATCGACTGGGGACTCATATTTCTCTCCCATACGGAAGCACATACATACCTTTTTCTATCATTTCTTCCAATGATAATGATAATAATAATAAATGTATTTATTAAGTACTTCATTATGTACAGGGCACTGTACTGAGAGCTGGAATCGATACAAGATGATCAGGCTGAAAACAGTCCCTGTCTCACACAGGGATCGCAGTCTAAGTAGGAGGGAGAACGGATATTCAATCCCCATTTTACAGATGAGGTAACTGAGGCACTGAGAAGCGAAATGACTTGGCCAAGATCGCACAGCAGACATTTGGCAGAGCAGGAATTAGAACCCAGGTCCTTCTGCCTCCCAGGCTCGGGTGTCTTCCACTAGGCCAAGCTGCTTCTCGGTTCCCCTAATCTGTGATTTATGTTAATACGGCGAATCTTAATGATGTTAACGTTACGTTAATAAGGTTAATGTATGTCTTCCCCAAAATACGGCAAGCTCCTTGAAGGCAGGAATTACGTCTACTGACTTCATTGCGTTCCATTCAGCATTTACTGGGGACTCAATGAATATTAGTGATTTAATATGCGTTTATAATATATTCATTAGGAACTCAGTCTGCGAGGAGAAGTGCTAAGGTGACAAAAAGGAAAACAAGCCACGAATAATTTCCAAATGGATGAATCGTGAAGAGGAAGCACTCGTATCCACCCAAGCACTTAGTACAGTGCCCTGCACATAATAACCACTCAGTAAATACCACTGACTGATTGACTGAGACAGAATTTAAATTTTCTGTCCCTCGCGGGCCCTGCTCGAGCAGGTAATAGAGTGGGCCAGCCCTCAGTCCTTTCTCCAAGTTCTTCACCTCTGGAGAGTTTAGTAAATCAGGAGAATTAGTCAGCGGTGATATATCAAATCGTGTTGAGGACATTGTTCATTTGGTGCCAAGGAAACTCACCCATTATGATAAAAAAAAAAGAAAACTGCAAGAGAAGCTAATGGTTTTAGGTTGCAAATATAATGCTGCAGGGAGTCTAAATCATCACGGCTTTCTTAGAAAGGCAGTGGAGAATGAACTCCAGACGAAAAAATGGTAAACATCCTCTTTCAAAAATACAAAGGGAAAGAGCCCGAGGCCTGGGAGCCTGGCTCTGCCACTTGTCTGCTGTGTGACCTTGGACAAGTGACTTAACTCCTCTGGACTCAGTTACCTCATCTGTAAATGGGGTAGACTAAATGGAGAAGCAGCGTGGCTTAGTGGAAAGAGCCCGGGCTTGGGAGTCGGAGGTCGTGGGTTCGAATCCTTGCTCTGCCACTTGTCAGCTGTGTGACCTTGGGCAAGTCACTTAACCTCTCTGGGCCTCAGTTCTCTCATCTGTAAAATGGGGATGAAGACTGTGACCCCCACGGGGGGCAACCTGATGACCTTGTATCTCCCCCAGCGCTTACAACACTGCGTGGTACATAGTAAGCACTTCACAGATATCATCATTCATCTACTCTCCCTGCCTCTCAGATGAGGAACCCCTTGTAATCAGGAGCAGTGGCCAATCTGATCCACTATCCCAGCACTTAGCACAGTGTTAAGCACCTAGTAAGCGAGTACTAGAGAAGCAGCCTGGTCTAATGGATACAGCTTAGGCCCAGCGTCTGAAGGACCTGGGTTCTAATCCCAGGTCTGTCATTTGTCTGCTGCATGACCCTGAGCAAGTCACTTCACTTCTCTTTGCCTCAGTTCCCTCATCTATAAAATGGGGATTCAGACTTGGAGCCCCATATGGGTCAGGGATTGTTTCCAACCCGATTTGCTTATATCCACCCTAGCGCTTAAAACGGTGCCTGGTACATAATAAGTGCATAACAACTATCATAATTATTATTGTTGTTTTTGCTTCTTGAAAGCAATAATAATATTAATAATAACCATTAATATTAATAAAAAATGTGGCATTGGTTTAGCTCTTATTCTCTCCCAAGCACTGTACGAAGCACTGGGATGGTAGAGGATAATCGAGTTAGGACAAAGTTCCTGTCCCACACATTCCTCACCGCCTAAGTAGTGGGGAGGACAGTTATTGAATCCCCATTTTACAGGTGAGGAAATGAAACCCATAGAAGTGACTTGTCCAAAGTCACACAGGAGACAAGTGGCTGAACGAGGATTAGAACCTAGATAATAATAATGTTGGTATTGGTTAAGCGCTTACTATGTGCGCTGGGGTAGATACAGGGTAATCAGGTTGTCCTACATGAGGCTCACAGTTAATCCCCAATTTACAGATGAGGTAACTGAGGCACTGAGAAGTGAAGTGACTTGCCCATAGTCACACAGCTGACAAGTGGCAGAGCTGGGATTCGAACCCATGACCTCTGACTCCAAAGCCCAGGCTCTTTCCACTAAGCCACGCTGCTTCTCTGATTCTCTGACTCCCCAGTCCCTGCTCTCTTCTCTAGAGCAGGCTGCTTCTCATGACAATAATAAACGTAGTCAATTATCTTTTCATAAAACAGGCTGCCCTGAGAGTTCTTTCCCCACATCTAGGAGTGTGAGCTTAGAGAAGCAATGTGGCCAATTGAATAGAGCAAAGGCCTGGGTATCAAAGAACCTGGGTTCTAATCCTGGCTCCACCACTTGCCTGCAGTGTGACCTTGGGCAAGTCACTTCACAGGGCCTCATTTCCCTTATCTGTAAAATGGGGATTAAGACTGGCAGACCCAAGCGGGACAGGGACTGTGACCAACCTGATTAGCTGGAATCTACCCCGGGGCTTAGAACAGTGCTTGGCACATAGTAAGCGCTTAATGAATATCATAAACGGAATAAGCAGAAAACAAGGAGTGATAAGAGACCTATAAGAAACAGTGGAGCATGTCCATCTGGATTTAAAGGGAAATTGGGGATTGGAGAAGGAAAGAGGATTTTGGCGATTGGAGAAACAGCGTAACTTAGGGGAAAGAGTCCGGGCTTGAGGGTCAGTGGTTGTGGGTTCCATTGCCGGCTCCGCCATTGATCAGCTGTGTGACTTTGGGCAAGTCACTTCACTTCTCTGTGCCTCAGTTACTTCATCTGTAAAATGGAGAGTAAGACTGTGAGCCCCACATGGGGCAACCTGATTACCCTGCATCTACCCTAGCACTTAGAACAGTGTTGGGCACAGAGTAAATGCTTAACCAATACCATCATCATCATCATCATCATCATCATCATCAAATTGTTCTTAAAGTGGAGATTTGATATTGGATGATGACTTTTATATACATTTCTTCGCTGAGATTTTCATGGTAGAAGATAACATTTCCACTGAATATTGAATAACGGGGGTTTATGATTTTCTCTGCAGTATTTCCTGGAGCCTGTCAGGTTGACAGCTAATTAGTCAGCAGACTTCAGTCTGTGACAAGTAGCGAAGTTATCTCTGGTCTCCGTTTTCTCCCCTAAGGCAGGGGTATCTGCAAATTTCCCACCTAAACAAAGGGTTCCCTTTACAACTGAAAAGAGAAGAGTTATTCTTTACTAATTTCCTTTGAAACTGGACTCAAGGTACCTAGACGATTCCCTTTATGATTTAGTAAAAGAGAAAAAAAAGCATCATTTGACACTGGGTGACTTTTGTCGGTAGGAGATTGAAACTTCCCTTTGCCATATTTCACCTGTTCATGAGTGACAGAAGCAAGGACTCGTTTGAATTCTTCATGTCAGTCTCCCTTCTCCCCATCCAATTCTACTCTATCCAATTTCTGGCTTTTGGGGAATAAGATAGGAAAGAATCATCCATGAAATGTCTTTGGAAAGCATAGAAAACAGGCCTCTTTCCTCAAAGAAAAAAGCTTAGTGGGAAAGCAGCATGGCCTAGCGGATACAGCGCAGGCCTGGGAGATAGAAGTACCTGGGTTCTAATCCCTTTTTACCACTTTTTTTTTCTTTTCCCAAGGTATTTGTTAAGTGCTGACGGTGTCAAACACTGTTCTAAGTGCTGAGGTGGGTAAAAGTTGATTAGAATGGACACACATTACAACTTATATCTACCTGCCCGTGCTTCGAACGATGCCTGACACGCAGTAACTTCTCAACCAACACCATAAGAAAAAGAAAATGAAATAAAGGGAACAGAAGACTTTTGGGTTTTCTCGTCGGTGAAAAAATAAAAACTCGGGACAAGGACATCCATATAGTACCTCAAAGGGATGATTCAGTAAATCTCTGGTGGATCTTAAAAGTGAGGGAAGTTGAAATGAGCAGAGAAAGGCACAGCACGTTTTTTGTTGTTGTTTTCTAACGAGAAAGAGGACAGGCTCACCCAGTAACATGAAATTTGGGGATGAAAGGCATTGAAAGAGATCCCGCTATTAAAGCAAATAGGAACAATTCTAAACTACATACAGTTTTGCCTAACCTCATTCACCTTTCCCCATGGAAGTAGCTTATACGAATCTTCTCCGCACTTGATGACAGAATTTACGTTATAATGCCAATATCACAGACTTCTCAACCATGGAATATCCTCGTTGCTGTGAAATCCATCTACTGCAGGTCTCCGCTATTTTCTTGGTTAAATTAACTCAAGATGCCCCGGGCTTAACAAAACTGAAATGTCCACTGGAGAACAAGGAAAGAACAGACTTAACATTCCCTCCCTATCGAATTTTCAGGGAAGAAAATGTTCCAGAGCAGATGACACCCTGAAATATGGACTTTTGGGAGCCCAATATTGTCTTATGAAACCTGTCTGCTTCTTGCTCTAACTTATCAATCAGTCAAGTGATCGATGGTGTTTATTAAGCCCTTATTGAGCACTTAGTCCAGTGCTCTGCACACAGTAAGCACTCAATAAATACAATTGAATGAACGAATGAGCTACTCCTAATAATAAGGGTACCTGTTAGGCACTTACTATGTTCCTGGCACTGTACTAAGTCAGGGACTGTTTCTATTTGGTGCTGAATTGTACTCTCTCTGCACACGGTAAGCGCTCAATAAATACGATTGAATGAATGAAATGAATGAAAATCTCAAGGGGAGATACAAAGTAATCAGGTAGGACACAGTCCTTTTTCCACATAATAATAACAATAATAATAATAATAATGTTGGCATTTGTTAAGCGCTTACTGTGTGCAGAGCACTGTTCTAAGCAATCAAGTTTCCCCACGCTGCTTCCCACAGAGGTCCCAGTCTCCATCCTCATTTTACAAATCAGGTAACTGAGTCCCAGAGAAGGTAAGTGGCCTACCCAAGGTATCACAGACAACAAGTGGCAGAGCAGGGATTAGAATCCAGATCCTTCTGGCTCCCAGACCCGTATTCCCCACTAGGCCACATCAGCCCTTGGAAGAGTACAAAACAACAAAATTAGCTGAAATTTTCCCTCCCCATAATGAGCTTGCGGTCTAAAGAGGGAGGCAGACATCACTATTGATTAATAATCCATAAAATGGAATTAAAAGATATAAAACCATCCCCGAGCCTGTAACTTTCTGCTTATTGATGTTGATTATCGGATCTCTCGAAAAATCAGAGAAGCAGCGTGGCCTAGTGGTAAGAGTACGGGGCTCGGAGTTGGAGGACCCGGGTTCTAATCCCTGCTCCGCCCCTTGTATGCACCGTGACCTTGAGTAAGTCACATAGTTTCTCTGGGCTTCAGTTTGCTCATCTGCAAAATAGGGATTCAATATCTGTTCTGTTAATAATGTTGGTATTTGTTAAGCGCTTACTGTGTGCCAAGCACTGTTCTAAGCGCTGAGGTAGATACAAGGTAATCAGGTTGTTCCATGTAGGGTTAACAGTCTTTATCCCTATTTTACAGATGAGGTAACTGAGGCACAGAGAAGCCCAAGGTCACATAGCTGACAAGTGGCAGAGCCGGGATTAGAACCCATGACCTCTGACTCCCAAGCCCGGGCTCTTTCCACTGAGCCACACTGCTTCTCGCTTACACTGCTTCTGTTTAGACTAAGAGTCCCATAGGGATCTGACGATCTTGAGAAGCAGTGTGGCCTAGTGGAAAGTGTGGGCTCGAGAGACAGAGGACCTGGGTACTAATCCCGGCTCCATCATCTACCTGCTGGGTGACCTTGGACAAGACACTTCTTTGTGCCTTAGTTTCCTCATCTATAAAATGGGGATTCAATACCTGTTCTCCCTCCTACGTAGTTTATGAGCCCCATGTGGGACAGGGACGCTGTGTGACTTGATTACCTTATATCTACCCCAGCGTGTACAGCAATGCTTATTGCTATTGTTCTTGTCTATCCGTCTCCCCCGATTAGACTGTGAGCCCGTCAAAGGGCAGGGACTGTCCCTATCTGTTACCGATTTGTACATTCCAAGAGCTTAGTACAGTGCTCTGCACAGAGTAAGCGCTCAATAAATACTATTGAATGAAATACTATTGAATGAACATAGTAAGCACTTAACAAATTCAACAGTTATTATTGAGAAGCAGTGTGGCGTAGTGCAGAGAGATGGGCCTGGCAGTCAGAAGGACCTGAGTTCTAATCGCGTTTGTCTCCTGAGACCTTGGGGAAGTCACTTCCTCTCTTTTTGCCTCATCTGGAAAATGGGGATTAAGACTATGTGGACGGTGTCTGGAATGTAGTAAGCGCTTAACGGATACCGCGATTATTACTGTTAATATTTATGGAGAAATGGAACCAATGAAGGGTGGGTAAAATCAACTAACTTATTCCTGAGGCTCTTATTATAAATTCTCTTGGCTTCCTATGCATACATTCTCTTGCCTGTTTCTCTGCAAATATAAATTCATATCACCCATTTGTACTATCATCTCTACATTCAATTACCGGTTCAGTCTTTTGGGCCTGTGTTTACTGTTGGCTGTTTTATTCTTGTCTTTCCTCTGGATTTTTACTGTCTGGAAATAATTTTTTTCTTTCTCCCTGAGGGCAAGAAACATATCAAGGCGATCTACAATATCGCCAAGATCCGCCCTTTCCTCTCCACCCAAACGGCTACCTTACTATTACGGGCTCTCGTCATATCCCGGCTAGACTACCGTGTCGGCCTGCTCTCCGACCTCCTTTCCTCCTCTCTCGCCCCGCTCCGGTCTATTCTTCACTCCGCTGCCCGGCTCATCTTCCCGCAGAAACGATCCGGGCATGTCACTCCCCTTCTTAAACAACTCCAGTGGTTGCCCGTCGACCTCCGCTCCAAACAAAAACTCCTCACTCTAGGCTTCGAGGCTCTCCGTCCCCTCGCCCCTTCCTACCTCTCCTCCCTTCTCTCTTTCCACCGCCCACCCCGCACGCTCCGCTCCTCCGCCGCCCGCCTCCTCGCCGTCCCTCGGTCTCGCCCGTCCCGCCGTCGACCCCCGGGTCGCGTCCTCCCGCGGTCCCGGAACGCCCTCCCTCCTCACCTCCGCCAAACCGATTCTCTTTCCCTCTTCGAAACCTTACTTAAAAATCACCTCCTCCGAGAGGCGTTCCCAGACTGAGCTCCTCTTCCCCCTCTACTCCCTCTGCCATCCCCCCTTTACCTCTCCGCAGCTAAAGCCTCACTTTCCCCTTTTCCCTCCGCTCCTCCACCTCTCCCTTCCCATCCCCACGGCACCGTACTCGTCCGCTCGACTGTATATATTTTCGTTACCCTATTTATTTTGTTAATGAATTGTACATCGCCTCGATTCTATTTAGTCGCCATCGGTTTTTACGAGATGTTCTTCCCCTCGACGCTGTTTAGTGCCATCGTTCTCGTCTGCCCGTCTCCCCCGATCGGACCGTGAGCCCGTCAGACGGCAGGGACCGTCTCTATCTGTTGCCGATTTGTTCATCCCAAGCGCTTAGTACAGTGCTCTGCACATAGTAAGCGCTCAATAAATACTATTGAATGAATGAATGAATGAATATTTGTGGTATTTGTTAAGCGCTTATTATATGCCAGTCACTCGGTTAAGAGCTGGGGTGGATACGACCAAGTAGGGTTGGACACAGTCCCTGATCCACGTGGGGCTCACAGTCTTCATTCCCATTTTACAGAGGAGGTAGCTGAGGCACAGAGAAGTAAAATGACTTGCCCGAGGTCACCCCAAAGACAAGTGGAAGAGCTGTGATTGGAACCCATGACCTTCTAACTCCCAAGACTATGGTCTCTCTACTGCACCATGCTCCTTCTCCAGATGTACATAAGTGCTGTGGGGTTGGGGTGGGATGAATATCAAATAATAATAATGATAATGTTGGCATTTGTTCAGCGCTTACTATGTGCCTAGCACTGTTCTAAGAGCTGGGGGAGATACAGGGTCATCAGGTTGTCCCACGTGAGGCTCACAGTGAATCCCCATTTTACAGATGAGGTAACTGAGGCACAGAGAAGTGAAGTGACTTGCTCACGGTCACACAGCTGACAAGTGGCAGAGCCGGGATTCGAACCCATGACCTCTGACTCCAAAGTCCGGGCTCTTTCCACTAAGCCACGCTGCTTCTCAAATGTATCATAATGATAAAAAATAATTACGGTATTTGTTAAGCACTTACTACGTGCCAGACACTGTACTAAGCACTGGGGTTGGACACATTCCCTTGTCCCTCGTCGGGCTTATGACCTCAATCCCCATTTTACAGATGAGGAAACTGGGGCACGGAGAATTAAAATGATTTGCCCGAGGTCATCCCGCAGACAAGTGGCAGAGCCGGGATTAGAACCCAGGTCCTTCTGCCTCCCAGGCCCGTGCTCTACCCCTTACCCCATGATGCTTCTAAATCATAATTATGGAATTCATAAAGCACTTACTATGTGCCAACTACTGTTCTAAGTGCTTCTAGACCGTAAGTCCGTTGCAGGCAGGGACTGTCTCTCTTCATTGCTGAATCGTCCTTTCCAAGAGCTTAGTACAGTGCTCTGCGCAAAGTAAGGGCTCAAGAAAGATGATTGAATGAATGAATGCTGGGGGAGATGCAAGGTAATCAGGTTGCCCACCTGGGCCTCACAGTCATAATCCCCATTTTACAGATGAGGTCAATGAGGCCCTGAGTAGTGAAGTGGCTTGCCCAAGGTCACACAACAGATAAGTGGCGGAGCAGGTGGTAGGACCCAAGACCTCTGACCCCCAAGCCCGTGCTCCTTCCCTCTTCTCATCTAGCAAATCAATGCTCACCCCATCTTTAAATTCCTCCTAAAAAAACCATGTCTCCTCCAGGAGGCCTCGCCTCATTAATCCCTCATCTACCTTCCTTTATCCATCCCAATCTGCCACTTCAAACCGTCATCTAAAACTCTTCTATTAATCGATACTGCTGCGGATCTCTACGCGGATGACACCCAAATCTCCGTCTCCTCCCCTGTTCTCCCTCCCTCGAGGCTCGCATCTCCACCCGCCTTCAGGACATCTCCACACGGATGTCAGCCCCTCATCTAAAACTCAACATGTCCAACATAAATAAATAAATACATAAATAAATTAACAAATGGCATTTGTTAAGCACTTACTGTGTGCAAAACAGTGTTCTAAGCGCTGGGGGGAAACAAGGTGATCAAGTCATCCCACGTGGGGCTCACAGTTTTCATCCCCATTTTCCAGATGAGGGAACTGAGGCCCAGAGAAGTGAAGTGACTTGCCCTAGGTCACACAGCGGCCAGGCGACCGAGCCGGGATTAGAAGTCACGACCTCGGACTCCCAAGACCGTGCTCTTTCCACTGAGCCACGCTGCTTCTCCAAGGCAGAACTTCTTAACCTTCTCTCCCAAATCCTGTCCTCTCCTGAATTTTCCCGTCACTGTGGACGGTACGGCCACCTTCCCCGTCTCACAGGCCCGCAAAGTCGGTGTCATCCTCGTCTCTGCTCTCTCATTCACTATTTCCGGTGGTTGCCCATCCACCTCTGTATCAAAGAACAGCTCCTCACCCTTGGCTTTAAAACCCGTCCATCCCCTGGCCCCCTCCTACCTCACCACGCATCCCTCCTTCTCCATCCCAGCCCACATTTTCTTCTCCTCCGGTGCCGCTCACCTTCTCCCTGGGCCTCCAGCTCCCCTGTCCCACCGCTGACCCCCGGCCCACGTCCTACGTCCGGCCTGGATGCCCTCAAGTCCACCAAACAATCCTTCTCCCCTCCTTCAAAGCCCTACTGAAGGCTCAACTCCTCCAAGAGGCCTTCCCAGAGCAACCTTCACTTTTCCTCAACTCCATTTCCCTTCCGTGTCTCCTCAACTCACTCTCTTTGCGCTTCTCATCCTCTCCCCGCCGCACTTATGTAAATATCTAGAATTCTATTTATTTATATTCACGTCTGTTTGCTCGCTCTGATGTCTGTCTCCCCCCGTGAAGACTGTAAACCCGTTATGGGCAGGGATTGTCCACGGCATGGCTCGGTGGAAAGAGCAGAGGCTTAGTATTTAGAGGTCATGGGTTCTAATCGCGACTCCGCCACCTGTCGGCTGTGTGACTTTGGGTAAATCACTAAACCTCTCTGTGCCTCAGTGACCTCATCTGTAAAATGGGGATTAAGACTGTGAGCCTAGTGTGGGACAACCCGATGACCCTGTATCTACCCCAGTGCTTAGAAGAGTGCTCGGCACATAGTAAGCGCTTAACAAATACCAACATTATTATCCTGTTTCAACTGTGAGCCCGTCATTGGGCAGGGATCGTCTCTATCCGTTGCCCAATTGTACATTCCAAGCGCTTAGTACAGTGCTCTGCACATAGCAAGCGCTCCATAAATACTATTGAATGAATCGTCTCTCTTTATTGCTGTACTTTCCAAGCACTTAGTAAAGTGCTCTGCACACAGTGAGCCCTCAATAAAGGAGATTGAATAAATAAATGAATCAGCGATGGCATTTTTTGACTATTTACTGTGTGCAGAGCACTGTGCTAAGCACTAAATCTCGTCTCCGTCTCGCAGCTGTCCTTTCGCACAGAGAAGTAAAGTGACTTTCCCAAGATCACACAGCAGCCAAATGGCCCAGCCAGGAAGAGAAATCAGGTCCTCTGAATTCCAGTCTCGTGCTCTTTCCACAAAACCATGCTGCTTCTCAGTGAATACTGCCGGTTGATTTTCTTTTATTTGGACAAGAAATCCCAGCATCTTATGCTGTGCTTCTCTTTTCAATTAGTTAATTTTTTTGCTCAGACAGGGAGCACGGTATTTTCCTTACTTAATTCCTTACCCCTACCGGCACGTTGCTCTTTCATTAATCGATATCTGTTCATGCAAATGACGGTAATATATTTCGCGTAGAACCCCACAGCACTTATGAACATTATTCATTCATTTTAATGTGTGTCTCCCCCTCTAGATTGCAAGCACATTGTGGGCAGGGAATGGGTCTGTTACATTGTACTCTCTCAAGTGCAGAGCACAGTAAGCTCTCGGTAAATATGATTATCTGACCTACTATGAGCTGAGCCCCGTAAGGAGCATTTAGGAGACTACGCTATAACTAAATTGGTAGACACTTATCCTGACCACAGTGAGCTAGAGTAAAATAACAATAGAAGACACATCCCTACCTCAAGGATTTCACAGCTTACTGTGTGCAGAGCACTGTACTGAACTCTTGGGAGCGTAAGGCCGAGTTAAAGAGACATAATCCCTGCCTTCAAGGACCTTGCAAGTCCCCTGCTCATAGAACAGGATACTAAAAATAATGATAATGTTGGTATTTGTTAAGCGCTTACTATGTGCCGAGCACTGTTCTAAGCATCGGGGGAGATAGAGGGTCATCAGGTCGTCCCACGTGAGGCTCACAGTCTTCATCCCCATTTTACAGATGAGGTCGCCGAGGCACAGAGAAGTGAAGTGACTTGCCCACAGTCACACAGCTAACGAGTGGCAGAGCCGGGAATCGAAACCATGACCTCTGAGTCCCAAGCCCGGGCTCTTTTCAGTGAGCCATGCTGCTTCTACTAAGTGCTCACGAGAGCACAATAATGATAGAAAAAGTAATATAATAATAATTGTGGTATTTGATAAGCGCTTACTATGGGTCAAGCACTTTTCTAAGCTCTGGGGCAGACACAAGGTAATCAGGTTGTCCCACGTGGGGCTGACAGTCTTAATCCCCATTTTCCAGATGAGGGAACTGAAGCACACAGAAAAGAAGTGACTTGCCCAAGGTCACACAGCAGACAAGTAGAGGAGTCAGGATTAGAACCCGAGTGTTTCTGACTCCCAGACCCGGCCTTTAAGTGCTAGGTCATGCTGCTTCTTTATTTTACATTATACAATATAATACCCTATTATATAGTATAATATGATACACTAATGTAATATATGACATACTTTTATATAGGTAATAGTATCATCAACTATACAATCAGTGTATTCATTTTAGACTGTAAGCCCGTCAATGGGCAGGGACTGTATCTGTTGCCAATTTGTTCATTCCAAATGCTTAGTACAGTGCTCTGCACAGAGTAAGCGCTCAATAAATACTACTGAATGAATGAATAATCCAAATGGTGAATATTTTTATATACATCTTCCCCATTAGAGTGGAAGCTTCTTGTGGACAGGGAATCTGTCTTGAAATAATAATAATAATGATATTTGTTAAGCACTTACAATGTGCCAGGCACCGTACTAAGCACTGGAGTAAATACAAGCAAATCGAGTTGAACACAATCTCTGTCCCGTGCGGGGCTCCCATTTTCAATCCCCATTCTACAGATGAGGTAACAGAGTCCCAGAGGAGTGAAGTAACTTGCCAAGGTCACACAGCAGGCAAGTGGATGAGCTGCGATTAGAACCCTTGATTCTATTTATCTTGATTCTATTGATTGCCATTGTTCTCGTCAGTCCGTCTCCCCCGATTAGACCGTGCGCCCGTCAGAGGGCAGGGACCGTCTCTGTCACCGATTTGTCCGTTCCAAGCGCTTAGTACAGTGCTCTGCACGTAGTAAGCTCTCAATAAATACTATTGAATGAATAGTTGGTAGACATGATCACTGCCCCTGATCAGACCGTGAGCCCGTCATTGGGCAGGGATTGTCTCTGTTACCGATTTGTCCATTCCAAGCGCTCAGCACAGTGCTCTGCACATAGTAAGCGCTCAATAAATACTATTGAATGAATGAATGAATGAACCCAGGTCCTTCTGACTCCCAGGATCGGGATCTATCCACTACGCTATGTTGCTTCCGACTTTTCTCCAAGCAGTCAACAGCGTACCTGGAGCGATGCTTTTTAAATAGTATTAACACCGTGAAGGCAGAAGAGCCTGTAGGCAAGTCTTCGTACTTCTTTCAAGTTCAAAAGCTTCTGTCATCATCGATCATATCCTCGTTCCTTGCCGGGTAATCAGGATCAATAAAATATACCAACATTTCTCTTGATCTCCCCCTTGCTTTGTACCACAGGATGGCTTAAGGTAGATTAGCAGAAAACCTTGGCATTGATGAAGAAACTCCATGGTTTATAGTCACGATATCACCCGCGGATATGACTTTCGCCAAATGATTCTCGTTTTAAATCGAAATGAAGAGTAAACTTCCTCATCTCAGATCAAACTTGGAGCATTATTCGATGGTATTTCTTGATTCATTCAATAGTATTCATTCAATAGTATTTATTGAGCGCTTACTATGTGCAGAGCACTGCACTAAGCGCTTGGAACGAACAAGTCGGCAACAGATAGAGACGGTCCCTGCCGTTTGACGGGCGCACGGTCTGATCGGGGGAGACGGACAGACGAGAACAGTGGCAATAAAATAAAATAAACTAATGGCAATAAAATAAAAATTGAGCCCTTACTATGTGCAGAGCACTGTACTAAGCGCTTGGAAGGGACAAATCGGTAACAGATAGAGACGGTCCCTGCCCTTTGACGGGCTCACGGTCTAATCGGGGGAGACGGACGGACGAGAACAATAGCATTAGAGGAAGGTCCGAGCGTGGGTATTTTCTATCGGCATCAGTGCTCAACACTGTGTTTTTTTGTTTTATGTTTCAAGTATTTGTTAATGATAATGATAATATTAATGATAGTATTTCTTAAAGCGCTTAACTATGTCTCAAGCACTGTTCTAAGCGCTGGGGAGGAGACAAGGTAATCAGGTTGTCCCACGCGGGGGCTCACAGACTTAATCCCCATTTTACCGATGAGGTAACTGAGGCGCCGAGAGGTGAAGTGACTTGCCCAGAGTCTCACAGCTGACAAGCGGCGGAGCCGGGATTCGAACCCACGACTTCTGACTCCCAAGCCCGGGCTCTTTCCACTGAGCCACGCTGCTTGTCACTCGGAATCTCTGCTCACTAATCACCTCCCTCAGCTTGTCCGAGCTGCGATACGATCCCATCTGCCAAGTCTATTGGGCTTCCAAGCTTTTAGTACCGTGTTCTGCACACAGTAGGCAAAGATATTCAAGGGTAAGGGTAGTATCTCAAACTGTTTTGGATTCCCCCAAGTGCTCAGTACAGTGCTCAGCCACGACGAGCATCACTAATTGAACCCTCCCCTCTAAGAGCTTCCCATTTAGCGGGGGAAACAGATATTAAAATAAATTACAGACAGGGGAATCCGGCAGGGCAGATGGATACGGACCTAAACGCCGGGGTTGGGGTGAGGATTGAAGTGTTTAATTTGGAAGTGGAATTCAAGCGATTGGATCGAGTCCCCCGCGGAATTCGCCGGAGCCGAAGTCCTCCCAGAACCGGGTGCGTAAGAATCGACGCAAGGGGAGCTTTTTAAACGGGGGAAAAACTGGAATTTCGGGAGAAGCGCGAGGTAAACAAATGGGGCCGCGTTTGGTTGCATCTCGGGGCTGTCGGTGCAATTATGGTCGGTTTTACAGTCCCGTCTGTGGTTTACAAGGTCAGAACGATCTACAGCCAGCAGCTCCGACGGGTCCCGTTGGCTGGCGAAGAAGCTGACAACTCGCCGTCCGCACGGGGACGTGGGAATTAGGACAGATTCAGTCCTCTGGCGTGGTGTCTGTTCAATACTGGAAGCTCCGGTTGATAGATGGGAGGGAAGCCGCGGCAGACGCTGACTTCGTTAATCGATTAAATTCATTTTTCATGGCAACCTAATGAATATCTGGGGACTGCTTAATGCCAAGACTGGGAAATAAATAAACTGGGGAAACACAGTGTGGATAGAATCGAATTGAAAGAGCTACCGGTTCCAAAGAGGTACACGGCAGTGACTTTGGGCCTACCGGTGAACGTCTGATCGGTCAGTCAGTTGTATTTATTGGGCGCTTACTGTGTGCAGAGCACTGTACTAAGCTCTTGAGAGAATAAGAGAGAACCATAAACAGACCCATTCCCTGCCCACAGGAAGCTTACGGTCTGGTGGTAAGAAAGATCGGAAGATCCTGGGGATGACATTAGCTCTACGTGTCTTAACTCAAGACTCTGTGCTGCTAATTATAACGATTGCGGTGTTTATTCCGCGCTTACTATGTACTAAGAATTGTACTAATCTCAGGGTCGGGTACAAGATCGTCAGGCTGGACACAGTCTCTGGTCCACACTGGACCTCGAGGCCGTTGTTGGGTAGGGATTGTCTCTATCTGTTGCCGAATTGTACATTCCCAGCGCTTAGTACAGTGCTCTGCATGTAGTAAGTGCTCAAGAAATATGATTGAATGAATGACTGTCTCTATTTATTGCTGAATTGTACTCCCCATGTGCTTAGTACAGTGCTCTGCACGCAGTAAGCGCTCAATAGATACGATTAATTAAATGAATGGACTCAGAGCCTAAATAGGAGTGAGGACAGGTATTGAATCCCCATTCAACGGATGAGAAAACCGAGGCCCAGACAAGATGACTGACTTGCGTAAGGTCATGCAACAGGCAAGTGGCAGAAAAGGGATTAGAACCCAGATCTTCTGACTCTCAGGTCTCTCCTCTTTCCGCTAGGCTCCGCCGATTCTGTTCATCAATCACCTCCCCGAACCCTGGCCTGTCCGAGAGACGTCTCTTCATCTTGCCCCAATTCCATAGAGATTTGTTAATTATCTGTGTCGACTCATTGCTTCTACTTGATTGCTGTATGACCTTAGGCCACTCACTTAACTTTTCTGGGCCTCACTTTTCTCTTCTGCAGAATGGGGAATATATGCAAGTTCTCCCTCTCTCTTAGTCTATGGACCCCGTGTGGGACGGGACTGCATTCAGGATGGCGGTTTTCATGTATTTATCCTAGGACGGTGCTTGGCACATAGTAAGCACTTAAATACTACGATCATTATTAATTAGATGTTTTGCTTCCTGATATTATTACCTTCTATTGTCCTCTCCCAAGCATATAATAGTCTCTCTGCCAGATGATGACTCTCCCTCACTTCAAAGCCTTCCCAAACTAAGCCCCCCTTTCCTCTTCTCCCACTCCTGTCTGCATCGCCCTGACTTTCTCCCTTTGTAATAATAATGTTGGCATCTGTTAAGCGCTTACTGTGTGCCGAGCACTGTTCTGAGCGCTGGGGGAGATACAGGGTAATCAGGTTGTCCCACGTGAGGCTCACCGTCTTCATCCCCATTTTACAGATGAGGTCACTGAGGCACAGGGGAGTGAAGTGACTTGCCCGCAGTCACCCAGCTGACAAGTGGCAGAGCGGGGATTCGAACCCATGACCTCTGACTCCCAAGCCCGGGCTCTTTCCACTGAGCCATGCTGCTTCTCTACTTCCCCCACTCCCAGCCCCACCCCATTTATGTCCAAATTCATCATTTATTTATTTCTATCCGTGTCTGTCTCCCCCATCTCTAGACTGTCAGCTCGTTATGGGCCGGGAATGTGTCCGTTTATTATCGGATTGTACTCTCCGAAGCCGTTAGTACAGTGCTCTGCCTACAGTCAGTGCTCAAAACGTATGACTAAATGAATGAAAAACTTGTAATAAGTGCTTAATAAATATAATTGATTGATGGACATCCGCTTGGCTCTATTCAGTCTCCTTCATTTTCCTCTTTATTGATGGTTTTTACTGAGTGCTTACTGTGTGTAGAGCACTGTTTTAAGCACTTAGAGTGTAAGCTTCTTGTGGGCAGAGAACATGCCTCTTTGCTTTGTATTTCCCAACCATTTAGTTCATCATCATCATCATCATCATAATATCGTTGGTATTTGTTACGCATTTACTATGTGCAGAGCACTGTTCTAAGCGCTGGAGTAGATACAGGGTAATCAGGTTGTCCCACATGAGGCTCGCAATCAATTCCCCATCTTACAGATGAGGTAACTGAGGCACCGAGAAGTGAAGTGACTCACCCACAGTCACACAGCTGACAAGCGACGGAGCCGGAATTCGAACCCATGACCTCTGACTCCCAAGCCCGGTCTCTTTTCATTGAACCACGCCGCTTCTCGGTGAAGCCAGTGGGTGCTTAATGCATTCTATTCCTGCTTAGTAACAGCCATAAATCTGTAGCCTAATAGGTTATTAATGGCCTATCAGCGATTGATTAGGAATCCAGGGTCAGCCACTTTCGCCGGTGAATAGTGAGAATTATTATTATTATCATGGTATTTGTTAGGAGCTTACTATGTGCCGGGCACCGTACAAATTGCTGGGATCGACGCCAACAAATTGGATCGTTCACAGCGTCCGTCCCACATGGGGCTCACGGTCTCAATCCCCATTTTAGAGATGAGGTAACTGAGGCGCAGGGAACTGACTTGCCGAAGGTCACACAGAAGACACAGTGGCGGGATCGGTCCTCCCGACGCCCAGGCCCGTGCCCTATCCACTAGGACACACATCCTGCCTGTTCTTCATCCCAGACGACGAGCCCGTCCCTCTCGGCCTCCTGCTCCCGCTTGTGGGGCCCAGGCCCCGTCTCCCGAGGGCGAGCCGTCGAGGTTCGCGGAATGACCGGCCACTGGATCTGTTTCTCGTCCCTCGTCGGCCCCCCGACTTCTGTAATCAAGTGAGGTGAGGTCTGCCAAGCCCGTTCAAGTCTCGCCGAAGACAAATCGTCAATTCCGCGGAGGGGGCCGAAACGATCGGACGTTTATCGTTCCGCCGCGAAACTGCACAAGGCCAAGGGAGGGTAGAATGTTGTCATGTAGGAAGGAGAATTTGCTGCCAAGATACAAGGGACTGTGCAGAAGCTCACTCGGGAGGATTTTGAAAAGGCATCAAGAAATTGGCAGAGATCCCACTGGAATTAAATTGAAAAACTTTTGGTCTAAGGCTCCTAAAAGTTCGGGAGTTGGTCTGAATCATCTGAGGCTTTCAAAAGTCACCGGAACAGCCTTGGTCCGATGGTTTATGTTTCTTCCGTTCGTTTCTGAGGCAACGTCCACCTTCTCGGGGTGACGATATTCCCTTTATTCACCTCCCCCTGCCAGCCCCAGAGTACTTACATCCATATCTGTCAATATCTGTCTCCCTCTCTAGAATGTCAGCTCTCTGTGGGCAGGGAATGAGTCTGTTTATTGCTATGCTGTAACCTCCCCAGTGCTTAGGGCAGTGCTCTGCACACAGTAAGTGTTCCATGACTATTTCTTGATTCTATTTAGTCGCCATCGGTTTTTACGAGACGTTCTTCCCCTCGACTCTATTCATCGCCATCGTTCTCGTCCGCCCGTCTCCCCCGATCGGACCGCGAGCCCGTCAAACGGCGGGGACCGTCTCTATCTGTTGCCGACTTGTTCGTTCCAAGCGCTTCGTACGGTGCTCTGCACATAGTAAGCGCTCAATAAATACTACCGAATGAATATTTTTGACTGACCTGATCCCACATGGACCAGACCGTCTGTGCCTGCGGGGTAAGCAGCATGGCCTAGTGGATAGAGCACAGGGCTGGGAGTCAGAAGGAACAGGATTATTATCCCAGCTCTGCCACTCGTCCGCTGTGCGGCTGTGGGCAAGTCACTTCACTTCTCTGGGCCTCAGTTACCTCATCTGTCAAATGGGGATTTAAACTGTGAGCCCCACGTGGGGCAACCTGATCACCTTGTATCCCCCAGCGCTTAGAACAGTGCTTTGCACATAGTAAGCGCTTAACAAATACCACCATTTTTAAAAACAATAATGAGGATAACAATAATGGTACTTAGCAAGCAAGTACTATGGGGGACGCACTGTTCTAAACGCTGGAGTAGATAAAGGTTTATCAGGTTGGACGCAGTCCCGGTCCTACACCGGGCTCACGCTTTCAATCCTCATTTTCCAGCTGAGGTAACTGAGGCCCAGAGAAGTGAAGTGACTTGCCCAAAGTCACACAGCAGACAAGTGGCAGAGTACAATATACTAGCCACGTTCTCTGCGCACGGTGATCTTACGGACTAGAGAGGGAGACAGACATTCATAGACATAAATTACTAATACGTACTGAAGTGCTACGGGGCTGAGGGAGGGGGGAATAAAGAGTGAAAATCCAAGTACAAAAAGACGACGTAGAAGGGAGTGGGAAAGAGGAAATGAGGGTTTATTTGAGGAAGGCCTCTTGGAGGAGGTGTGCTTTTAATTAGGCGCTAGTGAGGGGGAGAGCGAGTCTGTCAGATATGAATATCTGGACAGAGCCCGGGCTTGGGAGTCAGAGGTCATGGGTTCGAATCCCGACTCGGCCCCCGGGTCAGCTGTGTGACTGTGGGCCAGTCACTTCTCTGTGCCTCAGTTCCCTCATCTGGAAAATGGGGGTGAAGACCGCGAGCCTCACGTGGGACAACCTCATTCCCCTGTATCTCCCCCAGCGCTTAGAACAGAGCTCTGCACGTAGTCGGCGCTTAACAAATACCAACATTATTATCATTATCACGAATAGCGAGGACGTTCCAGGCCACAGACGAGATGCCGACGAGGGGTCGACACTAAGGGAGATGAGATAAAGACCGCGTGGAAAGGTTGGCTTGAGAGGAGCGAAGAATGTGGTCTGGGTTTTAGAAGGAAAGGACGGTAAGATGAGAGAGGTTACTGTATTAAGTGCTTGGGAGAGTACAACATAATAGAATGGCACAGGAGATAGAGCATGGGCTTGGGAGTCAGAAGGCCATGGGTTCGAATCCCAGCTCCGCCCTCACATCTGTTATGTGACCTTGGGCAGATCACTCAACTTCTCTGTGCCTCAGTTAGCTCATCTGTTAAATGGGGATTGAGACTTTGAGCTCCACGTGAGACAGGGACTGTGTCCAACTCGATACGCTCATATCCACCCCAGAGCTTAGTACAGTTCCTGGTACATCATAAGTGCTGAACAGATACCACTATTTTCATCGTTATTATCATTATGAAAATTAATGGAGTTGGCCAAGACATTCCCTGCCCACATAGAGCCTGCAGTCTAGAAGGTCTTAGCAGTTGCTAAAATGATCTTGAATAATCCCGTTCGAGGCCTCTAAATCTTCATTTACCCCACCCCGCCACCGTGCAACGGGACAGGCAGCTCGGCCCAGTGGAAAGAGCCCGGGCTTCGGAGTCAGAGGTCATGGGTTCGACTCCCGGCTCTGCCACTCGTCAGCTGTGTGACGGTGGGCGAGTCCCTTCACTTCTCTGGGCCTCAGTGACCTCATCTGCGAAATGGGGATTAACTGTGAGCCTCACGTGGGGCAACCTGATTACCCGGGATCTACCCCAGCGCTGAGAACAGTGCTCGGCACGTAGTAAGCGTTTAACAGACACCAACGTTATTATTATTATCATTCTCTGTGCCTCAGTGACCTCATCTCTAAAATGGGGATTGACCGTGAGCCTCACGTGGGACGACCTGATGACCCCGTATCCCCCCCAGCGCTTAGAACGGGGCTCTGCACATAGTAAGCGCTTAGCAGATGCCAATATTATTATAAGAACCATTTTGACGGCAAAGCAAATAACTGTCCCGAGCACTAGACCTACTCCGTACCTGAGGGGCATCATTCCTTATTTGGCAGATAGAGCGTAAGATCCATACAATCAAGAGAACCCAGACTTATTCCCCATGGACACGCAGCAGTTGCATCAGAGGAGCAGATCGTATCCAGCTCTTACATCTCAATCTCTGGGAAATTCTGCATCAGCAAGATGGAGCCTGGGCACTGAAGTCGAACGCAAAAACGCAACCAAAATTTGTTGCTTCTACCCCCCTAAAAAGAAGATGCATGGTCTCTATTAAGCATTTACCCTAAACCGAGCACTGAGGCAGACAGGGGAAGCAGCGCGGATTAAGCGGGGATTAAGTAGAGAAGCAGCGTGGCTCAGTGGAAAGAGCCCGGGCTTGGGAGTCAGAGGGCATGAGTTCGAATCCCGGCTCGGCCACTTGGCAGCTCTGTGACTGTGGGCAAGTCACTTCACTTCTCTGGGCCTCAGTGACCTCATCTGTAAAATGGGAATTAACCGTGAGCCTCACGTGGGACGACCCGATGACCCTGTATCTACCCCAGCGCTTAGAACGGTGCTCGGCAGATAGTGAGCGCTTAACAAATACCACCATTATTATTATTAGGAGGTAATCAGCTCAAACGCTGACAGGCTACCTCCTAAATCGCACGTTGGATCGATGGATTATTACGGATCATAGCTATGAGAAGAATGAATCGGTGCTATCTTTTGAGCATTTACTGTAGGTAGGGCTCTGTACTGAGCACTTGGGAGAGTATATTACTGAAGATATGACAGATCTGATCCCCGTCCACTAGACGTTGACCAGAATAAAGCGCAGCAGACAAGTGGAGTCGGTATTAGCCAGTCATTCGTATTTATTGAGTGCTAACTGTGTGCAGGGCACTGTATTAAGCGCTTGGGAGAGTACAGCATAAACAGACACATTCCCCACCCACCAGGAGCTTACGGTCTGGAGGGGGAATTAGAGAAGCAGCGTGGCTCAGCGGAAAGAACGTGGGCTTAGGATTCAGAGGTCATGGGTTCTAATCCCGGCTCCGCCGATTGTCCGCTGTGTGACTTTGGGCAAGTCACTTCACTTCTCTGTGCCTCGGTGACCTCATTTGTAAAATGGGGATTGAGACTGTGAGCTCCATGTGGGACAACCAGATCACCTTGTATTCCCCCAACACTTAGAACAGTGCTTTGCACACCGTAAGCGCTTAACAAATACCATTATTATCCCCCGGTTAGACTGTAAGCCCGTCAAAGGGCAGGGACTGTCTCTATCTGTTAGCGATTTGTACATTCCAAGCGCTTAGTACAGTGCACTGCACATAGTAAGCGCTCAATAAATACTATTGAATGAATGAATGAATGAATTAGAACCTGGGTCTCCTGAGTCCCAGGCCTGGGCTCTAAACTTTAGGTGCCATTGCATAAAATACATTGTACTCCTGTGTATTTTCCCCTCCCAAGCGCTTAGTACAGAGCTCTAGGCCCAGTAATCACTCAGGAAATACCATGGATTGATTGAATGCCTCCCCAAATTGCCCAAACCCTTAAGTGACTTGTTTGACAGCCTTATTTGTGTCAATCGATAGTATTTACTGAGTGCTCACTGTGTTGTGAGAAGCAGCATGTTTTAGGGGATAGAGCCCAGGCCCGGGAGTCAGAGGGACCTGAGTTCTAATCCTGG
Organism: Ornithorhynchus anatinus; assembly: GCF_004115215.2. NCBI lineage: Eukaryota > Metazoa > Chordata > Mammalia > Monotremata > Ornithorhynchidae > Ornithorhynchus > Ornithorhynchus anatinus. The sequence continues at coordinate 106,141,082 of NC_041732.1, read as the reverse complement.
CTCCACCGCTTTTCTTCTGTGTGACCTTGATCAAGTCAATTCGCCCTCTGTGTCTCAGGTGCCTCCTCTGTCAAATTCATTCATTCATTCAGTAGTATTTATTGAGCGCTTACTATGTGCAGAGCACCGTCCTAAGCGCTCGGAACGAACAGGACGGCAACAGATAGAGACGGTCCCTGCCGTCTGACGGGCTCACGGTCTGATCGGGGGAGACGGACGGTCGAGAACGATGGCGATAAATAGAGTCGAGGGGAAGAACGTCTCGTAAAAACAATGGCGACTAAAATAGAATCAGGGGCAACTAAATAGAATCAGTCAAATGAGGATTAAGAGTGTGAGCCCCATTTGGGAGGGGGACTGTGTCCAACCTGATTAACCTGTATATACCCCGGTGCTTAGAACAGTGCTTGACACGTACCTTAACACGCGCCATCATCATTATTGTTATCATTTTCATTATCGTGCACACAGAGTCACTTCTCGGTAGTCATCGATTCGGTGAAGGTTCGGGATTTTCCTAGCGGATCATGAGTGTATTCTGATATCAGCTTCCAATGATAATAATAATAGTGTTGGTATTTGTTAAGCGCTTACTATGTGCAGAGCACTGTTCTAAGCGCTTGGGTAGCTACAGGGTCATCAGGTTGTCCCAGGTGAGGCTCAGAGTCTTCATCCCCATTTTCCAGATGAGGTAACTGAGGCACCGAGACGTGAAGTGACTTGCCCGCAGTCACCCAGCTGACAAGCGGCAGAGCAGGGATTTGAACCCATGACCTCTGACTCCCAAGCCCGGGCTCTTTCCCCTGAGCCACGCTGCTTCTCATCAATACCACCATCATCAGTGGTATTTATTGAGCCCTTACTATGTGCAGAGCACTGTACTGAGCACTCGGGAGAATACAATATAACAGAGTCGACAGGCATCTTCCCTGCCTGCAGTTAGCTTCAAACTTGGCAGCGGAGAATGCACTGAACAGACTCAATAGCACCTTCCAACCTGCTTTATTTTATATTTTTTAGTATTTATTCAGTATTTATTGAGCGCTTACTATGTGCAGAGCACTGTCCTAAGCGTTTGGAATGTACAGATCGGTAAAAGATAGAGACGGTCCCTGCCCTCTGCCGGGCTCACGGTCTAATCGGGGGAGACGGACGGACGAGAACAGTGGCGATAGATGGAATCGAGGGGACGCACGTCTCGTTAAAACAGTAGCAAATAAATAGAAGCAACCCACATGGTAATTCAGAAATAAGCAAAGTGGGACACCTTCAGCCGAGAACCGACCCACGAGTGGCCGTTAAAGCCTTAGTACGGATGGAGTTCTCCAAGGGAGCAGAATTCTGTACCATTCATCCATTCATTTGTATTTGTTGAGCGCTTACTGCGTGCAGAGCACTGTACTAGGGGCTAGGGAAGGACAGTTCGGCAACAGAAGGAGACAATCCCTGCCTACAACGGGCTCAGAGTCTAGAAGGGCGGGAAGGGGACGGTCGCGGTGCCTCGCACAATAAAAAAATGACATTCCCTGCCTACAGGGAATAATGAATTAGGTACAAAAGAGCAAAAGTAAATAAATCGATAATAATACTAATGATGGTATTGGTTAAGTGCTTATTATGCGCCGAGCACTGTTCTAAGCACTGGGGGAGATACAAGGTTATTAAGTTGTCCCACATGGGGCTCACAGTCTTAATCCGCATTTTACAAAGGAGGTCACTGAGGCACAGAGAAGTTAAATGATTGCCCAAAGTCACACAGCTGACAAGTGGCGGAGTCGAAAATAGAACCCACGACCGCTGGCTCCCAAGCCCGGGGTCTTTTCACTGAGTCCCGCTGCTTCTCAGTGTGCAATGAAATGAATAGCCTACATAATAATAATAATAATGTTGGTATTTGTTAAGCGCTTACTACGTACAGAGCACTGTTCTAAGCGCTGGGGTAGATACCGGGTAATCAGATTGTCCCACAAGAAGCTCACAGTCTTCATCCCCATTTTCCAGATGAGGGAACTGAGGCCCAGAGAAGTGAAGTGACTTGCCCACAGTCACACAGCTGACAAGCGGCAGAGCAGGGATTCGAACCCATGACCTCTGATTCCCAAGCCCGTCCTCTTTCCGCTGAGCCGAGGTTACGGCACGAGGAGACAGGAAGGATGGCGAAGTCGTCTACCGTGACAGGGAAGTCCAGAAGAGGACGGGGTCCGGGTGGGAAGATAAGGAGCTCTGTTTTGGACAAGTGGAGTTTAGGATGACGATGAGACAGTCAAGTAGAGATGTCTTGAAGACGGGAGGAAATGTGAGACGGAAGAGAGGGAGAGAGATCAGGGCTGGAGATGGAGATTTGGGAATCATCTGCATAGAGGTGGTAATTGACTCCGTGGGAGCGAATAAATTCTCCAAGGGAGTGGGTGTAGATAGTGAATAGATGGGGCTAGTACAGTGCTCTGCACACAATAAGGGCTCAATAAATACGACTGAATGAAAAGGGATTGACCACTGAAACCTGAGGGATCCCCACAGTTGGGGGTGGAAGGCAGAGGAGGAGCCCGGGAAAGAGACTGAAAGAGCGTCCGGAGAAATAGGAGAACCAGGAGAGGACAGGTTCCATGAAGCCGACCGCTCATTCAAGTCTTGCCTCCGGCCTGGAGGGCCCTCCCTCTTCATCTCCGAACACTCTCCAGCGTGGCTCAGTGGAAAGAGCACAGGCTTGGGAGTCGGAGGTCATGGGTTCGAATCCCAGGTCTGCCACTTGTCAGCCGTGTGACTGTGGGCAAGTCACTTCACTTCCCTGTGCGTCAGTTAGCGCATCTGTAAAATGGGGATTAAGACTGTGAGCCTCATGTGGGACAACCTGATTACCCTGTATACCCCAGCGCTCAGAACAGTGTTCTGCACATAGTAAATGCTTAACAAATACCAACATTGTTATTATCATTATTATTACCTTCAAAGCCTCATTAGAAGCACATTTCCTCCATGAGGCCTTTCCTACTTAAGTCCTCATTTCCTTTTCTCCCATTTCCTTCTACATCCCTTGCACTTGGTTTCCCCCCTTTATTCACTCCTCTCTCAGCCCCACAGGACTTACATACAGATCCACTTGTCAGCTGTGTGACTTTGGGCAAGTCAATTAACTTCTCCGTGCCTCAGTAACCTCATCTGTCAAATGGGGGTTAACCGTGAGCCTCACGTGGGACCACCTGATGACCCTGTATCTACCCCAGCGCTTAAAACAGTGCTCTGCACATAGTAAAGCGTTTAACAAAGACCGACATTATCATTATTATTATCCATAATTCATTTATTCATAGTAATGTCTGTCTCCCGCTCCGGATCGTTAGCTTGTGGTAGGCAGGGACTGTTTCTGTTACACTGTTCTCTCCCAAGCGCTTCATACTGTGAGCTGCACATAGTAAGCGCTCGATAAATACGATTGACTGATTGCCCCTTGCTGTGTAATTCTTTTTAATTACGGTTGTGTTGTTATATGTCATCTTTATAGCACCTGATAAATTTTTTGTGTGTTCAACGTGGCTTCTACTACACACACGCTCATAGGTGAACTTCATCGGTAGCGATGTCTTCTTAGACTACGAAGGACAGCTATAGATAGATCGAAGCATATCACTTCTTTCAGTGTTTTTCAATCCTGTATGAATGTAACCATCTGGTGGGAGAAAAGATGAGAAAGTTGAGCCCGGAAATTGCAGTGTGATGGACAGAGCATATGCATTATTTTGTTAATGAAATGAACATCGCCTTAATTCTATTTATTTGCCATTGTTTTAATGAGATGTTGATCTCCTACATTCTATTCTTCGCTATTGTTCTTGTCTGTCCGTCTCCCCCGATTAGACTGTCAGTGGGCAGGGACTTTATCTGTTGCCGAATTGTCCATTCCAAGCGCTTAGTACAGTGCTCTGCACATAGTAAGCGCTCAATAAATACTATTGAATGAATGAATGAATGAATGAATGAATGAAGGGACACACAAAAGTCTACGAAGAAGTTTCCATTTGCGAGGTGTCTTTAAGTCAACATGAAGCCTGTCTATTCACATTTAAATCCCCCTCTCCCATCGGGTCTTAAAATAGCAGGTAATTTATAATAATAGTGGTATATGTTTAGCGCTTACTGTGTGCCAAGCACTATAATAAACACTGGGGGAGAATACAAGCAAGTCAGGTTGGACACGGTCTCTGTCCCCCCTTGGGCTCACATTCTTAAATCCCCATTTTCCAGATGAGGGAACTGAGGCCCGGGGAAGTGAAGTGACTTGCCCAAGGTCACACAGCAGACAAGAGGTGGAGCCGGGATTAGAACCCATGACCTCTGACTCTCGGGCCTGTGTTCTATCCACTAGGCCGTGCTGCTTCTCCTCCAGTTTGTATGATCTTCCTGCAAACCAGAGAAAAGCATATTTAAAAATTGATATGATAAATATGTGGATAAGTAACTTGGAAAAAAAAAAACAACGAAGGCTTGTGGGAAAATAATGTAACCATGTTCGATGTTTTATCAGCTGGTTAAACATGTACACTCTCCTCTGCAACTTTGCGTTAGACTTCTGGAGCCTTTCCGGGTAACAGTGTTTCCAATCTGGAACTGGGGATAGATAGATATAGATAGATAGATAGATAGATATAGATAGATAGATAGATAGATAGATAGATAGATAGATAGATAGATAGATAGATAGATAGAGATCAAGGAAGCAGCGTGGCTCAGTGGAAAGAGCCCGGCCTTGGGAGTCGCAGGTCATGGGTTCAACTGCAGCTCTGCCACTTGTCAGCTGTGTGACTGTGGGTAAGTCATTTAAATTCTCTGTGCCTCAGTTACCTCATCTGTAAAATGGGGATTAAAACCGTGAGCCTCATTTGGGACAATCTGATGACCCTGTATCTCCCCCAGCGCTTAGAACGGTGCTCTGCACATAGTAAGCGCTTAACAAATACCAACATTATTATTATACCTTTCATTTCAAAATCTAGGATGTACCTAGAATTCAATTAGTCAAGAGAATTTCTACACTATATCAATGACATTTATTAATATTATTATTATTGTGTTAAGCACTTACTGTGTACCAAGCACTGTTCTGAGCACTGGGGTAGATGTAAATTAATCAGGTTGGACCCAGACCCTGTCCCGCATTGGAGCTCACCACTCTTAATCCCCATTTTACGGATGAGGTAAGCGAGGCGCAGAGAAATAAAGTAATAATAATAATAATGGTATTTGTTAAGCACTTACTATGTGCCAAGCACTGTTCTAAGAGCTGAGGTAGACACGAGGTAATCAGATTATTCTCCGTGGGGCTCACAGTCTTAATCCCGATTTTTACAGATGAGGTAACGGAGGCACAGAGAAGTTAAGTGACTTGCCCAAAGTCACACGGCTGTTAGAGAAGCAGCGGGGCTCAGTGGAAAGAGCCCGGGCTTGGGAATCACAGGGGTCATGGGTTCGAATCCCGGCCCCGCTGCTTGTCAGCTGTGTGACTGTGGGCAAGTCACAACTTCTCTGTGCCTCAGTTCCCTCACCTGTAAAATGGGGATTCAACACTGTGAGCCTCATGTGGGATAACCTGATGACCCTGTATCTCCCCCAGCGCTTAGAACAGTGTTCTGCACATAGTAAGCGCTTGACAAATACCAACGTCATTATTATCATCATTATTATAAGTGGGGGAGCTGGGATTAGAACCCATGACTTCTGACTCCCAGGCCTGGGATCTCTCCGCTAAGCGAAGGTGCTTTCCCATTTTTACCGTGCACTTACTGTGTGCAAAGCACTGTGCTGAGCTGTTGGGAAAGTACAGTATAAAAGAGCTGGCAGACATGATTCAGCCCAAAGTGAGGTTACAATCTACGGGGGGACATAGGCATTTCAACGCATAAAGGGAAGGGCGAATAGTAGAGGTTATGAATTTTTAAATGAATACTGTGGGGTTGGAGGGAGTTTCATAGAACTCAAAGGGTTCAGAGCCAAGTTCCTAAGTGACACAGATGGGAAAATGGACACGGAAAATAACGGTTTTAGTCCGGGAAGGCTTCTCGGAGGAGATATTAATTGGTAAGAGCCTAACGGTAATTATGGTATTTAATTACGGTTTTTATGGTATTGGCTTACTATGTGGCCAAGCACTGTTCTAAGCACCGGGATAGATACAAGGTGATCGGGTTGTCCCACATGGGGCTCACAGGCTCAATCCCCATTATACAGCTGAGGCAACTGAGGCACAGAGGAGTGAAGTGACTAGCCCAAGGACACAGAGCTGACCAGCGGCGGAGGCGGGATTAGAACCCACGACCTCTGACTCCCGAGCCTGCGCTCTTGCCATTAGGTCATGCTGCTTCTCTACACTTAAACTCTAACCTTACTCTGACCTCTAGGCGGTAAACTCGTCGCGGGCAGAGCAGGTGTCTGCTAATCCTGTCGTACTCTTCCAAGCGCTTAGTACAGTAAAGTGCTCTTCCTATAGTAAGTGCTCAATAAATACCATCGATTGATTTCCCCAAATCCCACTTCAGGAGCTTCAGATTAAGCACGCAGGTTCTCATATTCCTTGAGGCATCGGTGGACATAACTTCATCATCGATTGCTTTCTCCTACCTCCAATTCGCTTCGGAGTCTGCGTACCCAACTGTGGGCAGGGAATATGCCGGTTTATTACGTGGCTCCGTGGAAAAGAACCCGGGCTTGGGAGTCAGAGGTCATGAGTTCGACTCCCGGCTCTGCCCCTCGTCAGCTGCGTGACTGTGGGCGAGTCGCTTCACTTCTCTGGGCCTCAGTGACCTCATCTGGAAAACGGGGATTAACTGTGAGCCTCACGTGGGGCAACCTGATGACCCTGCATCTCCCCCAGAGCTTAGAACGGTGCTCTGCACAATGGTAAGCGCTTAACAGATACCAACATTATCATTATTATTGTTGTAGTATTGTGCTCTCCCAAGCGCTTAGCATAGTGCTCTGCACACAGTAAATGCTCAGTGAAAAGGAATGACTGACAATGAATAAGAATCACATCTACCAATTTTAAAAATACTCTCAGGCATTTAGTACAGTCCTCTTCCTAGAGAAAGCATTCAGTAAAGCAGTGGATCAGTAGAATAATATACAAACTTTTTTTGTTGTTGCTGCTTTAAAGGATGCCAATTTGATGGGCTTGGCATAAAGTAAAAAAAAAAAAAAATCTACGTTACACTTATCTCCACCTGTTAAAAGACAGCAACCATTTCTTTCTTAATGTCTCTTCAAATTTAACAATGATGGCCATGTGTCTTGCTCTCTAGCCTCTAATTCATCAGAATACTTCAGTGGGTTGAAAAAAGAAATAAAGGAACAATTCTTCTCCGGGCTAAGAGGTCATATAGATATTTCACACCCCCGCACGTTTCCAAAGATAACTTTTGGGTTCGGTGGGAGTATTCTTAACTTGATCTTTGGCTTTATCGAACACATCACCGGCTTCTTCCACAATTTCAGACGGAATGCTTCTTTTCGTACTTGTATGCGAACTATAAAGGAGATCATTTTTATGTCCAGATACTTTTAAGGGGAGAGTAATTTAGCAGAGTTAAAAAAGAATGCTGTCCAGATGGCTTGGGAGTCAGAGGTCGTGGGTTCTAATCCCGGCTCCGCCGCTTGGGAGCTTTGTGACTTTGGGCGAGTCACTTAACTTCTCTGGGCCTCAGTTACCTCATCTGTCAAATGGGGATGAAGACTGTGAGCCCCACAAGGGACAACATGCTCACCTTGTATCTACCCCAGCGCTTAGAACAGTGCTTAACACGTAGTAAGCACTTAACAGATACCAACATCGTATTTATCGGGCACTTCCTGGGTGTGCAGAGCAGCATGGTAGAGAGAAGCAGTAAGCCTAGTGGTTAGAACATGGGCCTGGGAGTCAGAGGACCTGAGTTCTAATTCCAGTTCTGCCACATGTCTGCTGCGTGAACTTGGGCGGATCGTTTACCTTCCCTGGGCCTCTAATAGCTCCTGGGGAGGAAGATTTGTGAGCCCCGTGTGGGACATGGATGGTGACTACCCTGATTAGCCCCTATCTACCCCAGTAATTCTGCCTCTCGGGGTGGCACCTGGAGAGTTTCCAGTCCTCCACCAGCCTCGGCGGCGGGGGAGAGTGAAGCTGAGGCCTTACCCACTCCCTTCCGAGCTTGGTCAGTGGCTAGAGAGCGACAGGCCATCTGTTACAAGTCGAAACTAGGCAACAGAGGCATGAGAGAGAGTTGAGGGTGGAGACTCGAGTTCACTACGCGGAAGGAGGCGATGGTCAACCACTGCCGGATTTTTCCAAGAAAACTCTGTGGATCCACTACCGGCACCATTGCAGATGGAGAGCGGGGCCTTCTGGGAGAGACGCGCCCGTGGTGTCGCTACGGGTCGGGAACGACTCGACGGCAGAAGGCAAGACCCCAGTGATTAATAATAATGTTGGGATTTGTTAAGCGCTTACTATGTGCCGAGCACTGCTCTATGCGCTGGGGGAGATACAGGGTCATCAGGCTGACCCACGTGAGGCTCACGGATAATCCCCATTTTACAGATGAGGTAACTGAGGCACAGAGAAGTGAAGTGGCTCGCCCACAGTCACACAGCTGCCAAGTGGCAGAGCCGGGATTTGAACCCGTGACCTCTGACTCCCCAGCCCGTGTTCTTTCCACTGAGCCACGCTGCTTCTCTAATACTTTTAATACTTCTAATTAATACAGTGCCTGGCACATAGTAAGCGAGTAACAAATATATTAGAAAAAGTATTGCCGATATTCTACCCACTAGATGGGCGGGGGGAGGGGGCAGAATATCATAAAGTACACGTCCTGTCTCCCCAAGTATTTTCTTCCCCCAAGTTCCCCCCAAGAGAAGCAGCATGACCTGGTAGTTGGACCCCGGGCCTGGGAGTCAGAAAGACCAGCATTCTAATCCCGATCCTGCCACTTGTCTGTGGTGACCTTGCTCAAGTCACTTCCCTTTTCTGTGCCTCAGTTTCATCATCGGTAAAATGGAGATTAAGACCGTGTGCCCCATGGGGGACAGGGGCTATGCCCAACCTTAGTACCCTGGATCTATCTCAGCACACATTAACGGGCGCTTAACAAATACCATTAAAAAAAGGTTAGCCAGCTCCAGGCACATCCAGAAACCAGAACTCTTGATTCCCAGAGGATTACTTTCACTCCCAGCTCCACCACATGTCTGCTGTGTGACCTTGGGTAAGTCACTTAACTTTTCTAGGCCTCAGTTGTAAAATGGCGATTAGGACTGTGAGCCCCATGGGGGACAGGGACTGTGTCCAACCTACTTAAATTCTATCCATCCCAGTGTTTAGAACGGTACTTGTTATATAGTAAGCGCCTAAAAAGTACCATAATTATCATTATTATTACCAGTGACATTTAAAGAAAAATGCACAGTTCTAGCATTTATTAGCAATTACTTATCGGTTCACATTAATGGCCAGAACTCTCAGTTCCCAGAGCACCTGCTCTCCCCAGCAACATCTAACAAAAATGCACAGTTCTGGAATTTATGTTAAAATCACTCATTCGCATTAATGTCCGTCTCCCCCTTTAATAACGTTGGTATTTGTTAAGCGCTTACTGTGTGTCGAGCACTGTTCTAGACTGTAAATTCATTATGGGCAGGGAACACGTTTGCTGATTCTTTTCGTTGTACTCTTCCTTGTGCTTAGTACCCCGTACCCACTGGAAGCACTCAATAAATACCAAGGTCGGAGACGCAGCGTGGCTCGGTGGAAAGAGCCCGGGCTTTGGAGTCAGAGCTCATGGGTTCAAATCCCGGCTCTGCCGCTTGTCAGCTGAGTGACTGTGGGCGAGTCACTTCACTTCTCTGGGCCTCAGTGACCTCATCTGTAAAACGGGGATTAAGACCGTGAGCCCCACGTGGGACGACCTGATTCCCCTGTGTCTACCCCAGCGCTTAGAACAGTGCTCTGCCCATAGTAAGCGCTTAACACATACCAACATTATCGTTATTACCATTGATCGATTGACTGGAGTCTTGTGCTTGACCGTTGAAGAGCCGTGGCTGAGGAAATTCCCAAACGTACATCGGCGATCCCTCTCGTTAACCACTTGGCTTACTGTGTCGCGTCGCTCCCTCCGCTGAATCACATTTAAACTACGTATGTCGTCGTAGCCTTCAAACAATGACTTCTATGCTGTACTATTTCCGTTTCAGAAAAACCAGCAGAACGTGAAAACAAGCAAGATGATGAAGGAGGATAAGGCGGCCCGACGTCAAAGGAGAACCTATTTTCTTATCCACGGGATTGGTTTTCCGTAGCTCCGCAATGAAAGCAGCATTATCCGTCTCTACTTCCTAACTTGCTCTTACACTGATAATGTCTTCTGCTCAAGCCGTGAGGTTAGATAGTCCTAACTGCTAAGGCAGTTCCCAGGCACGTTAAGTTAAATTCTGCAGGGCAGCTAGGATTTGATTTGAAAACCGATTTGGGTTTTCACTTTTTCGGAGGTGAGTGATACCATTTTGCCTCTCCACCTCTCGGAGTGCAATGAGTTGTCCTGGAATCAAAACGCAATAATGATTGCATTAGACACAATTATTAAACACGTTATTAAATACTTATTTTGTGCCAGGCATTATAAGCGTTTAAGTTGACGGATAAAAGATATTAGGGCTCACAATCTAACGATAAAAATGATAACTGTGGTATTTGTTAAGCGCCTAGTCTATGTCAAACACTTTTTTGGATTCTAAGGTAGATAATAATAATGTTGGCATTTGTTAAGCGCTTACTATGTGCAGAGCACTGTTCTAAGCGCTGGGGTAGATACAGGGGAATCGGGTCGCCCCACGTGAGGCTCACAGTTAATCCCCATTTTACAGATGAGGCAACTGAGGCCCAGAGAAGTGAAGCGACTCGCCCACAGTCACACAGCTGACAAGGGGCAGAGCCGGGAGTCGAACTCATGACCTCTGACTCCCAAGCCCGGGGTCTTTTCCACCGAGCCACGCTGCTTCCCAAGTTAATACAAGTTAATGGGAAGCAGCATGGCATAGTGGATAGAGCCTGGGCCTGGGAGTCAGAAGGTCATGGGCTCTAAACCTGACTCTGCCACTTATCCGCTGTGTGACCTTGGGCAAGTCACTTCACTTCCTCTGTGCCTCAGTGACCTCATCTGGAAAACAGGGATTGAGACTGCGGGACCGGGACTGTGTCCAGCCCAACTTGCTTGTATCCACCCCCAGCGCTTAGTACAGTCCCTGGCACACGGTAATCACTTAACAAATACCGTAATTATTATTAAGTTAATCACATCTCTCCCCACTTGGGGCTCACAGCTTAAGAAGGGGGGAAAGCTTGCATCTCAGTCTCATTTTACAGATGAGGAAATAGGAACAGAGAGGTTAAATGAGTTGTCCAAGGTCACAGAGCAACGTAGAACCTAGTTCTCCTAACTCCCCATTCAAAGTTTCTTCTACCGGCACTGGCATTCACCTCGTTTGGGTAGAACACATTCTATATCCACCTAAAGAAGGGGTGGATTAAAAGATCCTTTACAAAATTTCCCAGTTGTGTGTGTTCCAGAAGAAACCTGTCTTGATAGGGAGGAAAGACCCAAGAAGAGAATGCAGGGGACACTGTCGGTTGTCTGAACAATAATAATAATTACGTCACTTGTTCAGCGCTTACGATGTGCCAAGCACTGTTCTAAGCGCTGGACTAGAAACAAAATAATTGGGTTAGACACAGTCCCTGACCCACATAAGGCTCACATTCTTAATCCCCATTTTACAGATGAAGGAACTGAGGCCCAGAGAAGTTAAGTGATTTCCCCAAGGTCACGCAGCGGACACGTGGCAGAGCCGGGATTAGAACCCAGGTCCTTCTGACTCCCCATCCTGGGCTCCATCTACTAAGCCATGGTGACCTGTTACATTACTTAATTTATTTAATGGATTGACTGAAAAGAAAGAGCCAAAAGGCGGCACAATAATTACTTTGAGCTGGTAAAGAATTCTTCTTCTTCAGAGGACACCCTCCAGTAAATCCGCTGCTTTTACTGAGCACTTACTAGGTGCGGAGCACTATGGTGAGCATTTGGGAGAGTCGGATGGACTTGAGAGACACTATCTCTACCCACCAAAAGCTTAAAGTGGAGTGTGGGAGATAGATGAGAGAATAAATGATGGGTGGAGAAAGCGACAGGATACAGAGCTATAGACGTAAATATTTTTCGAGGGGCAGGGGTGAACATCATGCAGCACAGTGCTCTGCCCACAGTAAGTGCTCAAAGTGAGAATTGTGTCTGCCAAGTCTGTTGACTTTTACTCTCCCATGTGCAAGACTGTAAATACGTACTCGATAAACCCCATTAATGAATCGATTCAAGTGTATAGCTGATATGATGAGGAGAGAAAACGGAGTGGGAAGATGAGGAATTTGTCAGGAAAGATTTTCTGGAGGAGAAGTGTTTATAGTAGAGATTTGAAGATGGGAAGTATTTGGAATTGCTTTTTCCTTATAGACAGCAGGAGCAAACAGGCAGTTTGAGATAGTGGAGACGGATACAAGCCCGTTGTCGGGTAGGGATTGTCTCTATCTGTTGCCGAATTGTACTTTCCAAGCGCTTAGTACAGTGCTCTGCACACAGTAAGCACTCAAATACGAATGAATAAATACAAGGAAACACTTCTCTGTGGTATGGCCTGTTAGGCGTTAGGCTCAAGGGTGTAAAGCCCACTGCAGGCAGGGCACTTGCTGACTCTGTGTATTCTCCCAAGCACAGTGCTCTGCTCACAGTAAGCGCTCAAGAAATGCCCCTTTTGGGAATGTCTATCCCCGAGGGTATGTAGAATCCTCTGGAGGAAGCATCTACGAAGCTTGACGTAGATAAGGGTTCGTGCCAAATAACTCTGTCATATTGTACTCTCCCAAGCAGTCAGTACAGTGCTCTGAACGTGGTAAGCGCTCCAGAAAAAAAAAAAAAAGATGTTGGTATACGTTAAGCGCTCACTAAGTGCCGAGCACTGTTCTAAGCGCTGGGGTAGATACAGGGTAATCAGGTTGTCCCACGTGAGGGTCACAGTTGATCCCCATTTTACAGATGAGGTAACTGAGGCACAGAGAAGTGAAGTGACTTGCCCACAGTCACACAGCTGACAAGTGTGACAAATACCCGACTGATTGATCCCGTCACCCACCAGCCAACCGCCTTTCCAGACGTGACTTCCGATTCTGCTTATAACGTCCGGCCTGGATTTCCAACCTTTCAGGAGATCGGTTTTCCCGGTCATTAAATCCTCCCCCCTCCCCTCCAATACACCTCATTTCATAATAGCTCCACAATGGCGGGGCGAGCCGGGAAGTTCGGAGGTCAAAGACTTCACACGCGTGAACTAGAAATAGAAGAATCCACCCAGCCGGGGAACAGAACGGACGAGTTCTTAAGCTGGGGAGATAGTGAGGGAACGGAAGCCCGGAACAGAGGCAGGAGACCTTCGAGCCGGAGGAGAAGCGACCGCCGAAGAGACTGGGGCCGTGTTTCACGTTTTCCGTATATAACTTTAATTGCTCCCTGGAGAGTAGAGCCAAACCCGGGCAGGTGACGGGAGAACTTCCCTCCTGCAAGCCACGAGTGAAACTTCAATGTTTCTTGCTCTCCGGCTGCTCTGAGACTGAATGGGGAATTGGGCTTGCCAGCGTTTCTCATAATTATGGGTTTCCGTCTCGGGACAGTCCTGGAGGAGCGTGGTGTGGAAAAGGATTGGCCTTGTCCATCCTGGATACCGCTCTTTCCTCATGGAAGAGCTCATGTCCACGGCCAGCTTTGTCCCTCACTGACCCCATGGCCCAAGCCCGTATGTCTTGCTCCCCGTCACTTCCTCCTGGGCTCCTGCTTGCGCCGGCTCACGTTCAACCTAACCAGCCTACACCCCTACGATCCCAGATCCCCATTATCCGGAGAAGCAGCGTGGCCCAGTGGAAAGAGCCCGGGCTTGGGAGTCAGAGGTCGTGGGTTCTAATCCCACCCCCGCCACTTGGCAGTTGTGGGACTTTGAACGAGTCACTTGACTTCTCTGGGCTTCAGTTGCCTCATCTGTAAAATGGAGATTAACACTGTGAGCTCCACGTGGGACATTCTGATTAGCTTGTATCTCCCCCAGAGCAGTGCATGGACATAGTAAGCACTTAACAAATAACATCATCATCATCATTATTATCCGGCCCTCATTTAATAATAAATAGCAATTGGCACATTAGGAGAGGGCTTACCACGTTTCAAGCTCTGTATTCCGCACAATTCAATTCGAATGGACAAAGGAGGCAGTCAGTAAACATCAGGGGTATAAATGGACCTCTCCAGGGTCAATCTGTAGGGTTTGTTGAGCTTCTTTTGGGTAGGCAACATATCTACCACCTCTGTCCATTTCTGTAATTGGCATCTATTAATGTCTGTCTTCCCCTCTAGACTGTGAGCATGTTGTGGGCAGGGAATGTGTTCTATTGTTCTCTCCCAAGCACTTAATGCAGTGCTCTGCACAAAGTAAGTGCTCAATAAATACAATTGACTGATGGACTGATTCTGTTACATTGTACTCTCCCAAATATTTTGTACAGTGCTCGGCACACCGTAAGCACTCGATTATAATAATAATGATGGTATTTGATAAGCACTTATTATGTGCCAAACACTGTTCGAAGTGCCGGGGTAGATATAAGGTAATCGGGTTGTCCCACATGAGAGAAGTCATCCCATTTGAGAGAAGAGGTGACTGAGGCACAGAGGAGTTAAGTGACCTGCCCAAAGTCACACAGCTGATAAGTGGCGGAGCCGGGATTTGAACCCGCTACCTCTGACTCCCGAGTTCGTGCTCTTTCTACTAAGTCGCACCGCTTCCACTAAGCCTCACTGAATACCACTGACCGACTGAATCTGTTATATTTTTCTCTCCCAGGTATTTGGTACAGTGCTCAGCACATAGTAAGGATTCAATAAACGGTCGGTTGGTTGAACACCTAAGCAGGATGTCTCAGTGGATGGAGCCCGGGCCTGAGAGTCAGAAGGACCTGAATTCTAATGCCGGCTCCACCACAGGTCTGCTGTGTGACCTGGGGCAAGTCACTTCACTTCTCTGTGTTTCAGTCCCCTCATCTGTAAAATGGGGATTGAGACTCTGAGCCCCATGTGGGACAGAGACGGTGTCCAGCCCAATTTGCTTTTACCACCGCAGTGTTTAGTACAGTGCCTCGCACACTTAGTGCTCAACAAATACCATTATCATTATACAAATAAATTACAGATATACACATTAGTGCTGTGGGGATGGGGAGAATGAATAAAGGGAGCAACTGCATACTTTCGAAGCTGTTCCTGATAAGATTTGCTGTGTCTGAACTATTTGGGGGTGTGTTTTCTCTCTCTTTTCCTTTCTCTCACCCTCTTTCTCTCTTTTTTAAGCACCTACTATGTTCTGGGCACTATACTAAGCACTGGGGTAAATACAAACTAATCAGGTTTGGTATCAATTGTGAGCCCCATGTGGGAAAGGGACAAAGTTGAAGGGAGGAGGATTATATCCCCAGTTTATTTATGAAGTAACTGAGGCACAAGGAAGTTCTCTCCCAGAACACCCGCTTTCCATCTGCGATCATTCTGGTTAATGGATCCGTAGAGTTTTCTGGGTAAAAATCCGGCAGTGGTTGACCGTGGCCTCCTTCCACGCGGTCAACTTGAGTCACGGCCCTCGACTCTCTCCCCCGCCGCTGCGGCCCAGCACGGGGGAGTTTTGACGTGTGGCAGACGGCCTGCCACTCGCCAGCCACTGGCCAAGCTAGGGATGGAGTGGACAGGCCTCGGCTTGACTCTCCCTCCCATAGTCGCGACGGGTAAAGTACTAGAAACTCTCCAGGTGTGACCCTGAAAGGGGCAAAATGCCCGGTAAATACCATCAGTTCTTATTTCTTTGAGAGTACCTGAGGGCAGAGCATGGTACCGAGCACTTGAAAGAGTAATAATAATAATGATGATGGTGTCTGTTAAGTGCTTGCTAAGTGCCAAGCACTACTCTAAGCACTGAGGTAGATACAAGGTAAACAGGTTGCCCCACAGGGGGAATCACAGTCTTAATCCCCATTTTACAGACGAGATAACTGAGGCACAGAGAAGTTAAGCGACTTGCCCAAGGTCATATAGAAGACAACTGACGGAGTCGGGATTAGAACCCATGTCCTCTGTCACTCGAGCCCGCGCTCTTGCCATTAGGCTGAGCCGCTGTACGCTCGCATCGGTAGACACGATCCTCGCCCTCAAGGAATCTACAGTCTCCCGTGTGCCGAGCACTGTACCAAACTCTTGGGGAAGTACAATACGGTCGTAGACACGATGCTTACGCTCAGGGAGCGTAAGGTACCTGGGTGTGGAGCAGCGTACTAAACACCTGAGAGCGTGTGATACAGTTAGTAGACATGATCCCTGTCCTGAAGAAGGCAGCATCCTACTGGGAGCAAAATTTGTTACCAAATGGTTTGGAAGGTACGCTACAGTTGGTAATTTCGAAGACAGAGCAAGAGGCAAATTGCAGCTCGGAATAAGAAAGAAAATGCGATTTTGTACACGAGTTTAATTACCGCCCAAGATATTGTAAATTGCTCCCAATTATCCTCAAGAGGTCTTTTTTTTTTTTTAATCACCTTTGCACTTCCACTCTCACAGCGACCTGCAGCAGTTTTGAGCGTGACCTACACATTCTCCTATTTGGGGATATATTATCTCCGGATCCATCGTTCCATTCTTGCTCCTATCGTTTTCTTGCTCCAATTCATATATATCAATATCTGTCTCCCTGTCTGGCAACAAACTTGGTGTGGTTGGGATGTGTCTACCAATTCTATTAGGTCATCCGCTCCAAAGTGCTTACCACAGTGAAACAATGAACTCTCATCTCCTGCCTACGCTGAAAGCTGATTGATGACCAAAATCATGTCTCCTAACTCTACTATAGTCTCCCTAAGTGCTTAGTACATAGTCCTGCACAGAGAAGACTGGAAGCTTTTTGAGGGCAGGGATTGTGTCAACTAAATCTACCGTGCTCTCCCAAATGTTCAGCCCGGTCATGATGATGTTATTTGTAAGCTCTTACTATGTGCCAAGCACTGTTCTAAGCACTGGGCGAGATACAAGGAAAGCAGGTTGTCCCACATGGGGCTCACAGTCTTAATCCCCATTTTACAGATGAGGGAACTGAAGCACAGAGAAGTGAAGTAACTTGCCCAAAGTCACACAGCTGATGTGGCGGAGTCGGCATTAGAACCCACCACCTCTGACTCCCAAGCCCGTGCTCTGTACACTGAGCCAGGCCGCTTCGAGAATAATAATGATTGTATTTGTTGAGCGCTTACTCTGTGCCAAGCACTGTTCTTGCAGCAGGGAGACTGTAAGCTCATTTTGGACTATAAGCTCATTGTGGGCAAGGAATGGGTTATACTCTACCAAGCACCTGCTACAGTGCTTTGCAGACAGTAAGCTCTCAATAAATACGATTGACTGAGAGGGAGTCTAGATGTTTCATGCACTGGAGCGAGTAGAATCGGAATTAAACGATCTCCATTATAGCTGCTCCTCTCGTCGATAGGCGTGGCCCGGAGAGACCCCCAGCAAACACGTTTCTTTCCGTCGAGCGTGAAGAACAGTGCCCTTCTCTCTGAAGCCCCACAAGGATGGATTCCAAATCTTCTTCCTTCTCTGAGTCCTAATTCCATTTTGAACAGTTCTTGGAATACACGTGAAAGACTATTTAACTTCATACTTTCCATCCGCCATATCTAGGGCTCTTTCTTGGCTTTTCAAAAACATCTTTCAAGCTTGAGAGGTACTCAGATGTCAGCCCCAGAGGCTCTATGAGTCAGAATTGAAAAACTCTGGATCACTCCTCGACTACTTGGAAAGGAGACGGCGTCCAACCTGATGATCTTTTCTTTTACCTCGGCAATTAGTACCGCGCTTGGAACGGAAGCACTAAAGAAATACCATAATAATCATTATTATTGAATGGAGGAGCCAGGATTTCAGCCATTCACGTCTCTGTATTATCAAAGTGACCATTCCCCTTTTCATGGTACTCGTTATTCATTTATTCAATACTATTTATTGAGCGTTTACTATGTGCAGAACACCGTATTTAGCTCTTGGAACGTACAAATCGGTAACAGAGACAGTCCCTGCCCTCTGACGGGCTCACGGTCCAATCGGGGGAGACGGACAAGAACAATGGCGGTAAATAGAATCAGGTTATGCACGTACTCTGTACTAAGCGCTGGGGTAGACACAAGTTAATCAGGTTGGACAGAGTTCACGTCCCACGTGGAGCTCACAGTTCCTTAGTCTCCATTCTACAGCTGAGGTAACTGAGGCAGAGAGAAATTAAGTGGCTTGCCCAAGGTCACACAGCAGACAAGTGGCTGAGCTGGGATTAGAACCCAGGTCTTCTGACCCAAGCATCTTCTCTTTCCGCTACGACATGCTGCCTTTCTTCTAACCTACTTGGTCTCTTTCCCCTTGAGTTTAAAAAAAAAATCAGGATTCACTGTAATAATGTTGGTATTTGTTAAGCGCTTACTATGTGCAGAGCACTGTTCTAAGCGCTGGGGGAGATACAGGGTAATCAGTTATCCCACGTGGGGCTCGCAGTCTTAATCCCCATTTTACAGATGAGTTAACTGAGGCACAGAGAAGTGACGTGATTTGCCCACAGTTACACAGCTACAAAATGGCAGAGCCGAGATTCGAACCCATGACCTCCGACTCCCAAGCCCGAGCTCTTTCCACTGAGCCGTGCTGCTTCTCAAAACACTGTACTATTTACTGAGTACCTTCTGTGGGCAGAGCCCTGTACCGAGCACTTGGGAGAGTACATTTTGTGACCACCAGCTAGATGTAGGCAGAGAATAATCATGTCGGTATTTGCTAAGCGCTTACTATGTGCAGAGCACCGTTCTAAGCACTGGGGGAGACACAGCGTAATCAGCCTGTCCCACGGGAGGCTCCCAGTCTTCATCCCCATTTGACAGATGAGGGAACTGAGGCCCAGAGAAGTGAAGTGACTTGCCCACAGTCACACAGCTGCCAAGTGGCAGAGCTACATTCTCGTGTTCTCTCAAGTGCTCAGTAAATACCAGTGATCGATGGATTGATCGGGAGCCTGCCTCTTTCAGAGGCCGTTAACACCAGTGTGGGAAATGTGAGCTTGCTTAAATGGCTTCCATGATCAACCCATGGTATTTTTTTCAATGCTTATTATGTGCAGAGCGCTGTAATAAGCACGTGGAAAAGAACGAGAGAATAAGCAGACACGTTCCCGGTCTAGGCAATCCTGCCCATCACAGGAGATCTCACCCTATCAGATCATCTCTCCTCTGCTACCTTTTTTGGGTTCTCAGCCTGCTTATTTCCAAATTTTGCCTATTTCAAAAATATACACCTCATCCGGATGTCATTCCTACAGGGGAAATAGGAAAACGTGGAAAATCTTGGTTGAGTTAAATGAGTCTTAAGAAGTTGAAAAATCTCCCTCACTGTCCGTGGTATCTATTGAGCCCTTATTGGGTCAGAGCACTGTACTAGACACTTGGGAGAGTATAGTATAACAGAGTTGGTAGACACGTTCCCTGGCCACAACAAATCACAGTCTAGAGGGGGGAGAAAGACATTAAAATAAATTACGGATAATAATAATAGCAATGATGACGATGGTATTTGTTAAGCTCTTACTACATGCCAAGCATTCATTCCTTCGGTCGTATTTATCGTACACTTATTGGGTGAAGAGCACTGTACTAAGTGCTTATAATAATGGTATTCGTTAAACTCTTATGCTGTGCTAAGCACTACTAAGCGCTGGGGTAGATACAAAGTAATCAGGTTGTCCCACGTGGGGCTCACAGTCTTCATCCCCATTTTTACAGATGAGGTAACTGAGGCGCAGAGAATAATGATAATAATGTTGCTATGTGTCAAGCACTTACTATGTGCAGAGCACTATTCTAAGCGCTGGAGGAGACACAGGGTAATCAGTTTGTCCCACGTGAGGCTCACAGTCTTAATCCCCATTTTACAGATGAGGTAACTGAGGCACAGAAAAGTTAAGTGGCCTGCCTCAGGTCACACAGCAGACAAGTGGCAGAGCCTGGATTAGAACCTATGGCCTCTAAGTCCCAAGCCCAGGATCTTGCTACTAGGCTAGGCTGCTTGACGCAAGGTAATCAGGTTGTCCCCTGTGGGGCTCACAGTCTTCATCCCCATTTTGCAGACGAGGGAACTGAGGACCAGAGAAGCGAAGTGACTAGCCCAAGTCACACAGCAGACAAGTCTCCAAGCCGGGATGAGACCCTCGTCCTGTCTCCCCAGGCTGGGCCCCTGCCACTAGGCAACACTGCTTTGATACGCACAGTGAGCACCTCGGGACTGAGGGTGGAATAATTATCATTCCTTAATTCCTTGTAGTATTTAAAGACTACAGAGCTGAAGGCTTCAGTGACCTTGGGCAAGTCATTTAAGCTCTTTAGGCCTCAGTTCCCTCATCTGAAAAAAGGGGATTCATAATAATAATAATGTTGGTATTTGTTAAGCGCTTACTATGTGCCGAGCACCGTTCTAAGCGCTGGGGTAGACATAGGGGAATCAGGTCGTCCCACGTGGGGCTCACGGTCTTCATCCCCATTTTACAGATGAGGGAACTGAGGCCCAGAGAAGCGAAGTGACTCGCCCACGGTCACCCAGCCGGCAAGTGGCAGAGCTGGGATTCGAACTCATGAGCCCTGACTCCAAAGCCCGTGCTCTTTCCACTGAGCCACGCTGCTTCTACGATTGAGAGGGTCGGCCCCGTGTGGGTCCAACCTGATCAACTCGATTCTACCCCCAGCGCTTAGTACGTAACAAGTCTTTATCAAGCACCATAGTTATCATTATTTCATTAGGCGAGTGAGAAGGAGGAGCAGGCAGTGGGTTAGACAGGATCGAAGTACAATAAATACTTGGGCAAAGCTCGTGGGCTGGCTTGGAGGAGGAAATCGGTGAGGTGAGACCGAAAGGGAGGAAGCTGACGCTGCTTTCCAAAGGTGTTTCTGCTTGATGGGGAGACGGATTGGCAACCTTTGGAGGTTTTTAGAAAAATGACGCAGGCACCAAAGCAAAGTGGAGAGTAATAGGAGTCGGGGAGGTCAGTGAGGAGGCTGATGCAGCAGTTGAGGCAGAATCTAACTGTTCGGATCAGCAGAGTAACAATTTGGATGAAGAGGAAAGAGGGGAATGTTGAACTGACAGGATTAAGTAAGAGATTAAATACGGGGGTTGAATGAGAAAGACAAGACCAGGCATTATCAAGATTAAGGGACTTGTGAGACAAGGAGGAGAGTGGTGTTAAGAGCCCGGGCTTTGGGGGTCAGAGGTCATGGGTTCCAATCCCGGCTCGGCCACTCGTCAGCTGTGGGACTGTGGGCAAGTCACTTCACTTCTCTGGGCCTCAGTTACCTCATCTGGAAAATGGAGATTAAGACTGTGCGCCTCACGTGGGACAACCCGATTCCCCTGTGTCTACCCCAGCGCTCAGAACAGTGCTCTGCACATAGTAAGCGCTTAACAGATATCAACATTATTATTATTATTACAGCGATAGGAAAAAAACTGTCAGTCGAATCAATCATATTCAGGCAATTCTTACTCTGTGCCAAGCACTGTACTAGGTGATTTGGAGAGAAGCTTAGAATAGAGTTGGTAGACATGATCCCTGCCCACTAGAGCTAATAACTGTGGTATTTGTTAGGCGCTTATGATTTTCCAGGCACTGTTCAAAGAGTTCACAGTCTGGTGGGAGAGGGAGAGGAGACAGACATCAAAATAGATTATTAATGATGGAAAGGAATCGTACCGGACTGTAAATTCCTTGAGGGTGGCAAATCTCTCTACCTACTCTGTTCTATCCAAGGAAGCAGCAAAGCATATTGGAAAGAGTACGGGCCTGGGACTCAGAGGACCTGGGTTCTGATCCCGGCTCCACCACCTGTCCGCTGTGTGACCTAGGTCAAGTCACCTGACCTCTCTGTGCCTCAGTTTCCTCATCTGTAAAATAATGATAACACAAATAAGGATGGTATCTGTTAAGTACATACTTTGTATGAGGTATTGTTCGAAGCACAGGAGTAGATACAGTCGAATCACACTGAACCTCTCCTCTCCTCTCTCTTTCTACCGCCCACCCCGCACACTCCGCTCCTCCGCCGCCCACCTCCTCACCGTCCCTCGGTCTCGCCCATCCCGCCGTCGACCCCCGGGCCGCGTCCTCCCGCGGTCCTCGGTCCTGGAACGCCCTCCCTCCTCACCTCCATCAATCTAATTCTCTTCCCCTCTTCAAATCCCTACTTAAAGCTCACCTCCTCCAAGAGGCCTTCCCACACTGAGCTCCCCCATTTTTCCCTCTGTTCCTTCTACCCCCACTTCACCTCTCCGCAGCTAAACCCTCTTCTCCCCCCTCTCCCGTCCCACCCCCTCGGCACTGTACTCGTCCGCTCGACTGTATATATCTTCATCACCCCATTTATTTTGTTTATTTTGTTTGATGAGATGCACATCACCTTGATTCTATTTATCTGCTATTGTTTTAATGAGATGTTCTTCCCCTCGACTCCATTTATCGCCATCGTTCTCGTCTGCCCGTCTCCCCCGATTAGAGCGTGAGCCCGTCAAAGGGCAGGGACCGTCTCTATCTGTTGCCGACTTGTACATTCCAAGCGCTTAGGATAGTGCTCTGCACATAGTAAGCGCTCAATAAATACTATTGAATGAATTGAACGCAATCCTTCTACCACGTGGGACTCACACTCTTAATCCCCAGTTTCCGGATGAGACGCCTGAGGTCCAGAGGATGATAATGAAATGACTTGCTCAAGGTCACACAGCAGACAGGTGGCGGACCAGGGTTTAGAACCCAGGTCCTTCTGACTCCCAGGCGCGGGCTTTATCCGCTAAGCCACACTGATTCTCAGCATTAAGGTTGTGATACCTATGCGGGGTAGGGACTACGTCCAATTCGATCATCTCGTGTCTACCTAAGCACTGAGTACAGTGACTGGCATATAGCAAGCACTTCATTCGTTCACTCCTCTTTATTGAGCGCTTACTGTGTGCAGGGCACTGTACTAAGTACTTGGACAATACAATTCAGCAACAAAGTGAGACAATCCCTGACTACAGTGGGCTCACAGTCTAGAAGGGGGGAGATGTACGCCACAATCATCACTAATACTATTACTATCATGAAACAGTAGTATTTATGGAGTTCTTCTTTTGTGCGGGACACTCGACTAAGCACTCGGAAGACTAATAATAACGATGGCATTTGTTACGCGCTTATGATGTGCCGAGCGCCGTTTTAAACGCTGGAGGTAGATAGGAGGTAATCAGGTTGTCCCGCGTGGGGCTCACAGTCTCCATCCCCATTTTAAAGATGAGGTAACTGAGGCCCAGAGAAGTGTAGACTAGCAAAGAGTGGATAAACGTAATTCTTCTGCACACTAAGCACTCATACCGTGGATTGATAGAAAGTGGGATCGATAGTTGCGCGGTTCCTGGATGGCTTTTTAGACACCAGAAACTTCATACAGATAGATTAGCTGCCAAAGGCTGGAAGAAGTCAACGAAACTGGGTTCACCTGTCTGGAAGACTTAGAACAATCACGATCAACTTAT
This sequence comes from Ornithorhynchus anatinus, assembly GCF_004115215.2. NCBI lineage: Eukaryota > Metazoa > Chordata > Mammalia > Monotremata > Ornithorhynchidae > Ornithorhynchus > Ornithorhynchus anatinus. The sequence continues at coordinate 106,117,338 of NC_041732.1, read as the reverse complement.
CAAGGATTTACCAGCGCGGAAGGAAAAAAGGTCGTCTCGCTTACCGCTCTAAACAACTAACGCCAAAAGGCTGCTACACATTCTTGTGATTTCCAGCGATCGTGGCTGTCTGCTCTTCTTATATTACTGCCACAACTGGTCTCGTGCTTAAATAATTATCATATCTGTTAAGTGCTCATTCTGAGTTGAGCACTGTTATAAGCACTGAGGTAGGTACAAGATAATCAGGTTGAATAGAGCCCCTGTCCCACAGTCTAAGAAGGAGGAAAGAAAGATGTCCTCTTTATTTTTGGAACAGACCATTACCTGGAAATATCTGGAAACTGTAATAATAATAATGTTGGTATTTGTTGAGCGCTTACTATGTGCAGAGCACTGTTCTAAGCGCTGGGGTAGGGTAATCAGGTTGTCCCACATGAGGCTCAGTCTTCATCCCCATTTTACAGATGACGGAACTGAGGCGCAGAGAAGTGAAGTGACTCGCCCACAGTCACACAGCTGACAAGTGGCAGAGCCGGGATTTGAACCCATGACCTCTGACTCCCAAGCCCGGGCTCTTTTCACTGAGCCAGGCTGCTTCTCAGAGCACATTCACTCATTCCCATTTCATTCAATCACATTTACTGAGCACAGCGTACTGTATATACATAATCTTGGGCAAGTCACTTGACTTCTCTAGGTCTCACTTACCTCATGAGAATAATAATAATGGTATTTATTAAGTGATTACTATGAGCCAAGCGTGGTTCTAAGAGCTGGGTAGTTACAAGGTAATCAGGTTTTCCCAAGTGGGACACAATCTTAATCTTCATTTTACAGATGTGGTAACTGAGGCCCAGAGCGGTGAAGTGATTTGCCCAAAGTTACAAAGCTGACAAGCGGCGGAGCCGGGATTAGAACCCATGACCTCTGACTCCCAAGCCCGTGCTCTTTCCACTAAATCACGCTGCTCCTCTTATCTGTAAAATGGGGATACGACTGTGAGCCCTGTGTGGGACACGGACTGTGTCCAGCCCGAGTATGCCCCAGTTACCTCATCCGTAAAATGGGGATTAAGAGCCCCAAGAGGGACTGGCTGTTTACCTTGTATCTGCTGCGGGGCTTAAAACAGTCCCTGGCACAAGGTAAGAACTTAATAAATACCAGAATTATTAACAACTCTGTGGTACTGGGGACTCTGCCAAGTGCTTAGTACAGTGCTCTGTACATGGTAAGTACTCAGTAAATACCATTGATGGCGAAGAGGTCATCAGAGAAACAGCATGGCTTAGAGGAAAGAGCCCGGGTTTGGGAGTCAGAGGTCACGGGTTCTAATCCCAGCTCCGTCATTCGTCTGCCGTGTGACTTTGGGCAAGTCATTTCATTTCTCTGGGTCTCAGTCGCCTCATCCGTAAAATGGGGATTAAGACTGAGCCCCATGTGGGACAAGCTGATTACCTTGTATCCGCCGCAGTGCTTAGAACAGTGCTTACCACATAGTAAGCGCTTAACACATCCCATAGGAAAAAAAAGACGAGGTGGTGTGTTGAATGACAAAGTGTCTCGGTTGTCCCCTGAAGCAGGAGCTTGGAGCTTTTTCATTTTAGCCGATTTTGTGAACTCACAGATTCCTCTCTGTTCCCGGGGAGAGGCCTCCTTAATATTGGCGGCACCATGCCCGTGTGTCCCAGAATGATTAATATAACAACAATAATGATTTGTAGTATTATTAACGACTTACTATGTGTCAAACACGGTATTAAGCCCTGGGGTAGACACAAGATAATCAAGTCTGATGGCGTTATCTCACATGGGGCTTTCATTCATTCATTCAATAGTATTCATTGAGCGCTTACTATGTGCAGAGCACTGTACTGAGCTCTTGGAATGGACAAATCGGTCACAGACAGAGACAGTCCCTGCCCTCTGACGGGTTTACGGTCTAAGTGGTAGGGAAATATTGGAAAAGTGTCCGGGTTAAGTCTTCCCCCCTCACCCCCGACTTCCCCTCCCATCTCTGTTAGTCTGCGCTCTTGGATCTGTATCCATGATATTCCCCAAACCCTCAGCCCCACAGCACTTATGTATTCAATTGTATTTATTGAGCGCTTACTGTGTGCAGAACACTCCACAATTTATACATGTTAATGTCTGTCTCCCCCCTAGACTGTAAGTTCATTGTGGGTAAAGATGGATCTCATTTTTCATGGTATTTGTTGAGCATTTACTGGGTGCCAGGCACCATACTAAGCGCTGTGGTAATTAATTAATGATGGCATATGTTAAGCGCTTACTATGTGCCAAGCACTAAGTGCCGGGGATGGAGGGGGAGGATACAAGGTAATCAGGTTGTCCCACGTGGGGCTCACAGTCTAAATCCTCATTTTACAGATGAGGGAACTGAGGCCCAGAGAAGTGAAGTGACTTGCCCAGAGTCACACGGGTGACAAGTGGTGGAGCCGGAAATGGACCCCATAAAAAATTGGGGTATTGGTTAAGCGCTTACTATGTGCAAAGCACTGGTCTAAGCGCTGGGTGATACGAGGTGATCAGGTTGGCCCACCGGGGGCTCACAGTTTTCATCCCCATTTGACAGATGAGGCAACTGAGGCACAGAGAAGTTAAGTGACTTGCCCAAGGTCACACAGCGGACTAGTGGCAGAGCCGGGATTAGAACTCACGACCTGTGACTCTCAAGCCCGGGCTCTTGCCACTGAACCACGCTGCTTCTCTGGTAGATACAAGCCGATCAAGTTGGACACAGTCCAAATCCCCAAGATCCCCAGGTCCTTCGTTCATCCCCCCCTCCCAGCCCTACAGCACTTAGGTACATATTAGGATAGTGCTCTGCACGCAGTAAGCACTCTATAAATATGATTGAACAAATCAGTAAATTCATCTATTTATATTAACAACCATCTCCCCCTCTAGATCGTAAGCTCATTGTGGGCAGGGATTGGGTCTGCTTGTCATACTGCAATAATAATGATAATGTTGGTATTTGTCAAGCGCTTACTATGTGCAGAGCACTGTTCTAAGCGCTGGGAGAGATACAGGGTAATCGGGTTGTCCCACGTGAGGCTCACAGTTAATCCCCATTTGACAGATGAGGTAACTGAGGCACGGAGAAGTGAAGTGACTTGCCCACAGTCACACAGCTGACAAGCGCAGACTGAGCTCCCCCCTTTTTCCCTCTGCTCCCACTACCCCCCGTCACCTCTCCGCAGCTAAACCCTCTTCTCCCTCCTTTCCCTCTCCTCCTCCCCGTCTCCCGTCCCACCCCCTCGGCACCGTGCTCGTCCGCTCGACTGTATATATCTTTATCACCCTATTTATTTTGTTTATTTGGTTTAATGAGATGTACATCACCCTGATACTATTTATCTGCCACTGTTTTTACGAGACGTTCTTCCCCTCGACTCCATTTATCGCCATCGTTCTCGTCCGCCCGTCTCCCCCGATTAGACCGTGAGCCCGGCAAAGGGCAGGGACCGTCTCGATCCGTTGCCGACTTATACATTCCAAGTGCTCAGTACAGTGCTCTGCACATAGTAAGCGCTCAATAAATACTACTGAGCGAATGAAAAGTGGCAGAGCCGGGAGTCGAACCCATGATCTCTGACTCCGAAGCCCAGGCTCTTTCCACTGAGCCACGTTGCTTCTCTACTGTACTCTCTCTGGCGTTTAGTATAGTACTCTGCACACGGTAAGTGTTCAGTTAATATGATTGGCTGCCTGGCATGAGGTTTACGGTATCGATCCCTATTTTACAGATGAGGTAGCTGAGGCAAAGAGAAGTTAAGTGACTTACCCAGGGTCACCCGGCGGACGAGCAACAGAGCCGGGATAACAAGCCAGGTCCTTCTGACTCCCAGACCGGTGCTTCACCCACTAGGCCATGCTGCTTCTTAACAGATTATGTTGTATTGTTTTCACCCACGTGCCGACTACAGTTAGTAGAGAAGTACAGTGAAGAGAAGCAGCGTGGCTCCGTGGAAAGAGCCCGAGCTTGAGAGGCAGAGGTCATGGGTTCGAATCCCGGCTCTGCCACTTGTCGGCTGCGTGACTGTGGGCGAGTCACTTCACTTCTCCGTGCCTCTGTTCCCGCATCTGTAAAATGGGCATTAACCGTGAGCCCCAGTGGGACAACCTGATGACCCTGTATCTACCCCGGCGCTTAGAACAGTGCTCTGCACATAGTAAGCGCTTAATAAATACCAACATTATTATTATTATTCACCTCCTCCAAGAGGCCTTCCCAGACTGAGCTCCCCGCCACTTCACCTCTCCTCAGCTTAACCCTCTTTTCCCCCCATCTCCCTCTGCTCCTCCCCCTCTCCCCTCCCCTCCCCTCAGCACCGTACTCGTCCGCTCGACTGTATATATTTACATTACCCTATTTATTTTAGTAATGAAATGTACATCGCCTCGATTCTATTTAGTCGCCATCGGTTTTTACGAGACGTCCTTCCCCTCGACTCTATTCATCGCCATCGTCCTCGTCCGTCCGTCTCCCCCGATCAGACCGTGAGCCCGTCACACGGCGGGGACCGTCTCTATCTGTCGCCGACTTGTTCGTTCCAAGCGCTTAGTCCAGTGCTCTGCACGTAGTGAGCGCTCAACAGATACTATTGAATGAATGAATTATTATTATCGTTACAGTTCTCGGGCACAAAATAAGTATTAAATCCCACTGACTCCCCTCCGAGGGTGGCACCTGGAGAGTTTCCAATCCCCTACCAGTCTCAACTATGGGAGAGAGAGTGAAGCCGAGGCCCGTCCATTTCAGTCCTAGCTTGGGCAGTGGCTAGTGAGTGGCAGGCCATCGGCTACGAGTCAAACCGCCCCGGGCTGGGCAGCAGAGGCACAGGGGAGAGGCGAGGGCAGAGACTCAAGTTTACAGCACGGAAGGAGGCCATGGTCAACCACTTCTGGATTTTTACCCAGAAAACTCGGGGGATTGCAGACGGAGAGCGGGCTTTTCTGGGAGAGGTGTCCGCGGTGCCGGAAACGACTCGACGGCATGAGACGATCCTCTGACTAATGGACTTTCCGGAAACGACTAAAATCCAACTCCTTAACTCCCCGCCCAAACCCTGTTCTCCCTCAGACTTTCCACCTACCGTAGCCAACACCGTTTCCCCTGCCTCCCAAGTCCGTCACTTTGACGTTATTCTCGACTCATCTCTTCGACGCAGCTTGCATATTCAATCTGTCACCAAATCCTGTCAGTTCGAACTTCATCATTCTTTTAGAATCCTCCCCTTTTCCTCTTCACCCAAAATACAGTCATGCTGATCCAAGCTCTTATCAGATCCCACCCTGACTGCTCTGCTGCATCAGCCTGTCTCTCTTTACAGTCCTTTTTTCCTCTGCTACAGAGATTATTTTTTTTAAAAAAAAAAAACCAAAACTCAGTCCACAACCAATTTGAATCCTGACTCTGCCACCTGTCAGCTGTGTGACTGTGGGCAAGTCACTTCACTTCTCTGTGCCTCAGTTGCCTCTTCTGTAAAATGGGGATTATCTGTGAGCCCCACGTGGGACAACCTGATGACCCCGTATCTCCCCCAGCGCTTAGAACAGTGCTCTGCACATAGTAAGCGCTTAACAGATACCGCCATTATCAATTTGGCATCAAGCAGAAACTCCTTACCATCAGCTTAAAAGCACTCCGTCGTCTCTGCTCCTCTTAACTTACCTCACGATTTCCTACTACTTATAATAATAATGATGGTGTTTGTTGGGCGCTTACTATGTAGCAAGCACTGTTCTAAGCACTGGGGGGGGGGGGATATAAGGTACTGAAGTAGTCCCGTGTGGGGCTCACAGTCTTAATCCCCATTTTCCAGATGAGGTAATTGAGACACAGAGAAGTGACTTGCCCAAAGTCACACAGCTGATTGGTGGCGGAACCGGAATTAGAACTCCCGACCTCTGACTCCCAAGCCCATGATCTCTCCACTAAGCCACGCTACCACCCAGCCTGCACATTCCGCTCCTCTTATGTCAACCTCCTCCCCGTTCCTCCATCTCATTTATCATATTTCCCACTCATGGCGCACCTCCTGACTGTGGCCTGGAACTCCCGCCCTCTTCAGAGCCAACAGACGTTTACTCGCCCCACCTTCGAAACCTTATTAAAATCAAATCTCCTCCAAGAGGCCATCCCTGACTCCATCCTCCCTTCTGAGTCGTCTAGGCCTTTAGGTCTATTTCCCTGAAGCGCTCAGAGAGACAGTAAGTGGGAGTCAGAAAGTCGTGGGTTCTAATCGTGGCTCCTCCACTTGTCTGCGTGACGTTGGCCAAGTCATTTTACCTCCTCTGCGCCTCAGATGCCTCATCTGGAAAATGGGCTGAAGACCGTGTGCCCCATGTGTTACAGCGACCATATCCGAGCTGATTAGCTTGGATCGTCCCAGTGCTTTGTACGGGGCTTGAAATATAGTAAGGGCGTAATACCTCAGTCATTATCAATGGAAAGAGCACGGGCTTGGAAGTCAGAGGATATGGGTTCGAATCCCGGCTCCACCACTTGGCCGCTGTGTGACTCTGGGCAAGTCTCTTGACTTCTCTGCGCCTGTTTCCTCATCTGTAAAATGGGGATTAAGACTGTGAGCCTCAAGTGGGACAACCTGATGAGCCTATATCTGCCCCAGCGCTTAAAACAGTGCTCTGCACGTAGTAAGCGCTTAACAAATACCAGCATTATTATTATGGAGAAGCAGTGTGACTCAGTGGAAAGAGCCCGGGCTTTGGAGTCAGGGGTCATAAGTTCGAATCCCAGCTCTGCCACCTGTCAGCTGTTTGACTGTGGGCAAGTCACTTCACTTCTCTGTGCCTCAGTTACCTCATCTGTAAAATGGGGATTAAGACTGTGAGCCCCACGTGGGACAACCTGATTACCCTGTGTCTACCTCAGCTCTTAGAACAGTGTTCTGTACATAGTAAGTGCTTAACAAATACGAGCATTATTATTAATTATAATTATTACTACTGAGTGACCTCAACTAATGGTCAGGAGTTTCTGCCTGATGCGGAGAATGATGGGCAGCCACTGGAGGTCTTTGAGGAGGTGTTCTGAGGTTGTATTCTCCTCACTGTTTAGTACAGTGCTTTGCACACAAAAGGCAGTACGCATATATTAACATATTTTTCTATTTATTTTATTAATGATGTGTATATATCTATATTTCTATTCATTTATATTGCTCTTATTGATGTCCATTTACTGGTTTTGATGTCTGTCTCCCCCCTCCTAGACCGCGAGCCCGTTGTCGGGTAGGGATCGTCTCTGTTGCTGAATTGTATTTTCCAAGTGCTTAGTACAGTGTTCCGCACACAGTGAGCGCTCAATAAATATGACTGAATGAATGAAAAGGCACTCATTCATTAAGTTTTATTTATTGAGAGCTGTGTGCTGAACACTATATTAAGAGGTTGAGAGAATACGACTTAGCGCTAGACACATTCCCTGCCCCCAGTGAGCTTACAGTCTAAAATAAAATGGTGGAATTTGTTAAGCGCTTACTATATGCAAAGCACCGTTCTAAGCGCTGGGGGATACAGGTGATCAGGCTGCCCCACGTGGGGCTCACAGTTTTCATCCCCATTTTACAGATGGGGTAACGGAGGCCCAGAGAAGTGAAGTGACTTGCCCACAGTCACACAGCTGGCAAGCGGTGGAGCCGGGATTCGAATCTATGAACTCTGACTCCCAAGCCCGGGCTCTTTCCACTGCGCTACGCTGACATTAATATAAATAAGTATTGTGGAGCTTGGGGGGGGTGGGTGGGTGATGAATAAAAGGAGCAAGTCAGTGTGATTCAGAAGAGAGTGGGAGAAGAAGAAAGGAGGCCCTCAATAAATACAATTGATTCTGCGAACTCTAAGCAGCCAAAGCATGCCGCGAACTGACTGATATAACGATGTGTGTAAAAATCTTTCAAGATCCTCAGCAATGAACTCTAACCCCTTGTATGGATGATTAAGGTTTGTGATTTCTTTTCTGACTGGTATTTGTTAAGCGCTTGCTTTTTTCAAGCATAAATAAGCAAAGCAGCGTGGTTTAGTGGAAAGAGCACGGGCTTGGGAGTCAGAGGTCATGGGTTCTAATCCCAGCTCCGCCACTTATCGGCTGTGTGACTTTGGGTAAGTCATTTCGCTTCCCTGTGCATCAGTGATCTCCTCTGCAAAATAGGGATTAAGGCTGTGAGGCTCCCATGGGACAACTTGATTACCTTGTAATAATAATAATGATGGCATTTGTTAAGCGCTTACTATGTGCCAAGCACTGTTCTAAGCGCTGGGGAGGATACAAGGTCATCAGGTTGTCCCACGTGGGGCTCACAGGTCTTAATCCCCATTTTACAGTTGAGGGAACTGAGGCACAGAGAAGTTAAGTGACTTGCCCAAAGTCACACAGCTGACCTGCGGCGGAACTGGGATTTGAACCCATGACCTCTGAGTCCCCAGTCCGTGCTCTTTCCACTGAACCACGCTGCTTCTCTAACCCAGTGCTTAGAACAGTGTGTGGCACAGACTAAGTGCTTAACAAATGCCATTATCATTATCACCCTAGAGTTTAGAAGAGTGCTTGGCACAGAGTAAGCATCTAACAAATGTCATCATTATTATACAAGTGAATTGGTTTGAACACAGTCCATGCCCCGCCTGGGGCTCACGGTCTAAGTAGGAAGGAGCACAGGAGAATTTAGGCACAGACCTGGGTTCTAATCCCTGTTCTACTACTTGCCCACTGTGTGACCTTGGCCGTGCCAATTCCCTTCTCTGTGCCTCAGTTCCCTCATCTGTAAAATGGGGATTAAGACTATGAGCCCTCTGTGGGACAGGGACTGTGTCCAACCCAATTAATTGTGTCTACCCCCGTGTTCAGTATAGTCTGTGGATCATAGTAAGCACTTAAAGGAAAATACCATAAGAAAAAAAAAAAGAAAAAGGGAACTTGCCCTAGGCCATAAAAACAAGCATTTGGCAGAATAAGGAGTAGAACCCAGGTCCTCGGATTCCCGGGGCCACAAAATATGAACTGGGCCACGTTACTTCTTATCCCCTTCAGTGTGCCTAATCTTATCCTACGGTCAAAAAGGCAGTTCAGGAAATTTATCAGTTTCATTGTAAAGGCACTTCGACTCGGGCAGTCGAGAACAATCCGAGCTCTTGCCAGAGAGCTTGAAGGAGGTTGGCCTGGATTCCTTTAATATCTCAGATTTCTACTTTCTTTTTGGAGAGGGAAGGAAAGGACCATAAATTGGCTGATACAAGAATTTACTTGAAGCAAGAATGACAGGCTGATTCTGAGTTGGGAACAGACCGGGAAATTCATTTTCGTTGTCAGGACTCTGAAAGAGAAAGTTACAAAGCCATTTAAAAGTGCTTCATGGTCAGAAAAAGAAAAAAAAAATCCCAAGATGACGCTGTCATACCCTCGGAAGAGTCCAGGATGCAGCACCCTTTCCCTTCTTTTTGGGCTCCTGACAAAGAGAGGTTGGAATTTCAGTCCCTGTATGACTTTGGGCAAGTCATTTAACTTCTCTGTGCCTCAGTTACCTCATCTATAAAATGGGGATTATGACTGTGAGCCCCATCTGGGACAATCTGATTACCTTATATCTATCCCAGCACTTAGAACAGTGTTTGGCACATAGTAAGTGCTTAACAAATACAATTATATTATTAATAATTATAATAATGAAATGCCAATAAAATAAAAAATTAATAAAATAATTATAATAATGATGGCATTTTTAAGCACTTACTATGCACCAGGTACTTGACTAAGCACTGAGGTAGTTATAAGCAAATGGGGTTGGACGTAGACCCTGTCCAATGTGGGGCTCGGAGTCTTAATCCCCATTTTACAAATAAGGTGAGGCCCAGAGAAGTGAAGTGACTTGCCCAAGGTCACATAGCAGACAAGGGGCAGAGGCAAGATTAGAACCCCAGATCTCCTGATTCCATGCTCTATCCACTAGGCCATGCTACTTTTAGTGGAGAGAGCTTGGAACTGGAGTCAGAGTCAGCATGGCCTCATGGAAAGGGCACGCACCTAGGAGTCAGAGGACCTGGGTTCTAAATCTGGCTCTGCCATTTGCTTGCTCTGTGAGCTTAGGCAATAATGATAATAATGTTGGTATTCGTTAAGCGCTTATTATGTGCCGAGCACCGTTCTAAGCGCTGGGGTAGACACGGGGGAATCAGGTCGTCCCACGTGGGGCTCACAGTCTTAATCCCCATTTTCCAGGTGAGGGAACTGAGGCACCGAGAAGTTAAGTGACTTGCCCACAGTCACACAGCTGACAAGTGGCCGAGCAGGGATTCGAACCCATGACCTCTGACTCCAAAGCCCGTGCTCTTTCCACTGAGCCACGCTGCTTCTAAGTCATGTAGTCTCTGGGTTTCAGGTTCCTCGACTGTAAAATGGGTGCTCAATACCTGTTCCCCCTCCAACTTGGGCTATAAGCTCCATGAGGGACAGGGACTGCGTCCAACCTGATCAAATTGTCTCTACCCGAGTGCTTAGAACAGTGTCTGGCTCTTAAGCACTTAAATACCACGATAGTAATAATGAGGAGACCAGAGTTCTAATCTCAGTTTTTCCATAAGACCCTGGATAAGTCCCTTTATTCCTTAGTTTCTCCACAGCCTCGTCTATAAAATTGGAACACAATATCTGCCCTCAATTTCTCTCAACAGAAATGTTGAGGACAAAATGAGAAAACACTTGCCAAAGTGCTCCAGAATAAAACAAAGATTTTTTTTTTTTAAATGGTATTTGGCAAACACATAATATTCATTCATTCAATAGTATTTATTGAGCGCTTACTATGTGCACAGCACTGGACTAAGCGCTTGGAATGCAAATATCGGTGACAGAGAGAGACGGTCCCTGTCCTTTGACGGGTTTACGGTCTAATCGGGGGAGACGGACGGACAAAAACAATAGCAATTATGTGACAGGTACTGTATTACCTGCGGGGTAGATACGAGATAATCAGTTTAAACTTAGTGTGTGTCCCACGTGGGGATCACAGTCTCCATCTCCATTTTACAGATGGGGTAACTGAGGCACATAGAAGTGAAGTGGTTTGCCCAAGGTCACACAGCAGATAAGTATTGAAGCCAGGAATAGAAGTCAAGTCCTCCTGACTCTCAGACCTGATTCTCAGTGAAACAAATGAGGAATTATTGTGGCCTCCTTTCAGTCACTCACCTTCAATAAAATTGGGTAGAGAAGGTTGATTAATAATAATGATAATAATAATAATGGCATTTGTTAAGCGCTTACTATGTGCCAATCACTGTTCTAAGCACTGGGGTAGATACAAGGGAAGCGGGTTGTCTCACGGGGGGGGGGAAGGAGGGCTCACAGTTTTAATCCCCATTTTACAGATGAGGTCACTGACTGTCTCTATCTGTTGCCGACTTGTTCATTTCAAAAGCTTAGTCCAGTGCTCTGCGCATAGTAAGCGCTCAATAAATACTATTGAATGAATGAATGAAGCACAGATAAGTTAAGTGACTTTCCCAAAGTCATCCAGCTGACAGGTGGTGGAGGTGGAATTAGAACCCATGACCTCTGACTTCCAAGCTCGTGCTCTTTCCACTAAGCCACGCTGCTTCTCTAGAATATGCTGCCCTGCTTCCATCTAATCAGATCAGTGGTATTTACTGATTACTATGTGCAAAGCACTGCACTAGGCACTTGGGAGAGTACCCATCAACAAAATTAGCAGACCCGTTCTCGGCCCATAAGAATTTTTATAATCTAGAAGCTGTCTTTAGGCAGGAGTTAAGCGGCTTGGAAACAGATGTGGGTCTTTCTTACAAAGACACAACCTAGAAAAATCATCTGAGTTAATAGAGAAGCAGCGTGGCATAATGGCTACAGCCTGGGCCTGGGAGTCAGAAGGTCATAGATTTTAATTCCAGCTCCATCTCTCGTCTGCTGTGTGACCTTGGGTAAGTCATTTCACTTCCCTGGGCCTCAGGGACCTCATCTGTAAAATGGGAATTAAGACCGTGAACCCTGTGTGGGACAGGGATTGGGTCCAACTTGATTTGCTTGTATCCACCTTAGTGCTTAGTACAGTTCATGGCACAAAGAGCTTAACTATCATTATTATTATTATGATTAGATCTCTTTAACAGATTACCAACCCCAAGTGGGACGCTACTGGGTCCAACTTGATTATATTCTACTTCAGAGATAATGCAAACCCTGGCAAATGGTTAGCGCTTAAATAAATGTGGCATTTGTTAAGTGCTTACTAGATGCCAGGCATGGTTCTAAGGTCTGGGGTTGGATACAAGCAAATATCATTTAACATAGTTACAGCCTTTATGAAGTTCATATGAAGTGTCACAGAGTGCGGAGAACTCGGGTAGATGCGAGATTATCCGATCAGCCACAGGCCCTGTCCGGGGCAAATTAGAATCAGAGAGGCGGAGAATTAGAACAGGATCAGCATGTCTTACTAGAAAGCATGCGGGTCTGAGAGTCAGAGGACCTGGGTTCTAATCCTACTTTGCCTCTTGTAAACTGTCCCTCTTCTCCCTTCTCCTCCCCACAGCACTTGTTCATATTTGTATACATTATTCATTATTCTATTTATTTTGTTAAGGATATGTATTCATTCATTCAATAGTCTTTATTGAGCGCTTACTATGTGCAGAGCACCGTACTAAGCGCTTTGAATGGACAATTTGGTACACTACCAATGTACAATGGAGTCAGAGGTCGTGAGTTCGAATCCCAGCTCTGCCACTTAACTGTGTGACTGTGGGCAAGTCACTTCACTTCTCTGTGCCTCAGTTCCCTCATCCGTAAAATGGGGATTAAGACTGTGAGCCCCAAGTGGGACAACCTGATTCCCCTGTGTCTACCCCAGCGCTTAGAACAGTGCTCTGCACCTAGTAAGTGCTTAACAAAGACCAACGTTATTATTACAATGGGTGGGGGGGGGAAGGGGGAACAGAGGGAAAGGGAGTTCAGTCTGGGAAGGCCTCCTGGAGGAGGTGAGCTCTCATTAGGGCTTTGAAGAGGGGAAGAGAGTTAGTTTGGCGGAGGGGAAGAGGGAGGGCGTTCCAGGACAGCGGTAGGACGTGGGCCAGGGGTCGACAGCGAGATAGGCCTGAAGGGGGGACAGTGAGGAGGCGAGCGGCAGAGGAGCGGAGCGTGCGGGGTGGGCAGTAGAAAGAGAGAAGGGAGGTGAGTTAGGAGGGGGCAAGGTGATGGAGAGCTTTGAAGCCAAGATTGAGGAGTTTTTGTTTCATGCGGAGGTCGATAGGCAACCACCGGAGGTTTTCAAGGAGGGGAGTGACATGCCCAGAGCCTTTCTGCAGGAAGATGTTCCAGGCAGAGGAATGAAGAATAGACTGGAACGGGGAGAGACGGGAGGAAGGGAGATCGGAGAGAAGGCTGACGCAACAATCCAGTCAGGATATTATGAGAGCTTGTATCAGTAAGATAGCCGTTTGGATGGAGAGGAAAGGGCGGATCTTGACGATATTGTGAAGGTGAGACCGGCGGGGTTTTGGTGACGGATTGGATGTGTGGGGTGAATGAGAGAGCCGAGTCAAGGATGACACCGAGGTTGTGGGACTGTGAGACGGGAAGGATGGTCGTGCCATCCACAGTAGCAGGGAAGTCAGGGAGAGGACAGGGTTTGGGAGGGAAGATAAGGAGCTCAGTTTTAAACACGTTGAGTTTTAAGTGGCGGACAGACATCCAGGTGGAGACGTCCCAGAGGCAGGAGGAGATGCGAGCCTGAAGGGAAGGGGAGAGAACAGGGAAGGAGATGTGGATCCGGGTGTCATCTGCATAGAGATGACAGTTGAAGCCGTGGGAGCGAATGAGTTCACCGAGGGACCGAGTGTAGATGGAGAACAGAAGAGGGCCGAGAACTGACCCTTGAGGAACCCCTACAGTGAGTGCATGGGAGGGGGAGGAGGAGCCCGCGAAGGGGACCGAGAATGAGCGGCCAGAGAGGTGAGAGGAGAAGCGGGAGAGGACGGAGTCCGCCAAGTCAAGGTGAGATAAGGTGTGGAGGAGAAGGGGATGGTCGACAGTGTCAAAGGCAGCTGAGAGGTGGAGAAGGATTAGGATAGAGTAGGAGTCATTGGATGTGGCAAGAAGGAGGTCGCGGGTGACCTTAGAGAGAGCAGTCTCGGTAGAGTGGATGGGGTCCAGGAGAGAATGGGAGTTAAGGAATTCTAGGCAGCGAGTGTAGACGACTCGTTCTAGGAGCTTGGAAAGGAAGGGTAGTAGGGAGATAGGGCGATAACTGGAAGGGGAAGTGGAGTCGAGGGAGGGTTTTTTTAGGATGGGGGAGACGTGGGCACGTTTGAAGGCAGAGGGGAAGAAGCCATCCGAGAGTAAGCGGTTAAACATAGAGCTTAAGGAGGGGAGGAGGGAAGGGGCGATAGTTTTTGTAAGTTGAGCGGGAATGGGGTCCGAAGCACATATATCTATGATTCTATTTATCTTGATGATATTGACACCAGACTACCTGTTTTGTCATGCTCTGTACTGTTTTGTTGTCCGCCTCCCCCGTTTAGACTGTGAGCCCATTGTCGGACAGGGATTGTCTCTATCTGTTGCTGAATTGTACATTCCAAGAACCTAGTACAGCGTTCTGCTCATAGTAAGCGCTCAATAAAAACCAGTGAATGAATGAATGCTGGGAGACTTTGGTTGTCACTTCACTTCTCTGGACCTCAGTTTCTTCCTCTGTATAATGGGGTTAAGAATGTGAGCCCAAAGTGAGACAAGGACTTTGTCTAACCAGCACTTAGTAAGCACTTAAATACCACTGGGGGAAAAAAAAAGATATTGTCCCCATTATATAGATGAGGAAACTGAGGCCTAGAGAGTGAAGTGTGACCTTGGGCAAGTCACAACTGGAAAGTGGCAGAACCGTTAGCAGAACCCAGTTTCCTCAGTCCCCTATTATTTTCACTAGGCCACGATGCCTCTCCGACATGAGATTGAATTTGACCTAACTTGCTATGGCATTCTTCAGAACACATTCCTACACAATGAAGAAGTTATTTTCAGTCCTCATTGTGGGGAATCTGCATGGAAAAAAAACTTAAAATAGCCGGGTGTTGCAGAGGAGGCATTTAAGAGACAGACTGCTTCATGAAACTTAAGGTCTAATTAGCTTGCCTGGGCACAAAATGTGAGAGCCATCATGGAAACTGAGCTAGTTCAAATATAGAGTCTGCTTACCGAGGTTCTATACTTGTCCATGGGTGATTCTTTCCAAGTCAAAGTACAAATCACGGGTTTGAGAAGAGTCTTTGTAAAAGGATTCTAACACCACATAGTCAAAATATTAAGTATAAAGGGGCATTTTTTCAATATTTTAAGATGTTTCACTTCACCTTCCACTGCGTGTCTCCACCTAAACTGTACCCTGAAATATCTGCCTTTATGTCTTGGATACTACATTTAAGTGAACTCAGGGACTGAGGGATTCAGAAAGAAAGACACAGGGAATACAGGCAGGCACCCACTTTGACAGGTAAGGTGGAATCTGAATAAAAATGATTACGGTATTAAGACCTTACTATGTGCCCGGCACTGAACTGAATGCCGCGGCGGATACGAGCAAATCGAGTTGGATACAGTCTCTGTCCCACGTAGAGCTCACAGTCTCAATCCCCATTTTACAGATGAGGGAACTGAGGCACAGAGAAGTGAAGAGACTTACCCAAGGTCACACAGCAGACGAATGGCTGAGCCAGAATTAGAACCCATGGCCTTCTGACTCCCAGGCCTGAGATCTATCCACTACACCATGCTACTTCTCATTCTGAAATGATGTAGCCGGTTAATCCATAACAGCAAAGAGCTTAGGTTAGTTTGAAAGGGCAGGAAAGGAGTGGAGAGGAAGCAGGAAGTTGGGTTAGAACTAGGAAGTGGAGGATTTTCAAGAGGAATTCTTTCACCTGGATAGCACGGTGCTCTGCACAAAGTAAGTGCTCCATAAATACGACTGAAGAAATGAATGGAACAGCACCCCACACTGAATGCATCTCCTTTGGTAGGAAGCTACAAACTCGGAAACATATATTTAATATGAGTCAGAGCTGCATGTCTGTATCGGGCTAAATTAACGGTGATACGATGAGAGTGCAAACTCCGACCGCAAAATCCTTGTGGACGATACATCTCCATCAGGTCTACTGGACTTTGCCAAGCACTTAGTACAGTTCAGTGCCCAGATTAAACTGCAGACTCCTAGAGGGCAGGGATTATTTCTACCAGTGCTATTGTATTCTTCCAACTGTGTGATACAGTACGCCGTAAGCACCTTGTGGGTAGGGCTATCAAAAAAATAAAGCATTAAATTCTTCCCATGTGCCAGGCACTGTATTAATCTCTGGGGTAGATACAAGTTTATCAAGATGTACATAGTCCCTGTCCCACTTGGGACTCTCCCCATTTTACAGATGAGGAAACTCTGGAACAAAAAAGTGAAGTGACTTGTCCAAGGTCATCCAGCAGAGAATTAGTGGAGCCAAAATTAGAACCCAGATCCTTCTGACTCTCAGGCAGATTTTCCAACCACTAGTCGGTGCTTCTACTCACTATTCTACTCTCCCAAGTGCTTAGTTCAGTATTCTGCACAGAGTAAAGGGTAGAGATTGGAATCACCTGTGGATAGGTTGGATTCATCTCTGATCAAGCAGATAATGATACTAATAATTGTGGTATTTGTCACTTACTATGTGCTAAGCACTGTTTGAAGTGCCGAGGTAGGTACAAGGTAATCAGTTGCTCCTCCTGGGAGTCACAGTCTTAATCCCCTTTATACAGATAAGGTAACTGAGGCACAGAGAAGTGAAGTGGCTCGCCCAAGGTCACAGAGCAGACTGGAGGTGGAGCCTGGATCAGAACCCAGGTCCTTTTTCTCCCAGGGCTGGTGGGTTTAGTGGGAGGTGGGACACAGTGTTTGTGGTAAAGCACACATCTGTCTGATCAGACCTTGATCTAGAGAAGCAGCATGGCTCAGTGGAAAGAGCCCAGGCTTAGGAGTCAGAGGTCATGGGTTCGAATCCCAACCCGGCCACCTGTCAACTTTGTAACTTGGGGCAAATCACTTACCTTCTCTGTGCCTCAGTTACCTCATCTGCAAAAGGGGGATGAAGACTGTGAGCCTCACGTGGGACAACCTGATTCCCCTGTCTCTACCCCAGCGCTTAGAACAGTGCTCGGCACACAGTAAGCGCTTAACAAATCCCAACATCATTATTATTAGCCCCTAGGCACTCTGCTTCTGGAAGTTACTGGAGATTTGTCTCTCTTCTGCAAGCTACCGCCCTGCAGCTTCTGGATGGCTCTTGGGGCTCTCCCAGTTATAGAGAAACTTTGTAAACAGGGAAGATCAAACATATCCTTCAGGTCAAAGTCTCCCTACCTTGGGCTATTAGAGGGAGGAGGGCTGGAAAGAAAACAGTGAGGAAGCTTCATTCTTTCATTCATTCATTCAATCCTATTTATTGAGCTCCTCCAGTGTGCAGAACACACGGAGCACAGCAGGGATTCTGTGGACGGAAACCAGATCGGAGGGGGTCCAGGAGAGAATCGGAGGAGAGGAATTGGAGACGGCGGGTGTAGACGACTCGCTCAAGGAGTTTGGAGAGGAAGGGTAGGAGAGAGATGGGGTGCTAACTGGAGGGAGCCATGGGATCAAGGGATGGCATTTTTCTTTTTTTTAGGATAGGGAGACGTGGGCATGTTTGAAAGCAGTGGGGAAGAAGCCATTTGAGAATGAAAGTTTGAAGATGGCTATTGGGGAGGGGGCGAGAATTTTGATTCGGTGTGTAGGAATGGGGGTCGGATGAGCAGGTGGAGACGGTGGCTTTTGGGAGAAGACGGGAGATCTCCTCTACAGACAGTGCTGGGAAAGATGAGAGAGTTGAAGAGGGGGCAGGAAGGGGGAGGGACTGAAGGGGGAGGGCCGATTTTAGGGAGTCACATCTTGAGAGTGTCAACTTTCTTCATAAAGTAGGTGGCCAGTTCACTGAGGGCAATCGAGTGGGGAGGCCGCGGAGACGGGGGGCCCTGAAGAGGGAGTTAAATGCCTGGAAGCACTGGAGATGTTGATGGGCATGGGGGTCAATAAGGGTGGAGAAATAGTTTTGCCGGGCAGGGGAGAGAGCCGAGTTAAACACACAAGGATAAGCTTGAAGTGGATAAAGTCGGCCTGATATTTAGATTTTGCCAGCTGCGCTCTTGGGCTTGAGCACAAGAGTTAAGGAGGCGTGTGTCCAGGCGATCTAGGGCTGTGGATTGAATGCCCTGTATGGGTCAGATGGGTTGGGTTCTGGACTAACGGGAAGTTGTAACTTTGCTTGCATGAATGACTGAATGGTATTTGTTAAGCACTTACTCTGTGCCAAGCACAGTTCAAACACTGGGGTAGATACAAGGTCATCGGGTTGTTCCACGTGGGGCTCACAGCCTTAATCCCCCTTTTCCAGATGAGGGAACCGAGGCACAGAGAAGGGAAGTGACTTGTCCAAAGTCACACAGCTGACAAGTGGCAGGTGCAGGATTAGAACCCAGAACCTCTGTCTCCCAAGCCCGTGCTCTCTCCATTAAGCCACGCTGCTTCTCCGGAGAGGAACTGAGCTTAGAGGAAAGGGCACGTGTATATGGCCTAGTGGTTACAGCACAGGCCTGGGAGTCAGAAGGACTTAAGTTCTAAACCCAGTTTAGCTTCTTTACTGTGTGACCTTGGGCAAGTCACTTGATTTCTCTGTGCCTCAGTTATCTCAACTCTAAAATAGGGATGAAGACTGTGATCCTCATGCAGGACAGGGACTGTGTCCAACCTGCTTAGCTTGTATCTACCCCAGCCTTTAGTACAATACCTGGAACACAGTAAGCGCCTAAATACCCTCCTTATAATCTCCTATCTATAGACGAATCTGCTCTGCACACAGTAAGAGCTGGTTCAATACGGCTGATCCCTACTCTGCCATCTGTCAGCTGTGTGACCGTGGGCAAGTCACTTCACTTCTCTGTGCCTCAGTTACCTCATCTGGAAAATGGGGATTAACTGTGAGCCTCGCGCGGGACCACCTGATGACCCCGTATCTCCCCCAGCGCTTAGAACAGTGCTCTGCACATAGTAAGCGCTTAACAAATACCAACATTATTATATGTAGATCAATCCCCATATTTAGAAAGCAGCAGCAAAGAGAAACTCCTCG
Source organism: Ornithorhynchus anatinus (assembly GCF_004115215.2). NCBI lineage: Eukaryota > Metazoa > Chordata > Mammalia > Monotremata > Ornithorhynchidae > Ornithorhynchus > Ornithorhynchus anatinus. The sequence goes on along the minus strand of NC_041732.1, from coordinate 106,098,111 downwards.
GCCTCAGCCTAAAAGCAATTTAGCCTTCCTCCCCACCTTCCACTCCTCTCTGATTTCCTTCTGCCACCCAGCCTACTCAGTGAACCTCTGATTCATCTATCTCACTGCCAAATTCCTTGCCCACAGCCTCCCTCTGGCCTGGAACTCCCTCCCTCCCTCTTCATATGAGAGATTGTACCACTCCTTCAAAGCCTTATTAAAATCACAGCTCCAAGAGGTCTTGATCAACTAATTCCGCCTTTCCCCTACTTCCTCTTCCCTTTGCATTTCCTCTCGATACGTATCCCTCCGCACTTTGGTGCGTCACCCATAATCTGTTCATTTATATTAATGTCTATCACCCCCTCTCCACTGTAAGCTCCTTGTAGGCAGGGAATGGGACTATTCCCTGTTGTATTATACTCCGCCAAGCAAGTAGTACAGCGCCGAATAATAATAATGATAATGTTGGTATTTGTTAAGCGCTTACTATGTGCCGAGAACTGTTCTAAGGGCTGGGGTAGACACAGGGGAATCAGGATGTCCCACGTGGGGCTCACAGTTAATCCCCATTTTACAGATGAGGTAACTGAGGCACAGAGAAGTGAAGTGACTTGCCCACAGTCACACAGCTGACAAGTACCCAGTAAGCACTCAATAAATACCACTGATTGATGGAACATCAAAACTCCTGATAGCATCTGGCTTAGAACACCCTCCTGACATGCTGCCCCCCTCACGAGAGAAAAGAAGCTGCCACTCAGAGCGAGGCAGAGAGCAGAGATACATAATAATAGTATTTATTAAGTGCTTATTTGGAAGTAGTAGCCGAGAAATATGCCAAAGATCCATGGTAGGAAACTTGCTATGAAGAGCCAGGAAAGAGTCATGAAATGTGCTGATGTAACAATTGCCACAAAAATACAAACTGTCAACGCTATGGTGTTTCCACTGACAACGTGTGGTTCTGAATACTGGACAGTGAAAAAATAGGGTAGAGAGAACATCGATTCCTTTGAAAATGGGGTTGGAGAAGGATTTGGGGAATAGCATGGACTGCCCAAAAAGCAAACAAATGGATTTTAGAGCAAATTAAACCAAAGTGGTTTTTGGAAGGCCAAAGGACTCGACTTGGATTAGCATAATTTGCACACATAATCAGATAGACTAATTCTCTGGAGAAGACACTGATGCTAGGAAAAGTCCAGGGAAAGCGTGGAAGAGGGACCCCGGCAGCTAGATGGATAGAGACCATAACAAAGATAACGGAAGAACCGTTAGAACGGTAGCGGATCATGGCAGAGGACAGGACTTGCTGGAGAAAGTATATCCATGCAGTCGCTATCAATTGGAAACGACTCGATGGCACTTTATAATAATGATAATATTGTGAGTCAAGCTCTGTTCTAAGCTCTGGAGTAGATATAAGATAATCAGGTTGGACACAATCCCTGTCCTTCATGGGGCTCTCAGTCTTCATCCCCACTTTACCGGATGAGGTAACGGAAAGTAAAAATTAATAATTCTGGTACTTGTTAAGCGCTTACTATGTGCCAGGCACTATACTAACTCCTGGGTTGGACGCAAGTAAATTGGGTTGAACACAGTCCCTGTCCCACATCGGGCTCCCAGTCTCAATCTCCATTTTACAGATGAGGGAACTAAGGACCAGAGAAATGAAGTGACTTGTCCAAGGTCACACAACAGACAAGTGGGAGAGCCAAGATTAGAACCCATAGCCTTCTGATGGCCGTGCCCTTGATGTGGACGTTAGGTACACTGCTTCGGGGTGGCCCAGTGGACAGAATCTGAATCAAGGTGCTCTGTTAACTTCAGCTGCCAAGAGTCCCGCCCTTAAATTGAGTCTTCACACTGTGCTGCACACTCCTGACTCTCAGTGCGCCCTCAGAGGCTGTCTGATGGGCAGAGTCAAGAGAGCAAGAGGGACACTAAGCAAGCCACTAGTACTAGCATCAACTCCTCCACGGAGGGTCCCCATCCTGACGTCCCGAAGCTCATTCCTTTTTCTTAACTTGGGATTCCAATATCATCATCAACCAACAGACAGATGGCAGTGCTAAACTAATATGATGGGGGGGATTGTTAGCAAAAGCGCCAAAATAAGTTGTCCTATGCCGTCGAGTCGGGTGCAAACCAAAGCGACGCCACGTAGGCATCTCTCCCAGAAGGTCCCGCTCTCCATCTGCCCTCGTTCTGGTAGTGGATCCACAGAGTTTTCTGGGGAAAAATCCGACAGTGGTTGACCATCACCTTCTTCCACACAGTAAACCTGAGTCTCCTCCCTCGACTCTCTCCCGCGCTGCTGTTGCCCGGCACAGGTGAGTTTTGACTTGTAGCCTATGGCCTGCCACTCGTTAGCCACTGGCCAAGCTGGGAATGGACTGGCCGGGCCTCTGCTTCACTCCCCTTCCCCTAGTCGAGACTGGTAGAGAACTGGAAACTCTCTAGGTGCGACTCTGAAAGGGCACCAATAGTTTGCTATACATCTAATAATATTGGTAATTACGGTACTTGTTAAGCTCTAGGTATGTGCCAAGCACTTTTTATTCATCCAATCGTATTTACTGAGCATTTTCTGTGTGCAGAGCACTGTACTGAGCGCTTGGGAGAACACACCAGTAGATACACTCCCTGATCTAAGCCCTAGAGTAGATAAAGGTCATTCAGTTTGGACACAGTCTCCTTGACCCCCATGGGGCTCATACACTTAATCCCCAGTTTTCCAGATGAGGTAACTGAGGCCTAGAGAAATGAAGTGACTTACCCAAGGTCACACAGCAGAGAGGTGGAGGAGCAGGGATTAGAACCCAGGTCCTTCTGGTTCCCAGACCTATGGTCTATGCCTTAAGCCACCCTGCTTCTCTATTTGTAAGCCTACCAACTATCTTGTAGTAAACTCTGCACACAGTAAGTGTTGAATAAATACAAATAGATGGGTGTATCAATAAGAATACTGATAACAATAAGTGCTTTCTATTTGCCAAGCACTGTGGTAGATACAGGATAATCAGCTTGTACATAGTCCCTGTCCCTCACACAGGGCTCACCGTCGAAGGAAAAGAGGGAGACACCAGGCATCGTGGCTTTGTCTCCCCCGATTAGACCGTAAGCCCGTCAAAGGGCAGGGACTGTCTCTCTCTGTTACCGATTTGTCCATTCCAAGCGCTTAGTACAGTGCTCTGCACACAGTAAGCGCTCAATAAATACTATCGAATGAATGAATGAAAGAGCATGGTCTTGGGAGTCAGAGGTCATGGGTTCAAATCCCAGCTCTGCCACTTGTCAGCTGGGTGACTGTGGGCAAGTCACTACACTTCTCTGGGCCTCAGTTACCTCATCTGCAAAATGGGGATGAAGACTGTGAGCCTCACGTGGGACAACCTGATTAGCCTGTATCTACCCCAGCGCTTAGAACAGTGCTCTGCACATAGTAGGCACTTAAATACCAACAAATACCAATATTATTATTCATCTCTATTTTGCTGATGAGGACACTGAGGCACAGAAAACCCAATCAACTTGTGCAATGCACGGTCACATAGCAGGCAACTGGCAGAGCTGGGTTTAGAACTTAAGTTTCCTGATTCCCAATCCTGTGCCCTTTCCACCTGACCATACTGTTTCTCTTTCAATATATACATCGATATGCATTTATACATGTAAAAATCAGTAGATATGAGTTTATATAAATGCATGCACAAATACCCAAACTCTTCACTGTTGAAGTTTTAAATCCACTCACAGGTAACTTGTCCAATGGATCTAAATCACTAGGAAACTGGTTTTCAAAACAATGGCCTACCTCAAGCGTTTGCAGACTGTAATCACGCTAACTTGATTTGGAACAGAAAATTTTCTCAAAACACAGTCACACACAAAAGTAAATTAGGAGCTTTTATTCCCCTTCCTCACAAATCCTAGTAACTAAACCCGCTCCCTGTCCAATTCCACTGTTTTCTTATGATTGATTTGAAGGCGAACTTTCATGCAGCATGGGGAAAATCCCAGTGAGGATGTTTTAGTTTCTTCCCTCCCGGACAACAACATACCTACTCCAGAGTCTGGTGGGAGAGTTCCTTTCCAACTTCTCTAGGAGATGAAAGATAAATAAATGAAGGAATGATAGTATTTGTTAAGCGCTTACTCTGTGCCAAGCAATGTTCTAAGCGGTGGGGTAGATATAAGGTAATCAGGTTGTCCCACATGGGGCCCACAGTCTTAATCCTCATTTTACAGATGAGGGAACTGAGGCACAGAGAACTGAAGTGACTGGCCCAAAGTCACACCGCTGACAAGTGGCAGAGCAGGAATTAGAACCCATGACTTCCAAGCCCGTGTTGTTTCCACTAAGCCATACTGCTTCTCTAGGTTTTGCCAGGACCGGATTCAGAAACAGATAGAGGGAATACCAAGAGCACAAAAAACTCCTAAATTTCTCTAAAATTTGTGGAGACGACCCATTCATATTAGAGCTTACACTGGTAATGATAATAAAAATAGTACTAATTATAATGATGTAATGAAAGAGCTCAGGCTTAGAATTCAGAGGTCATAGGTTCTAATCCCAACACTGTCACTTTTCAGCTGACATGAAGCAAGTCACTTCACTTCTCTGTGCCTCAGTGACCTCGTCTCTTAAAGGGGGATTAAGATTGTGAGCCCACCTTGTTTCTACTCCAGTGCTTAGAACAGTGCTTGGCACACAGTAAGTGCTTAACAAATGCCATCATTATTATTATCATTATGATAGACTCTAGGCACAACTGGGTGCCAAGCACTGTGCTAAGCACTGGAGTAGATAGAAGGTAATCAGATCACATAAAAGCCTTGTCCACTATTAGACTCAGGGATGAAAAGAAGGTAGAGCAGGAAATTTATCTCCATTTTACATTTGAGGAAACACAGGCCCAAAGAAGATAATGATTTGCCCCAGGTCATACAGAAGGCAAGTGTTAAAACAGGATTAGCATCCAGGTCCCTGCCCTCCCAATTCCATGCTCTTTCCAGTAGACCACGCTGTTCTCTGAACCAAAAAACAAATTTGTAGGTTTAGCAATAGTAATGATAATGACAATAATAATAATTATAATAATAAGTATGGTATTTGTTAAGCGCTTACTATGTGCCAGTCATTGTTCTGAGGACTGGGGTAGATACACGGTAATCAGATGGTTCCGTGGGGGCCCTCACAGACTTCATCCCCATTTTCCAGATGAGGTAACTGAAGCCTGGAGAAGTGAAATGAGCCGCCCAAGGTCATACAGCAGAGAAGTGGTGGAGCCGGGACTAGAATGCACATCCTCTGACTCCCAAGCCGGTGCCACTAGGCCATGCCACTCACGTGGCTCAGTGGAAAGAGGCCGGGCTTGAGAATCAGAGGTCGTGGGTTCTAATCCCGGCTCCACCACTTGTCAGCTGGGTGACTTTGGGCAGGTCGCTTCACTTCTCTGGGCCTCAGTGACCTCATCTGGAAAATGGGGATTGAGACTGTGAACCCCACGTGGGAAAGGGACTGTGTCCACCCCGATCTGCTTGTATCCACCCCAGCGCTTAGTACAGTGTCTGGCACATAGTTAAGCGCTTAACAAATACCATCATCATCATCATCATTTAGAGGACACTGGTGCTCTCCCTTACCGCTTCTTAAATAAGTTAGTTTGAAGGAATTATTTTCCAAGGAACTGTGATGCCAGTGTTGCGGAATTCGATGGGAGAATCCCGCCTGCTGATCTCATGACGTTTTCCCCGGCTCTAGCATACTCCTTAGATCCACAAAGACCATCCAAAAGATTTCCAGCCTCACCCCGTAGCCTGGTAGATTTCAGACCGGCTTTGTAAAAGCCCCTTCACATGGGAAAAACTGCCCTTCAGCTGAGGCCTGGGGTAAGAACAATCAGTGGTATTCACTGAGTCCTTACTATATATATAGAGTCAGTTAATCGTATTTATTGAGCGCTCACTGTGTTCCGAGCACTGTACTAAGCACTTGAGAGAGTACAATTCAACAATAAACAGATTCCCTGCCCACAAACTTAAAGTCTAGAAGGGGAGACAGGCATTAATATGAATGAATGACAGACCTGGACATTGGTGCTGTGGGGCAGGGTAGGGGGGATGAATAAAGGGAGCAAGTCAGAGTGACCAGAAGGAGACGGGAAAAGGGAAAGGACGGTTTAGTCAGGGAAGGCCTCTGGGAGGAGATGTGCCTTTGATAAGGCTCTGAAGGATGGGGAGAGGAACTGTCTGATATGAGGAGAGAGGACATTCCAAGCTAGAAGCAGCAAGTGGGTGAGAGTTTGGCAGTGAGACAAATGAGCCTGAGGTTCAGTGAGAAGGTTGACGTTAGAGGAGCGAAGTGTGCGGGCTGGGTAGGAGTAGGCAAGTAGCCAGGTTAGGGAAGAGGGGGAAAGGGGATTAATTGTTTTAAAGCCAATGGTGAGGAGTGTCTGTGTGATGTAGAGGTGGATGGACAATCGCTAGAGGTTCTTGAGAAGAGGAGAAACAGCTTGAATGCTTTTGTGAGAAACAGTATTGTAGTAAACCAATGGGAGAGCGCAATTAAAAAAAAAGTTGGTAAACGTATTCCCTGCTCTCAAGGAACTCACAGTCCAGAGGGGGAGACAGACATTAAAATAAATGAATTATAGATATGCCATTTATTAGACTGTAAGTATGTCATGGGCAGGGAACATGCCTATTCATTCAATAGTATTTATTGAGTGCTTACTACCATGTCTGAAGATTTGGTAGTATCCCAAGAGCTTCTGCACACCTGAAGTGCTCAATAAATGATGGACTGATATGAACAGAAGTGCTGTGGGGACAAAGTTTCTAAAGGGGACAAATTCCAAGTGCATTGGTGACTCAGAAGGGAGAGCGTAGGATCCAGCCCTCTCCTCAGCCTGGATTCTTGATCTACTTTGGTCAGGGAAGAGATGACCATGTATTCCAGCACCAAAGGGAGAAACTGTGAAGCAACTACATGTGTAGAGAAATGGCATGGCCTAGTGGAAAAAGACCCCAGTCCTGGGAGTCCCAGAACCTGGATTCTAATTCCGGCTCTTCCACTCATCTTCCGTGTGGCCTTGGGTAAGTCACAACTTCTCTGTGCCTCATTTTCCTCATCTGTACAATGGAGATGAAGAGTGTGAGCTCTATCTGGGACATGGACTGCCTCCAAATTGATTACTAAGCTCTGGGGTGGGGTGGGTCTGCCCCCTTCTAGAGTGTAAACCCGCTGTGGGCAGGGATTGTCTCTCTTGGTTGCTGAATTGTACCTTCCAAGCAGTTAGTACAGAGCTCTGCACACAGAAAGAGCTCAGGAAATATGATGGAATGAACAAATACAAGTTACAGTGAACATGGTAAGCACTTAAATACTATTAATACCGTCCCTTCTAAACCCTAAGTTCCTTGAGAGCAGGGAATCTGTCCGTTTATTGTTGTATTCTCCTCTCCCAAATGCTCAGTACAGTTCTCTCCCCACAGTAAGGGCCCAATAAATGTGATTAACTGACCATTAAAAAAAACAAAAAACAAGTAATGAAAGAGAATGCCACTGAAGACTTAAAGTGTATGTGTGTATGTTGGTATTTGGTATTTGGAATCAGCGCTTAGAACAGTGCCAGCGCTTAGAACAGTGCTCGGCACATAGTAAGCGCTTAACAGATACCACCATTATTATTTGTTAAGCGCTTACTATGTGCCGAACACTGTTCTAAGCGCTGGGAGAGATACAGGGTAATCAGGTTGTCCCAGGTGAGGCTCACAGTCTTCAGCTCCATATTACAGATGAGGTAACTGAGGCACAGAGAAGTTAAGTGACTTGCCCACAGTTGCAGAGCTGGGATTCGAACCCATGACCTCTGACTCCCAAGCCTGAGCTCTTTCCACTGAGCCACGCTGCTTCAAGCGTGCTTATGCTTCCAGCACATGTGGTTGTGTGTGGTGGGGAGGGGGTACGGAGGACACCAAGATCAATTCTGAGGAAGCACAGAAGGTTCAAGGAGCCTTAAAAGTCAGTTTAAAGGCGTCAATTTGACGATTAAAGAGATGAAATGGACAGGAAGGGAAAATAATGATTATTGGTTTAGAAAAGGTGGATCCATTTTCAAGTCCTTGAGGGAAGAGATAGGGTCTGCCAATTCCCCTCTCCCAAGTGCCTAGTACGATGTTCTGTACATAGCTAATGCCGTTGATGGATTTACTTTGGGATTTAAAAAAAAAATGTTTTTCCATCTCTCCAGGTTCATTGGGCTTGGTCAGCAAGGACATAAAAGTGGTTTGAGCTGCCATTTCGAACAGCGAAGTGGTCCCAGAGGCCCTGGCTTCCTCAGGATGGTGGCTAAAAGGGTTCAAAGCTCTTCTCCTGTTTCCCAGGTCCTGCTCATCTGCCCCTCCTTCTCCTCCTCTTCACCAGGGCCAACAACTCATCTCTCACACTCCCTGCTCCTGCAAATCTTCGCTACTGCCCCACAGAGACCTCCGCTCTCTCGATCCCATCCGTCTTTCCGAAAGCATCTCTCCTCACCTCGCCGCCCTGTCCTCACTTCCCACTCTCGACGATCAGGTCTCCGCTCTCCACTCCACCCTCTCTACTCATCTCGACTCTCTCGCCCCCCTTTCCCTCCGCCGCTCTCGCTCCACTAACCCACAGCCCCGGATCGCCTCCTCCGTCCGCCTCCTACGCACCTATGCTCGAGCTGCGGAGCGCTGCTGGGGAAAATCCAAGCACCGAGCCGACCTCACACGCTTCGGATTTATCCTTTCCTGCCTTAACTCTGCCCTCTCCTCCGCCAGGCAAAACTTCTTCTCCTCCCTCGTCGACACCCACGCCCGTCACCCCCGCCGATTGTTCCGGACCTTTAACTCTCTCCTTAGGCCCCCTGTTCCTCCCCCTCCCCCATCTCTCACCCCCAATGATCCGGCCGCCTATTTCCTCACGAAAATCAACACGATCGGGTCTGAGCTCCCCAAAGTCACCCCTCCGCCTCTCCCCTCCCCCCCACCGACCCTCTCCCCTATTTTCCCATCCTTCCCTGCGGTATCCTCAGAGGAGATCTCCTCCCTCCTCGCGAGCGCCACCCCCTCCGCCTGCGCCTCGGACCCCATTCCCCCTCACCTTATTAAAACCGTCGCCCCTGCCCTCCTCCCTTCCTTAACTTCTATTTTTAACCACTCGATCTCCAAGGGCTCCTTCCCCGCTGCCTTCAAACATGCCCACGTCTCCCCCATCCTAAAAAAACCCGCTCTCGACCCCACTTCCCCCTCCAGTCATCGCCCTATCTCCCTACTACCCTTCCTTTCCAAAATCCTAGAACGGGTCGTCTACGATCGCCGCTTAGAATTCCTTAACTCCCATTCTCTCCCGGACCCCCTCCGATCCGGCTTCCGTCCCCTCCGCTCTACCGAGACCGCTCTCTCTGAGGTCACCCGTGACCTCCTTCTTGCCAGATCCGACGGCTCCTACTCCATTCTGATCCTCCTCGACCTCTCTGCTGCCTTTGACACAGTCGACCGTCCCCTCCTCCTCCACACCTCATCTCACCTCGGCTTCACGGACTCCGTCCTCTCCCGGTTCTCCTCTCATTTCTCCGGCCGGTCCTTCTCGGTCTCCTTCGCCAGCGCCTCCTCCCCCTCCCATCCTTTAACCGTCGGAGTTCCTCGAGGGTCGGTTCTCGGCCCTCTTCCGTTCTCCATTTACACTCACTCCCTCGGTGAACTCATCCGCTCTCACGGCTTCGACTACCATCTCTACGCGGATGACACACGGATCTACATCTCCGCCCCCGTCCTCTCCCCGTCCCGGGCTCGCGTCTCCTCCCGCCTCCGGGACGTCTCCACCCGGATGTCGGCCCGCCTCCTAAAACTCGACGTGAGCGAGACCGAGCTCCTCATCTTCCCTCCCGAACCCGGTCCTCTCCCGGACTTCTCTATCACCGTCGATGGCACGACCGTCCTTCCCGTCTCTCGGGCCCGCGATCTCGGTGTCATCCTCGACTCGTCTCTCTCGTTCACCCCACGCATCCTATCCGTTACCGAGACCTGCCGGTTTCACCTTTACAATATCGCCAAGATCCACCCTTTCCTCTCCACCCAGACGGCTACCTTACCACTACGGGCTCTCGTTATATCCCGGCTAGACTACTGTAATAATGTTGGTATTTGTTAAGCACTTACTATGTACAGAGCACTGTTCTAAGCACTGGGATAGACACAAGGTAATCATGTTGTCCCACTTGGGGCTCACAGTCTTAATCCCCATTTTACAGATGAGGTAACAGACACCGAGAAGTTAAGTGACCTGCCCAAGGTCGCACAGCTGACAAGTGGCGGAGCTGGGATTAGAATTTATGACCTCTGACTCCTAAAACCATGCTCTTTCCACTAAGCCACGCTGCTTCTCTACTGTGTCAGCCTTCTCTCTGATCTCCCTTCCTCCTCTCTCTCCCCGCTCCGGTCTATTCTTCACTCCGCTGCCCGGCTCCTCTTCCTGCAGAAACGATCTGGGCCTGTCACTCCCCTTCTTAAACAAATCCGGTGGTTGCCTATCAACCTCCGCTCCAAACAAAAACTCCTCACTCTAGGCTTCGAGGCTCTCCGTCACCTCGGCCCTTCCTACCTCTCATCCCTTCTCTCTTTCTACCGCCCACCCCGCACGCTCCGCTCCTCCGCCGCCCACCGCCTCACCGTCCCTCGGTCTCGCCTACCCCGCCGTCGACCCCCGGGCCGCGTCCTCCCGCGGTCCCGGAACGCCCTCCCTCCTCACCTCCGCCAAACTGATTCTCTTCCCCTCTTCAAATCCCTACTTAAAACTCACCTCCTCCGAGAGGCCTTCCCAGACTGAGCTCCCCTTCTCCCTCTACTCCCTCTACCACCCCCCTTCACCTCTCCGCAGTTTAACCCTCTTTTCCCCCCATTTCCCTCTGCTCCTCTCCCTCTCCCTTCCCGTCCCCTCGGCACCGTACTCGTCCGCTCGACTGTATATATTTTCTTTACCCTATTTATTTTGTTCATGAATTGTACATCGCCTCGATTCTATTTAGTCGCCATCGGTTTTTACAAGATGTTCTCCCCCTCGACTCTATTTATCGCCATCGTTCTCGTCTGTCCGTCTCCCCCGATCAGACCGTGAGCCCGTCAAACGGCGGGGACTGTCTCTATCTGTTGCCGACTTGTTCATTCCAAGCGCTTAGTACAGTGCTCTGCACATAGTAAGCACTCAATAAATACTATTGAATGAATGAATGAACGAACGTCGCATCCCCAAAATGGGGAAACAAGAATTAAAAAAGGAAAGATCAAAGACCCAATTCCTTCCTTTCTCTGGATAGTCAACTCGTTGCGGGCAGAGAAAGTGTCTGTTTATTATTCTATTGTCCTTGTCCAAGTTCTTAGACAAGAGTAAGCGTTCAATAAATACTATCGACTGCCTGACTTTAATAATAATAAAAACCAGTGTTATGTTTTGAATGTTTGCTATGTGACAGATACTGGCCTATTGCTTGGTTGTAGAAGATAATAAAGTCCACCACAATCTCGGAACACATTCACAGCTCACGGTCTAAGGGGGAAAGGAGAACATTGGATCGAAATGCTTGGGAGAGTTTAATATAAAAGAGGTGGTAGACACGTTCCCTTCCCACAAACACTTGTGTTTATTGTACATATTTATTACTCTATTTTATTAATGTGTATATATCTATAATTCTATTTATCTATTTTGATAGTAATAATAATGATAATGTTGATATTTGTTAAACACTTACTAGGTGCCAAGCACTGTTCTAAGTGCACGGGTAGATACAGGGTAATCAGGTTGTCCCACGTAGGACTCACAGTCTTCATTCCCATTTTACACACGAGATAACTGAGGGACAGAGAAGTTAAGTGATTTGCCTAGGGTCACACAGCTGACAAGCAGCAGAGCAGGGATTAAAACCCATGACCTCTGACTCCCAAGCCCGGGCTCTTTCCACTAAGCCACGCTGCTTTTGATGCCTGCCTGCTTGTTTTTTTGCCTGTCTCCCCCTTTTAGACTGTGAGCCCGTTGTTGGGTAGGGATTGTCTCTATCTCTTGCCAAACTGTTCTTTCCAAGCACTTAGCACAGTGCTCTGCACACAGTAAGTGCTCAAAACATATGACTGACTGAATGAAAGGAGCTTAAGAATAGAATTTAGTCAGGGAGGGCACTGTGATCTCAGCAGGGGTAGGAGGAGGATTTGGTGCTGTCAGTAGGGATGTACATAGCAAGTAGGTGGAAGAAAGATGTAGATTTTTGGGGGGTCATTTTAAACGTTAGGGGTTTCTGCAGGTGGAGATATTCCAAAAGCAAAAGCCAAACATGTGGTCGCAGAGCAGGGTATAATGTAGACGGGAGGGGTGACATAAATAATAATAATAATAATGTTGGTATTTGTTAAGCGCTTACTATGTGCACAGCACTGTTCTAAGCACTGGGGGAGATACAGGGTAATCATGTTGTCCCACGTGAGGCTCACAGTCTTAATCCCCATTTTACAGATGAGGTAACTGAGGCACAGAGAAGTGAAGTGACTCGCCCACAGTCACACAGCTGCCAAGTGGCAGAGCCGGGATTCGAACTCATGACCTCTGACTCCCAAGCCCGTGCTCTTTCCACTGAGCCACGCTGCTTCTCTAAATAAATAATTATGATATTTGTTAAGTGCTAACTATGTACCAAGCACTGTTCTAAGCTCCGGGGTAGATACAAGGTAATCAGGTTGTCCCACGTGGGGCTCACACTCTTAATCCCCATTTTACAGATGAGGTAACTAAAGCACAGAGTAGTGAAGCGACTTGCCCAAAGTCACCCAGCTGATAAGCGACGGAGCTGGGGTTACAACTCACGACCTCTGATTCCCAAGCCCATGTTCTTTCCACTAAGTCACGCTGCTTCTCTAGTGAAATTATAGGAAACCATAGTGAAATTAGTAGAAATATTAACTAAGTACTTACTACGTGGCAATCATTATGTTCAAAATGAAGATAGGAACCAATCAGATAAAATCCAGTCTCTGGTCTACCTGGAGCTTTACAAGCTAAGCGTCATCCCCATTGAACAGATGAGGAAACTGAAGCCCAGTGAGGTTACATGAACCAAAGCCAGAGCTGGAATTTCTGGGATTCAATTACATAGAAGAGGAGATTTCTGAATTAGTTAACAATTATTTCCCAGCAGATTGGATTATAAAATCAAATCTTTCCAAAAGGGAAAGAAACCTACTTTCTCCATTTCAGTATGGAAGAGTTAAGTGGCTTCGGTGAATATCCTTACCCTTTTTGAAAGCATGCCCAGTTCAAGTCCAAAAAAAAAAATGGAGAGAACACACTAAGCAGCGAGAGTCCCTAGCAAGCGAATCAATGCACGATGCAAACGAGTCCCAAAGTGCATCTGTTTTTTCAAAAGTCTGCCAAACCGTGTAAGATTTCTTTTGTTAGCTGGCTGGTGAGATTATCCAGGTCAATCCCTGCTGTAAGGATATCGGGAAAGAAGCAGCCCGGGAAATAGGATATTCAGTTCAACAGCCGAGAACAGAGGCCAGGCTATTATGCGGGTCAAATGTACTATTTGTTAAGTCTCATTAGGTGGGAAAAGTACAGGGTTTCCCTCTCAATAGTATGTATTAATAATAATAATAATAACGTTGGTATTTGTCAAGCGCTTACTAGGTGCCGAGCACTGTTCTAAGCGCTGGGGTAGATACAGGGTCATCAGGTTGTCCCCCGTGGGGCTCACACTCTTCATCCCCATTTTACAGATGAGGTAACTGAGGCTCAGAGAAGTTAAGCGACTTGCCCACAGTCACCCAGCTGACAAGTGGCAGAGCCGGGATTCGAACTCATGACCTCTGACTCCCAAGTCCAGGCTCTTTCCACTGAGCCACGCTGCTTCCCTATTGAGAACAGAGAACTGTACTAAGCATTTGGGAGAGTACAATAGAGTTGCTAGACACATTCCCTCCCCACAACATGTTCAGACTGTGAGCCTCATGTGGGACAAGGACTTTATCCAGTTTGATCAAACTGTATCTACTGCGTGGAAGGAGTCCACGGCAAACAACTTCAGTATTTTTTTTACCAAAAAAACTGCATGAATCCACTACAAGAACGATTGCAGATGGAGAGTGGGGCCTCCTGGGAGAGATGTGTCCGTGGTGTCGCTGTGGGTCGGAAACGACTTGACGGCAAAAGACAAGACCCCAACACTTAGAACAGTGTTTTGGTAAGCGCTTTACAAATGTCGTCATTATTATTATTGTATTACTGTCCAGAGGTTTCCCCAGATAGAAGAGCTAATCAATATGTCTGCTCCTCTCTGGACAAGAACCGATTCACAAAAGTGAGCAGCACTGTGGTCTAATGGACAGAACATGGGCCGCGGAGTCAGAAGGATCTGAGATCTAATCCCGGCTCCACCACGTGTCCACTGTGTGACCTGGGGCAGATCACTTCCCTTCTCTGGGCCTCGGTTACCTCAACTATAAAAAAAAAAGGATTAAGACTGTGAGTCCCATGTAGGAATGGAATGTGTCCAACCCAATTTGTATGTAATCACTCCAGTACTTAAAACAGTGCAGCACATAGTGCTTAACAAAGACCACTATCATTATTAGCATTGTTATTACTGGTTAAGTAGTCAGATTTCAGACTGAATACATTTTAAACAAAAGTGTCCAGTCCAGTGGGTGAGAGACACTCTGACCCCAACACCCCAGATTGATTCATTCCTTCATTCGTATTTATTGAGCGCTTACTGTGTGCAGAGCAGTGTACTAAGCACTGGGAAAGTACAATTCAGCAACAAAGAGAGAAAATCTCTGCCCACAACGGGCTCACAGTCTAGAAGCGGGGAGACAGACTTCAAAACAAGTGAACAGGCATCAGGAGCATCAGTATAAATAGAACTGGAGATGTATATCCACATCAGAACAAGTAAAATGGGCATGAATTTAAATAACAGAATTACAGATAGGTACATAGATACACAAGTGCTGTGGGGCAGGGATGGGGGAAGAGAAAAGGGAGGGAGTCAGGGCAAGGTGAAGGGGATGGGGAACTGAGGAAAAGGGGGGCTTAGTTTGGGAAGGCTTCATGGAGGAGGTGATACCTCAGTAAGGCTTTGTGAGGGCAGGGGAGGGAGGAGTAAGGTAGTTTGGCAGATTTGAGGAGGGAGGGGATTCCAGGCCAGAGGTAGGCCAGGGGTCCACAGCACAATGTAGGCCCAGGAAGAAGGTTAGCAGCAGCAGAGGAGCAGAGTGTGTGGATTGGAATGGAGAAGGAGAGAAGGGAGGTGAGATAAGAAGGGCCAAGATGATGGCAATAGTGAGGAGTTTTTGCTTGATAAAGAAGTTGATAGACACCCAGGTCATCATTATGGTATTTGTTAAGTCTTTATGATGTGCTGAGCACTGTTTTAAGTACTGGGACAGATGCAAGTTAAGCAGGTGGGACACACTCTCTGTCCCACAGGAAACTCACAGTTTAAGTAGGAGGAACAACAGATACTGAATCCCCATTTTGCAGTTGAGGGATCTGGTGCACAGAGAATCAGATTTATTGAGCCCTTACTGTGTGTAGAGCACCAGACTAAGCACTTGGGAGAGTGTAATACAAGTGTAATACAAGTGTCGGTGGAAATGTTAGAGAAGTAGTGTGGCTCAGTGGAAAGAGCCCGGGCTTGGGGGTCAGAGGTCATGAGTTCGAATCCCCGCTCTGCCCCTTGTCAGCTGTGTGACTGTGGGCAAGTCACTTCACTTCTCTGGGCCTCAGTTCCCTCATCTGTAAAATGGGGATTAACTGTGAGCCTCACGTGGGACGACCTGATTACCCTGTATCTACCCCAGCGCTTAGAACAGTGCTCGGCACATAGTAAGCGCTTAACAAAAACCAACATAATAATCAATGATAATAAATGTTCCCCGCCCACCACGAGCTTCCAGTCTAGAGGGGGAAACAACTTAAATAGAAATAAATTATGGATAAGTACAAAATGCAGTGGGGCTGAGAGAGGTGAGAATAATAGAAGTTAGGAGACTTGCCCCAAGTCACACAGTGGACGAGTAGGAGAGCTTGGATTACTCAGATTCCTAAATTGTGGATTCCTTGTCCCTGACGAGTTCTCAGTTTCCAATCAAGGCTGAAAAGTCAGTGCTCACTAAATATGAGTGATTGATATCAACAAGAGCTGCTGCTTTGAGAGAGGGTATGGGGGAAAAAGGAAAGCAAAAAAGATGGAGAAAATATTTGATAGGTGAAGGAAGTTTAGGTTCACATACTATGGATTTATACAGTGGCAACCGCACAGGCTGGGGAGACAGACATTAATTAATCCTATTTACTGAGCACTTACTGGGTGTAGAGTTCTGTAATAATAATAATGTTGGTATTTGTTAAGCGCTCACTATGAGTCAAGCATTCATTCATCCAGTAGTATTTATTGAGCACTTACTACGTGCAGAGCACTGGACTAAGCCCTTGGAATGTACAGTTCAGCGACAGATAGAGACAATCCCTGTCCAATGACGGGCTTACAGTCTAATCGGGGGGAAGCACTGTTCTAAGCACTGGGGTAGATACAGAGTAATCAGGTTGTCCCACATAGGACTCACAGTCTTCATCCCTACTTTACAGATGAGGTAATTGAGGCACAGAGAAGTGAAGCGACTTGCCCAAGGTTACGAAGCTGACAAGTGGCAGAGCCGGGATTAGAACCCATGACATCTGACTCCCAAGCCCGGGCTCTTGCCAATGAGCCCCGCTGCTTCTCTACTGTATGGAGACTTACACCGTACTCACACTGTATTGAGTGCTTGGGAGACTACAATATATGGTAGACATTCCCTTCATAAAAGGAGCATATAATTTAGAGGGAGAAGCAGACATTGAAATACAGATAGAGAGTCAAGGATAATGCCAAGGTTATGGGCTTGTAATAATAATAATAACTGTGCCCGGCACTGAATAAACAGTGGAGTGGATACAAGCAAATGGGGTTGGATGTAGTCCCTGTCCAACGTGGGGATTCACAGTCTTAACTTCCCCTTTTACGTATGAGGTAACTGAGGCCCAACGAAATTTAGTGACTTGCTCAAGGTCACATAACAAGTGGTAGAGCCGGGATTAGAACTCACATCCTTCTGACAGGAAGGATGGTGGTGCTATTTACAGGGATGCAAAAGTCAGGAGGAAGGCAGGGTTTGGATGAGAAGATAAGTCTGTTTTGGACGTGTTAAGTTTGAGGTGTCTGCCAAACATCTAGGGAGAAATGTTCCAAAGGCAGGAGGAAGTGAGCGAAGGCAGAGAAGGTAAGAGATGAGGGAAGGAGACGGAGATTTGGGAATTATCCGTATGAAGGCGGTAGTTGAAGCCATGAGAGGAAATGAGTTTTCCTTGAGTTAGAGAAGCAGCGTGGCTCAGTGGAAAGAGCCCGGGCTTGGGAGTCAGAGGTCATGGGTTCGTATCCCGACTCTGTCCCTTGTCAGCTGTGTGACTGTGGGCAAGTCACTTCACTTCTCTGTGCCTCAGTTCCTTCATCTGTAAAATGGGGATGAAGACTGTGAGCCTCCCGTGGGACAACCTCATTCCCCTGTATCTACCCCAGCGCTTAGAACAGTGCTCTGCACGTAGTAAGCGCTTAACAAATACCAACGTGTTTATTATTATGGGTATGGGTGTAAAGGGAGAAGAGAAGGGATCTAGAACTGAGCCTTGAGGGATTCCCAAAGGTAAGGGGTGGGAGGCAGAGGAGGAGCCTGTCAAAGAGACCGAGAACCTTCTCTCTCTCGTTCTTCCTCGGATCGTGAGCCCCAAGGGGGATATGGACTGTGTCTGATTTGATCATCTTTTTTTTTTCCTTTCAGCAGCAATTTCCAAAAAGAAAGACAAGTAGGCTCATGAGAACGTATGTGCACCACTACTAGCCACCCTGGTAAATTTGTGAAACCCAGGGAAATGGAAACCAAAGCCAGAAGTGAGAATTTTTCTATGGCAGTTCTCAGGTTTCCTCTTAAATAGCTGAGCTTATAACTGTGGTGTACTAGAAATTGGGAAAAATGCTAATTGACATGGTAAGCTTCATTCCATATAACTCTATTAATGGTTTCTTACACAGCATGCAAATTTCAACAACTCTTGCTCCATAATTAAATTAGCATTGTTTATGCTTCAGAGTATTTAAAGTCTGAAATTACATGCAATAACCATAAAATAGAGTGATAATTAATGATAATAACTCATTACCACAGAAACATAACAGTAAAGACAGTTTTTATTCACAACAGCGACTTTATGGCATTCCAAATTAGCAAACCTCAGAAGCTCATTTTTATTACCTCAAAAAACTTTTGGTTCCCTTGACTCAACAAAGCCAAGCAAGAGTGTTTTACAACTAAAATTTAGACATTACATGTCCATTCTTCCTCTTATTATTTTTTAGTGCCGGCGTCGTTTCCGACTCATAGCGACTCCGTGGATATACTTTCTCCAGAACATCCTGTCCTCTGCCATAATCCACAACCTAACGGTTCTTCTGTTATCGTTGTTCTGGTCTCTATCCATCTAGCTGCCAGGCTGCCTCTTCCACATTTTCCCTGGACTTTTCCTAGCATTAGTGTCTTCTCCAGAGAATTAGTCCTCCTGATGATGTGTCCAAAATATGCTAACCTAAGTATATTCATTTGGCCTTCCAAAGACCACTTTGGTTTAATTTGCTCCAAAATCCATTTGTTTGTCTTTCGGGCAGTCCATGGTATCCCCAAAACCTTCTCCAACACCTCATTTCAAAGGAATCGATGTTCTTTCTACTCCGTTTCTACACTGTCCAGCTTTCGGGTCCATACATGGTCACTGGAAACACCAGAGTTGACAGTTTGTATTTTTGTGGCAATTGTTACATCAGCACATTTCCTGACTTTTTCCAGGCTCTTCATAGCAAGTCTTCCTAACATTAATCTTTGGTTTATTTCTTGGCTACTAGTTCCTTTATTACTATCGATCCCAGGAGGGAAAAATTGTCAACCATTTCAATCTTTGCTCCATTCACTACAAATGTGTTAAAAGCCCTAGTTGTCATGATCTTTGTTTTCTTGACATTCAAATGTAGGCCCGTCTTTTTGCCCTCTTCCTTAACTTTTAATAATAAGCCCTTCAGATCTTCCTCATCCTCCGCTAGTAGGGTAACAACATGGACATATCTAAGTTGTTTATATTCCTTCCTCTAATCTTTACTCTCCATTTGTCTTCATCCAATCCACCTTCTCCCATTACCTACTAGGTGTAAAAGTTGAAAAGATAAAGTGATAAGACACATCCTTGTCTTACACCCTTACACATGGGGACCCCATCGATTTCTCCAAATACTTTTCTTCTTGTAGCCTCCTGTTTGTCATTCAGTTTCAGCATTAACGCAATTAAATGGTCCGACGGGCCCATTTTCCTAATGTGATCCAGAGTTTCTCATGATCCATGCAGTCAAAGACCTTACTATAATCAATAAAGCACATGCTGCCTTCTTTTTGATAGTCTCTTGTCCTTTCAATTACCCAATGGACATCAGCAATAATGTCTCACGTCCCTCGTCCTTTCTGGAATCCTGCTGAACATCGGGTAATTCGCCTTCCATGTAGGTCTTCATTAGACGCTGTATGACTTTTAACAGTACTTCGCAGGCATGTGAGATCGAGGAAATGGTCCGAAAATTGTCGCATTTAGTTGTATCTCCTTTCTTCGGTATCGGAACATAAACTGACCTCTTCCAATCAGATGGCCAGTGAGTGGTTAGTCAGACCTATTGACATGATTTGGGAAGGACTTTAACCGATTCCTCTGCAACTTCCTCAAACACCTCTATAGGAAGACTATCAAAGCCCGGCGACTTACTTTTGGCGAGACAGTGGAAAGCTGATCTGATTTCACTTTCCACGATGAATGGCTCTAATTCAAATGGAGCTTCTTCAAACGCTTCTTGTATATTGCTATCTTTCTGGTTGAGTTCGTGCGTGTATTCTTTACACCTCTGCTCGATTCCACTGGCATCATTTATCGTCGTCAGTCCGTCATTGCTTTTGTCAAAGCCAATCCGAGGACAAAATGTTCCCTTAATTTCCTTAATCTTCTGAAATAGTGATCTTGTCTGCCCACATTTGTTACTGATTTCTATTTCTTTTCTTTCCATTTCCTTGACCATTCTTAGCAACCAAAAACTTGTGAAAGATTTAAAAAAGGAAAAGTGGCATAGATTTTGTAGTATGTAGTAGGCAGGAAAAGAAAAGGAATTTTCAAATAAAATAGAAACAATCTAGTTAGTGGTAATTATTATTATTCCCTTAAGTACTTACTAAAAAGCCAAGGCGTGTTTTAAGTTCTGGGGTAGATATAAACTGATGAGGTTGGACACGGTCTCTGACCCACAGTGGGCTCACAGTCTTAATCCCCATTTTACAGATGAGGTAACTGAGGCCCAGAATAGTTAAGTGACCTGCCCAAAGTCACACAGAGGACATGTGGAGCCGGGATTAGAACCCGGGTCTTTCTGACTCCCAGACCTATGCTCTACCCATTGAAAAGCTACTTCAAAATCATATGTTAAAATTATGCATGTATAAAAGATATAATCAGAAACCAAAAATTCAGGTTTAAGTTGCTTTCTTGTATCCCATTGAACACCCAGATTTTACCTAGAGAAGATTTCATAGATTTAAGTTAGAAAAATTTACATTTCCACTTCACTTTACAGTGGTATGCATGTTTGAAGATGACCTTTTATCCACGAGTGAATGAGAGAACCTAGGACACTGTCTACCCCTAAACACATAATAGAGTACATTTTCTGGCCCACATATACTTCAATATCTCAAGTTCACCCATCATGAACTACTGTATACTCTAGACCAGAAGCTCATTTTGGGCAAGGAATGTGTGTAATTAACTCTATCATAGACAACTTTAGCACTCATCAAATGCCATTGATAGATTAATTAGATTCTAAAGAGCCAGTATCAAACATCAAGATTCTTGGGATTAAAGTGGTCCAGAAAATAGTCACTTCCCAACCATTGTTCTGTTCTTCAGGACAGACTAGAGAACAATACCCAGTTGAGAAACTCATTTCTCAATAAAGCCAACAAGCCTGTTTTCTCAAAAAATACCAGGTATGCACCAAAAACCATCACAAAAAACAATCCTCCAATATCAGTCACCATTTTGGCAAACCATGAGCCATGGTGGAAAATTCTCCTGTGGCTCACACTGAACACTACTTTATTTCTTATGACCATTTACCTTTATCAGCAACTCTCTTTTTTTCTGAAAACGCTCCTGCTTTCCTTCTCCTCGAAAAACAGAGTCTATCCTAATTCAACACTCACACTGGGTTTCTCCAGCCAAGATTTTGCCCAAGATATAAAAATGAGAGTTTACCTCGTATGTCCAGAGAGGATAATTCTGTGAGGCTTTTCTTCTGTTTCCCAGAAACCAGTCCCATCTTATTTTCCCCAGATCCCATTTCGATGTACTACTCAGTGGGGAGCAAAGGAGAGAAAGAGACTCTTCAGGTTCCTTATCCTGCGTTCAGAAACCAGTTTCCTCCTCTATGGACTTTCAGAAGGGAAGAGAAATGCTTCCCAGCTTCTTTACCTCACTGATCCCAGCTGCTGCTTCTAATTACCAACTAATCAGTCAACCAATCAAGAGAATTTATGGAGGTCTTCTTCTAAGCAAAACCTTGGCCTTGCCTGATCTCCTCATAATCACTCCCACTAGTGACCAATTCTCAGGGAAGCAGGATTAGAACTAATAATAATGACTGTGACATTTGTTGAGTGCTTAGTGAGTGCCAAGTAATAATACCAGTAACAATGATTATGGCATTTGTTAATAATAATTGTAATAATGTTGGAATTTGTTAAGCGCTTACTATGTACCATTCATTCTTTCAGTAGTATTTATTGAGCGCTTACTATGTGCAGAGCACTGTACTAAGCGATTGGAATGGACAAATCGGTAACAGATAGAGACATTGCCTGCCCTTTGACGGGCTTACGGTCTAACTGGGGGACACGGACAGACAAGAACAATAGCAATAAAGAGAATCGAGGGGATGGACATATCATTAAAACAATAGCAAATAAATAGAATCAAGGTGATTTGTTAAGCGCTTACTATGTGCAGAGCACTGTTCTAAGCGCTGGGGTAGATCTAGGGTCATCAGGTTGTCCCACGTGGGGCTCAAACTCTTCATCCCCATTTTACAGATGAGGAACTGTGGCCCGGCGAAGTTAAGTGACTCACCCAAGGCACACAGCTGACAAGTGGCAAGGTCAGGATTAGAACTCAAGATCTCTGACTCCTAAGCCTGTGCTCTTTCCACTAAGCCATGCTGCTTCTAATTGTTTACCACGCTCCAGGCACTATACTAAGCACTGGGGTGGATGCAAGTAAATCGGGTTAGACACAGTCACTGCCCCACATGGGACTCACAGTCTCAATCCCCATTTTCCAGATGAGGGAAGTGGGGTCCAGGGAGTTGTACTTTCCAAGCACTTAATACAGTGCTTTGCACACAGTAAGTGCTCAATTAACGTGAATGAATACATGGATGAATGAAGTGACGTGACTCACCCAAGGTCACACAACAGACAAGTGGAGTCAGAATTAGAACTCATACTTTCCGACTCGCAGGCGCGGGCTCTAGGGTAGATACAAGAAGCAGCACGGTGGAGTGGTTAGAGCACGGGTCTGGGAGCCAGAACATCATGGGTTCTAATAATAGTAATAATAATGTTGGTATTTTTTAAGCGCTTACTATGTGCAGAGCACTGTTCTAAGCGCTGGGGGAGATACAGGGTGATCAGGTTGTCCCACGTGAGGCTCACAATCTTAATCCCCATTTTACAGATGAGGGAACTGAGGCCCAGAGAAGTGAAGTGACTTGCCCAAGGTCACACAGCTGACGAGCGTTGGAGCCGGGATTCGAACCCATGAGCTATGACTCCCAAGCCCAGGCTCTTTCCGCTGAGCCATGCTGCTTCTCTTCTAATCCCTGCTCAAGGGACCTCGGGCAAGTCACTTCACTTCTCTGGGCCTCAGTTACCTCGTCTGGAAAAGGGGGTTGGAGAGTGTGTAAGCCCCACATGGGACAGGGACTGGTTCCAACTTGACTTGCCTGTATCCGCTCCAGCACTTAATACAGTGCCTGGCCCATAGTAAGCGCTTAACAAATCCCATTGTTATCATTATTAAGATAATCACTTCCCACATAGGGTTCACAGCATAAATAGGAGGAAGGATGGGTATTGAATCCCCATTTTTTGGATCAGGGAACTGAGGCCCAGAGAGGTGAAGTGACATGCCCAAGGTCACCCAGAAGAGAAATGGCAGAGCCTGACTCCCAAGCCCCTGCTCTTCCCACTGGGCTACACTGCTTCTCTAGTTAGAGAAGCAGCGTGGCTCAGTGGAAAGAGCACGGGCTTTGGAGTCAGAGGTCATGAGTTCGAATCCCGGCTCGGCCACCCGTCAGCTGTGGGACTGTGGGCAAGTCACTTCACTTCTCTGGGCCTCAGTGACCTCATCTGGAAAATGGGGATGAAGACCGTGCGCCCCACGTGGGACGACCTGATTCCCCTGGGTCTACCCCAGCGCTTAGAACAGTGCTCTGCACATAGTAAGCGCTTAACAAATACCAACATTATTAACTATAACTCAGCTTCTCATCATTCTGTCATTCTCTCCCTCATTCCCAATCATCAGCCAGCTAATGGTATTTATTGAGCTCTTACTGTGGGCAGAGAACTATGCATGGCTTAGTGGCAAGAATTCAGGCTTGAGAGTCAGAGGTCGTGCGTTCTAATCCTAGCTCTGCTGCTTTTCAGCTGTGTGATTTGGGCAAAGTCACTGCGCTTCTCTGTGCCTCAGTTACCTCATCTATAAAATGGGGATTAAGACTGTGAGGGACAACCTGATTGCCTTGTATCTACGCCAGCGCTTAGAACAGTGCTTGGCACATAGTAAGTGCTTAATGAAAACCACTGTTATTATTATTAAGTGCTTGCAAAAGTTCAGTAGAGTTGATAGATACATTCCCTACCCCTAAGGGGTTTAGAGTCTAGAGCTAGCGGTTTATCCACCATTCCCCAGAATGAGAATGATGCATAGTTTAAAATCCTCTAAAAGATTATCATTTTGGTTAATCTATAATAATTCTGATAATAAAAGTAATTATAGTACTTGTTAAGCATTTACTGGGTGCCAAGCGCTATTTTGAGTGCTGGGTAGTTACAAGTTAATCAAGCGGGACACCGTCCCTGTCCCACATAGGGCTCCCACTCTTAATCCCCATTTTACAAATGAGGTAACCGAAGCACAGAGAGGTGAATAGACTCGCCCAAGGTCACACAGCAGACACGTGGCAGAGCCGGGATCAGAACCCAGGTCCTTCTGACTCTATGGTGACCTGAGGTGGGATTACGCGGGAAGACATAATCTTGCAAAATAATCCTTTCGGGCAATATCCTCAAAGGATGAAGTTGAAGCCGTTACATTGCAGTAACTGTGGCATTTGATAAGAGTTTATTCTGTGGCCAAACGCTAGGGTAGGTGACGAGGTTATCCAAGCTGGAACGGGTCCGTGTCCCACCCAAGACTATGCCCCTTGTACAGATGAGAAAACCGAGGACCAGAGAGGTAGAGTGACACATTCAAGGTCACACAGCAGGCCAGTGCCAAGGATGAGACAAGAAGTCACCCGAATCCCAAGCCCATATGCTTTCCACTGTGCCACAGAGTCTCCCTACACATTATTCTAGGCCCCGTATTCCTGCAACTCGGCAACGGTCACCGTGTCCTATTACCTTGAAGGATACACCAGTGCTCCTCATCAATTCCGCACCACTCAAACCATATTTCATTAACGGCGACTCTTTCTCCCCATCCAGACGGCCACCAAAGCGGGTGGAAATGCAGGCCGCCCTCCCGGCCCTGAAAAACCCAGCCTGGCTTGGAAATCTTGCAAGGGATTGTTTTCGGGTTCCGCCGTGGAACAAAGCACTAAATCACGCAGCCGAGACCGAAATTGCTTTTCCTTCGTAAAAAACGGCGTGTCAGAAAGGTGGAGATGAGGGCAAAAGATCAAACCGTCAACGGCCTTCACTCCACGAGGGCTTTCAACACGGCCCGGCTTAGAGCCTGTTAACTGTTAGAAGGCCACACACGGGATACGGAGAATTGCTCCTAGCTGGGTTTATCGCCGAAGCGCTACTCAGTTCTCTTCAATCGGGCCGTCATTCTGTGGTATTGGCGGAGCGCTTACTCTGTGCAGAGCATCGTGCTGAATGCCGAGGAGGGAGCGATGGTGTTAGCTTCTACTCGTCTCTTTCATTCAACCCCCAAATTCAATCTGTTCCCAAATCCTGTCACTCGACCTTCACGACTTCGCCAAAATCCGTCCTCTCCTCCCAGCGCTTTTCTTATCCCGCTTTGATTACTGCAGCCGTTTCTTTGCTGGCCTCTCTTTCCTCCTGTCTTTCCCCTCTGCGGACCATATGACTCTGCTGCCAATGTCGCTTTGCTAAAAAAACACTCAGGCCATGTTTCCCCATTCCTCAAAAACCTCCAGTGGCTGCCCATCCACCTCAATTCAATTCAGTTCAATTCGATCGTATTTATTGAGCGCTTCCCTGGGTGCAGAACACTGTACTGAACTCTCGGAAAGTAGGATTCGGCAACAGATACGGACAACCGCTGCCCAACCACGGGCTCACGGTCTAGAAGGGGGAGACGGACTACAGAACGAAACAAGCGGACAGGCATCAGTAACAACAAAATAGATAAATGGAATTTTAGATGTATATAGATCGTTAATAAAATGAATCGAAGAAGAAATATGTACAAATAGACATAAGTGCAGTGCGGCAGGGGAAGGGGGTGACAATAATGATGATAACGACGGTATTGGTTAAGCATTTATTATGTGCCAAGCACAGTTATAAGCACTGTAGAGCGGCGGGAGGGAGTAAGGGCATCATATAGAAACTCCTCACCACTGACTTTAAAGCAGTTCGTCCTCTTGCTCCCTCCTACCTAATCTCGCTATTCTTCTACTCCAACCCAGGTCGTGCCCTTCATTCCTAATAATAATAATAATGTTGGTATTTGTTAAGCGCTCACTATGTGCCGAGCACTGTTCTAAGCGCTGGGGTAGACACAGGGGAATCAGGCTGTCTCACGTGGGGCTCACAGTCTTAATCCCCATTTTACAGAGGAGGTAACTGAGGCACCGAGAAGTGAAGTGACTCGCCCACAGTCACACAGCTGACAAGTGGCCGAGCCGGGATTCGAACCCATGACCTCTGACTCCAAAGCCCGTGCTTTTTCCACTGAGCCACGCTGCTTCTCTAATGCCAATTCCTCTAATTCCTCTCATGCCAACCTTCTCACTGTACCTCAACCTTGTCCATCTCACGCTGACTTCTCGCCCACGTCCTGCCTCTGTCCTGAAACTCCTTCCCCTTTCATATAATAATAATAATGTTGGTATTTGTTAAGCGCTTACTATGTGCCGAGCACTGTTCTAAGCGCTGGGGAAGACAGAGGGGAATCAGGTTGCCCCACGTGGGGCTCGCAGTCTTAATCCCCATTTTACAGATGAGGTAACTGAGGCACCGAGAAGTTAAGTCACTTGCCCAAAGTCACACGGCTGACAAGTGTCAGCTGAGAAGCGGCGTGGCTCAGTGGAAAGAGCCCGGGCTTGGGAGTCAGAGGTCATGGGTTTGAATCCCAGCTCCGCCACTTGTCAGCTGGGTGACTGTGGGCAAGTCACTTTACTTCTCTGGGCCTCAGTTCCCTCATCTGTAAAATGAGGATCAGCTGTGAGCCTCACGTGGGACAACCTGATGACCCTGTATCTACCCCAGCGCTTAGAACAGTGCTCTGCACATAGTAAGCGCTTAACAAATACCAGCATTAACACTAATTAGTGGCCGAGCCGGGATTCGAACCCATGACCTCTGACTCCAGAGCCTGTGCTCTTTCCACTGAGCCACGGTGCTTCTCATCTGACGGACGATCACGCGCCCCACCTTCAGAGCTTTATTAATAGCTCTTCTCCTCCAAGAGGCCTTCCCCTACTAAGTTCTCACTTCCTCGTCTCCCATTCCCTTCTGCAAAACCCATGCATATGGAATTTCCCCCTCGATTCACCCCATCCTCAACCCCAAAGCGCTTGACAAGCGGCGTGGCTCAAAAGGCACGTGCCTGGGAGTCAGAAGGTCATAGATTCTAATCCCCTCTCTGCCATTCGGCAGCTGTGTGACCTTAGGCAAGTCACTTCACTTCTCTGTGCCTCAGTTATCTCATCTGTAAAATGGGGATTGAGACAGTGAGCCCCACGTGGGACAGGGACTGTGTCCAACCCGATATGCTTGTAACCACCCCTGTGCTTAGTACAGTGCCCGGCACAGAGTCAACGCTTAACAAATAACAGTATCACTATCATTATTATGGGCATATTCCATCATTTATTCATATTAGTGTCCATCTCTCCCTCTAGAACATAATCCTCTGTGGACAGGAACTATATTCATCCGCTATGCCATACTGTACTCATCCAAGCACATAGAACAGTATTCTGCACACATTAAGCTCTCAATAAATACGACCGACTATCTGTCCTATGACCGGATGCCTCATCGTGCAGGAGAGTTAGCTTAGGCCGATGAAACCTCAAACTTTGTCATAGGAGGTTAGCCATAATGGAAAGGTCCAAGTCGAAGCATCAGATAAAAATCGATTAGCCCACGCTGGGGAGCAGCGGCCCGGGAAAGAGCCAAAGGCGGACGATGGAGCGATCGAAACACTGATCGAAAACAACGGCGGAGGCTCGAGATTTTACCGTGCGGAAGAGGGTAACTGTAAAGCGCTTCCACATCTCTACCGAGAAAACTCTACGGAGACACGGACCAGAATGACTTGATGACAGAAAATGGGACGTTCTGAGGTGGGGGTGTCCATGGGGTCGCTGGGGGTCGGAAACGACTCGCCGGCATTTGAAGAAGAGACTGACTCTAGAAGCCGAAATGTTGATTGAAAGCATCCTCGTGAGCAGAGATTATGTCTGCTGTGTGACCTCGGGCAAGCCACCTCACATCTCTGTGCCTCAGTTACCTCATCTGTAAAATGACGTTTGAGACGGCGAGTCCCACTTGGGACAATGTCTGTGTCCAACCTGATTTGCTTGTATCCACTCCAGAGTTCATAGCAGCGTCTGGCACATAGTTAGCGCTTAACATATACCACTATTATTATCATTATTATAATCACGTCTACCAAATCGTACTGCACTCTCCCAAGCACTTAGTACGATCCTCTGTACACAGTAAGCGCTCAGTAAATATGATTGATTAACCAACTGTTGGGAGAAACATGAGTTCAGTATGACCTTAATACTTTTCCACAGAAGTGTAGGAAAACAGGTTCCTTCTCAACTCTTGTGAATAATAATAATCATAATGTTGGTATTTGTTAAGCGCTTACTATGTGCAGAGCAGTGTTCTAAGCGCTGGGGTAGATACGGGGTCATCAGGTTGTCCCACGTGAGGCTCACAGTTGATCCTCATTTTACAGATGAGGGAACTGAGGCACAGAGAAGTGACTTGCCCACAGTCACACAGCTATGTGGCGGAGCTGGGATTCGAACCCACGCCCTTTGACTCCCAAGCCACCCATGACTCTCTTTCCACTGAGCCACGCTGCTTCTCTACTGAATTTCCCTACTCCCTAATTCGAACGGGGCGCAAAAGATCAGCCCATCACCCTTTAGGTTTTATCAGTGTAAAAAAAAAATGAGATTTTTCTCCTTCCAAGATAAGACTTGATACCTAAAGTCTTAAGAGAAGCAGACTAGTAGGGCCACGTAGATAGAGCCCGGGCTGAGAGTGAGAAATACCTGGTTTCTAATCCTGACTCTACCACTTGCCTGCTGTGTGACCTTGGGCAAGTCATTTCACTTAATCTGTCCCTCAGTTACCTCATCGGTAAAATGGGGATTAAGACCGTGAACCCTATGTGGGACAGGGACCCTGTCCAAACCGACTTGTTCGTATCCACCCCAGCGCTTAGTACAGTTCCTGGCACACGGTAAGGACTTGACGAACAACAAAATTATTATTACCCCAGCCAATCATTAGGATTATAAATTTAGACGGTCAGGTCCGCGTAGAGGCCGACAAGGACAAGCATCTTTCATTTTTGATGGAAAGTTGAATGGTAGGGTAGAGTGGCAGGGACCTTAAAGATGGTGAGAGTTAAAATCTGTTTAAATGAAGTTTAATAGTCCCATCTGTTTACCTTGCTGTTCAGCTATAAACGTGATGACAGAAATATTGTGAAGAAGTTCTATGCCGACCTCTCGAGTCAAGGAAATTCCTATTAATTTATGTGAGTCGAAGGAGAAAAGGACAAGTGATTCCAGAACTGGAAAATGGCATTACAAAAAAAGGGAAAAAAATTGTCCCCCAAATTTGTTTTGAAACATTTCATAACTGAAAATAAATTATTCTGTACAATTTGCTGTCTCTGAATGGTTTGCTTTTCCCCATCTGAGGATACGAATTATGGCATTTGTGAAATACTGTGTGCTAGACACTGGAGTGAATGCGAGATCATCAATGCAAGATTCAGTGCAATGCAAGAGAAGCAGCGTGGCTCAGTGGAAAGAGCCCGGGCTTGGGAGTAAGAGGTCATGGGTTCGAATGCCGCCTCTACTACTTGTCAGCTGTGTGACTGTGGGCAAGTCACTTAACTTCTCTGTGCCTCAGTGACCTCATCTGTAAAATGGGGATGAAGGCTGGGCGCCTCACGTGGGACTACCTGATCACCCTGTATCTCTCCCACCGCTTAGAACAGGCTCTGCACATAGTAAGCGCTTAATAAATATTAACATTATTATCATCATATTAGACACAGTCTCTGGCCCATATGGGGCTCACACTCCAAGAGGAGGGTGAGTGTACGGATGGGGCACTAAGGCTCAGGGAGGTTAAGTGACCCGCTGGAGGTCACACAGCAGGACAATGCTGATGAGAAACCAAACGGTCAAGTAAAAAGAATCCAGGCCCAGGAGTCAAGAGACTTGGGCCGTAATCCCGACTCTGCCACTTGCCTGCTGCGTAAATTTGGATGTCACCTGACATCTCTGGGCTTCGGTTTCATCTTCTGTAAAGATGGGGATTCGATACTTGCTCTCCCTCTCTGAGAAGCAGCACGGCCTAGCGGATAGAGCACGGACCCGTGAGTCCGAAGGACCTGGGTTCTAATCCCTTCCCTGTCACTTGTCTTCTGTGTGACCTTGGGCAAATCACTTGATTTCTCTGGGCTTCATTTCCCTCATCTCTAAAAAAGGGATTAAGATTGTGAGCCTCAAGTGGGACAGGGACTGTGTCCAATCCAATTTGCCTGTATCCAGCCCAGCTCTTAAGACAGTACCTGGCACATAGTATGTGCTTAACAAATGCCATCATTATTATTATTATTAGGCAGTGAGGTTCAGGAACTGGGCCCGATCTTATTATACTTTCTCTACCTCAGCACACTGTGCAATCCTTGGTATATGATAAACTCTTAACAAATACAACATTTATGACCTCCCTGCCTCCCATGTTTCTACCTCTCCAGTCCATACTTTACGTTGCTTTCCAGATCATTTTACTATAAAAAGTTCAGTCCACGTTGGCCTACGCAGTCAATCGATCATTCATTCAGTCGTATTTATTGAGCGTTTACTGTGTGCAGACCACTGTACTGCCACAGCAAACTCAATAAATACGATTGAATGAATGAATGACCTGTGATTTCTACCCCTAGTAGTAGTAATAATATTTATTCAGCGCTATCGGGTGCAGAACACTGTGCTAAGCACAGGGGGAGGAAACGCAGGTGGGCATTAGATACGCTTCCTGGTGGGACTCAAAATCCAAGCGCTTGATAATCCCAGCACCTATGTATATATCCCGATTCGCCGCCATTTTCTCAATCTATAATTTTTTAAATATCTCTGTTCCCTGGTAGACTATCAGCTCCTCGTGGACAAGGATCACGTTTGCCGATTCTGTTGTGTTGTATTTTCTGAGGCTCTCAATACAGTGTTCAGAGAATATCATTGATTGAATGATATTGAATGATCGAGAAGCAGCGTGGCTCAGTGGGAAGAGCCCGGCCTTGGGAGTCAGAGGTCATGGGTTCTAGTCCCGGCTCTGCCACTTGTCAGCTGTGTGACTTTGGGCAAGTCACTTCACTTCTCTGTGCCTCAGTTACCTCATCTGTAAAATGGGGATGAAGACTGTGAGCCCTACGTGGGACAATCTGATTACCTTGTGTCTACCCCAGCGCTTAGAACAGTGTTTGGCAACCTAGTAAGCGCTTAACAAATACCAACATCATTATTATCATTAATGATCTATCGATCGATCGAGCTGGAACTAGAACGTGGGTTTCCTGACTCCTAGACCCAGGTTCTTTCCACCTACCCTTTTCTCCTTATTTTCCATTTCTGCAGTGCTACTGAGTATCACCTTCAGATAATACAGTTTCTACTAGATAGAGTTGAATGAAGTCTGTTGCAAATGTAATAAATATAAGAAGGGAAATAAAAGTTGAGGTTCTTTTCACCACTTGGCTTTGAATTGGTGCCAAAATATTATGAGCCTTCTACCGTGTTCTACCCGGACAGTTTTTGTAGGGCCTCTCGTTCGGGAACAAAGAGATGAGAGAATTTTGCCTATGACCTTAAATTTACCATTCCTACTTCACTAGTTTTTTGTTTATTTTGCTTAATCATTTAGCTATATCGTACACCTCATCGACCAGGAAGAACTCCAGTTCCTCCTCCAGGCGCTGGGTTTAACTAGAACCAAATCAGTGTTATTTACTGAGCGTTTACTGTGTGCGCAATGTTGTATTAAGCACTTGGGAGAGTACAAAATCATGCAGTTGGTAAACATGATCCCAGCTCCCGGGGGCTTACTGAGGGGGACACATTAAAAAAAATTATGTAGGGGAAATAACCAAGTATAAGATTATGGACACAAGTGCTGTGGCGAGTGGAGGGGGTGTTTAAGTAATTAGGGGGTATAAACCCCCTTAGAGGAGCAGCGTGGCTTAGTGGAGAGATCACAGGTCTGGAAGTCAGAAAGACCCAGGTTCTAATCCCAGTTTTCCACTTGTCTGCCGTATGACCTTGGGCTTCTCTATGCCCCAGTTACCTCAACTGTAAAATGGGGATTAAGACTGAAAACCCCACTTGGGACAGGGACTGTGTCCAACCTGATTAACTTGTATTTACCCCATTACTTAGAACAGTGCTTGGAAAATAGTAAGTACCATCATTATTATGATTATAAACTCATGTGTGCATAGGGGATGCAGAAAAGAGGGCGAATAGGGTAGGATAATGGAATTATCTTTCCCAATGTAAATGTACAGGTAAGTGGGGGATTTGAGTGCTCACTATATGCCAAGCTCTATGCTAAGCTTGGGGGTAGATGCGAGATAATCAGGTCCCTTATAGTGCTCTCTTTCTAAATAGAAGGGATCACAGGGACTGAATTTCAATTTTGAAGATGAGGGCAATGAGGCCCAGAGGAATTAAGTGACTTGCTCAAGGTCACACAGCAGACAAGTGGTGGAGCAGGGATTAGAACCCTAGTCCTCCAACTGCCAGGCTCGTGCTCTTACCATCAAATCCTGCTGCTTCAAAACCAGATGGCAAATGCAAGTGGAAATGACCTTGGGGCCACTGAATTTGGGGAAAACCTATATTGAGCTGAGGTTCTTCCGTAGAATTTATGAATATCCTATGTAAGTGTTATCATGCTCCCCGAATATTATGAAAAGCAGTTTTGGGGGCTTGAACTACACGATGAATGTTACATGTATCATGAGCCAAATATAAACCCCATTTTTTTCTTCAGTAGAGAGCTGGCAGATCAAGGGAGGAACGACTTTTTTGCGTGCTTGGCTTCTGAAGAGTTTTACCAGACCAATCATTATTTTTTATTAAATAGTCCCAAGGTTCAAATGCTGTCTTTTCAGAATTATCCAAGGACAAATCGAACCTCGGACCCAGCCAGCGAAAGACTGGTCAACGCAGAGTAAAAGCCAAAAGCGAGGGGTCACTCACCTGCATCTTTCATCTCAAAACCAAAGCTGCGGGTCCCTTCATTCCGTCTCTGGGCGTTTCTTCCTCGTTTCCCAAAATCGAAACCACTCTATTCTACTTCCAAATTTGTTTTCTAGTCTCTTTTGTCTGTGGAGATATCGTTTTCCAATCCTCTCCTGGCAGGAACTACTGAGAAACGGGTCTTGATGTTTAAAAGCACAGTGAGTCCTGAAATTAAACTCACCGGTAAAGCATATCTGCAGGAAATAGAAAATAATATTTACTTTACCGTTAAATTGCCTCAATCACACAATTCAGTGTTCGGGGCCAGAAGAGTGTGTTCTTCTTCAGAGAGGGAGGTGAGGTTATTAATACCGATCTGGATAGGGAGGGAAGTTACTGGAACTCTGTTGGCAGAGTCTGAGGTGCTTCCTCTTCAAAAATGGCAGAAATCTTTACATAGTTTAAACTCAAATCTACTTGTTTTTGGCGGGGGGGGGGGGGCAGGGTGGTATTTGTAAAGCACTTACAATATGCCAGACACCATGCTAAGCACTGGGGCAGATACAAGACAAAGTCCATGTCCCACATGGGGTTTACAGTCTTAATCCCCAATTTACAGATGAGGTAACTGAGGCGCAGAGAAGTGAAGTGACTCGTCCGAGGTAACACGGCAGACAAGAGGCAGAGCCGAAACTGGAAACCAGGACCCTCTGACTCCCAAGGCCGGGATCTATCCACTAAGCCACGTTGCTATTTTATAAGATGCAAGCCTTTCCCTACTCTCCTTTTCTCTGCCTTATGCACAGTTTGGTACATTAGAAGAAGGGCCTTTTGGCAGAATAATTGATTATGCTTTCTTTTTAGTAACGACATTTTTCTCCTAATGAAGTTTTGGAGGCAGAGGGCGTTTTGCCTGTAAAGATTGATTTGGGAAGATGAAGAACACAAGGAGAATGGAATTACACCTGTATAATGGAATAAGGGCAATTTGCACTAATAGGTCCACACCCATTTCTAATTCCAATCTGTTCCTCAATATGCTTTTTCCCCGGCTCTTGGGAAATGAATGGGTTGACTGAGATGCGGAGGGACAGGGCTGATGGTGGGAGATGATGCAAAGAATAGACTCTGTCAGGTTTCGAAAATGTTAGCGGCACTGTTCTGGATGGCCGGGACAATGATAGGATGATGAGATTTTTTGAAACTCAGAAAAAATGACTTATAGGATGCAACTTTTAAAGAAGCAGTGTAGTCTAGTGGAGAGGACATGGGCCCGGGAGTCAGACTACCTGGGTCCTGATCCAGCTCCATCGCTTGTCTGCTTTGTGACCTTGGATAAGTCACTTAACTTCTCGTGGCCTCTTTTCCTTCATCTGCAAAATGGGGAATCAATACCTGTTCTCTCTCCTACTTAGACAGTGAGCCCCATGTGGGACCTGCTGATCAGCTATCTACCCCAGTGCTTAGTATAGTGTCTGGCACATAGTCCGTGCTTAATTGACTCGTGGCTCAGTGAAAAGAGCCCTGGCTTGGGAGTCAGAGGTCATGGGTTAGAATCCCGGCTCTGCCACTTGTCACCTATGCGACTGTGGGCGAGTCACTTCACTTCTCCGGGCCTCAGTGACCTCATCTGTCAAATGGGGATTAACTGTGAGCCTCACGTGGGACAACCTGATTACCCTCTATCTACCCCAGTGCTTGGAACAGTGCTCTGCACATAGTAAGCGCTTAACAAATACCAACATTAATTAGTTAAGAAATACCGTAATTATTATTTTTCTAGAGAAAAAATGCTTTCTCCCTCCATAGATGCCTTAGCATTGGACAGTAACCTCCTCGCGGTTAGGGATTATTTCTACCAACTCTGTTGTACTGAAGTCTCCCAAATGTTTAGTTAGTACAGCCCTCTGTACGCAAAGAGTGCTCAATAAAGACCGCTGAATGCTTTCCCGAAATAGATTTCAGGATACTTTGGGTCCAGTGATGTGTTTTGTGGAGGCACATTTTTAAGAGGCTGAGGGAGTGATCAATATCAATGTCAATGATATTTATTGAGCACTTAATGTGGCAGAACACTGTACTAAGTGCTAAGGAGAGTATAACGTAGCAGAACTGGTAGACGTTCCCGGCCCACAAAGAGTTTACAGTCTAGAGAGGGAACTAGATATTGAAATAGCTTATGACAATTGCAAGGGGGCTGAGGATGGCGGTGTGGTCGAGTGGAAAGAGACGGGCTTGCGAGTCAGAAGCCGTGACTTCCGATCCCGGCTCCGCCACTTGTCTTCTGTGTGACCTTGGACATGTCAACTTCTCTGTGCCTCGGTTACCTCATCTATAAAATGGGGATTAAGACGGTTGAGTCCCATATGGGACGACCTGCTTGCCTGGTTTCTACCTCAGCGCTTAGAACAGTGCTTGGCACATAGTAAGCACTTAACAAATACCACCATTATTATTATAATATCAAGTGTGGATAGGGTACAAATCCAAGGGTGAGGGCAACCAGAGGGAAAGAGAGAAGAGGAGAGGAGGGCGTAGTCAGGGAAGGCCTCTCGGAGATGGGATTTTAGTAAGGGTTTGAAGATGGAAAGCGAGATCATTCGGAATCTATGCAAGAAGAGGGAGTTTCTGAGCAGAGGGAGGATGAGGGTGAGGGGTCTGTGGTGAGGTAGAGGAGACTGAGGCACAGAGAGCTGATATTTATTAGAACAGCAAAGTGAACATGCTGTGTTGAACTAAGAAATCATCGAGGAGTGATAGAAGGGGGTGAGGTAATCATTCATTCAATAGTATTTATTCATTCAATAGTATTTA
Source organism: Ornithorhynchus anatinus (assembly GCF_004115215.2). Classification (NCBI taxonomy): domain Eukaryota; kingdom Metazoa; phylum Chordata; class Mammalia; order Monotremata; family Ornithorhynchidae; genus Ornithorhynchus; species Ornithorhynchus anatinus. Next base: position 106,062,127 of record NC_041732.1, on the reverse strand, counting down.
TTGAGCGCTTACTATGTGCAGAGCACTGTACTATGCGCTTGGGACTGTACTAGTGGCTTTAAAGCTAACGGAAAGGGCTTTCGGTTCGATGTAGAGGTGGAAGGGCAACAACTGGAGGTTCTTGAGGAGTGGGAAAATGTGGACAGAACTCTTTTTAGAAAAATGATCCTCGCGGCAGAGAGAAGTAGGGACTGGAATGGGGCAAGACAGGAGGCAGGGAGGTCAGTGAGACGCCTGATGCACTAATCGAGGAGGGATACGTTGAGGGCTTGGATAAGCTTCATGGCAGTTTGATGGAGAGGAAAAGGGAGATGTTGTGAAGGTAGAACTGACAGGATTTGGTGACAAATTGAATATGTGGTTTGAATGAGAGAAGATGCTAAGATTACGGTCTGGCGGTCAAGGATTGGTGGTGGTGTCTACAGTGACGGAAGAGAAAGGGTGAGGACAGGCTTTGGGTGGAACGTGTTTTGGACATGTGAATTTTTTTTTTTGGTGTGTGTGTGTGTGTAGAGAAGCAGCGTGGCTCAGTGGAAAGAGCATGGGCTTGGGAGTCAGAGGTCATGGGTTCGAATCCCTGCTCTGCCATTTGTCAGTGTGTGGCTGTGGACAAGTCACTTCACTTCTCTGTGCCTCAGTGACCTCATCTGTAAAATGGGGATTAACTGTGAGCCTCATGTGGGACTACCTGATAACCCTGTATCTCCCCCAGCGCTTAGAACCGTGTTCTGCACATAGTAAGTGTTTAACAAATACCAACATTATTATTATTATTGTTATATGTATGGTATTTGTTAAGTGTTCATTATGTGCCAGACATTGTAGTGAGCGCTGGGGTAGATAGAAGCTAATCAGGTTGGTTACAGTCTCTGTACCACATGGGGCTTACAGTCTTAATCCCCATTTTACAGATGAGGTAACTGAGGCACAGAGAAGTAAAATGACTTGCCCAGCTAGACTGTGAGCCCAATGTGGTCAGGGATTGTCTCTGTTTGTTGTTGAATTGTATTTCCCAAGCACTTAATACAGTGCTCTGTGCACAGTAAGCGCTCAATAAATATGATTGAATGACTAGTAAGTGCTTAACTAATATCATAACTATTATTATTATTACCAACTCTATCATGTTGCACTCTCCCAAGTGCTTTCTACAGTGCTCTGCACATAGTAAGTGCTCAATAAATCCAATTGATTGATTGATTGATTGATTGATTTCATTTTTCTTCCAAAGACTGATCTCTGGACCCTGGGAACATTAGGAATGAATCTTATATTCAAAGCAGGTCCAGCTCATTCATGAGATTAAAATGATAGCGTTTGTATCATTAGAAGCATTAGAGAAACAGTGTGCCTTAGTGGAAAGAGCCCGGCTTTTGGAGTCAGAGGTCGTAGGTTCTAATCCCGGTTCTGCCACTTGTCAGCTGTGTGACTTTGGGCAAGTCACATCACTTGTCTCGGTCTCAGTTCCCTCATGTGTAAAATGGGGATGAAGTCTGTGAGCCCTGTGTGGGACAACCTGATTGCCTGGTATCTACCAGCGCTCAGAACAGTGCTTGGCACATATTAAGTGCAGCTTGGTTTAGTGGAAAGAGCCTAGGCTTGGGAGTCAGAGGTCGTGGGCTCTAATCCCGACTGCGCCACTTGTCTGCTGTGTGACCGTGGGCAAATCACTTTACTTCTCTGGGCCTCAGTGAACTCATCTGTAAAAATGGGGATTAAAAATGTGAAGCCCGCGTGGGACAATCTGATTACCCTGAATCTACCGCAGCGCTTAGAACAGGGCTCTGCACATAGTAAGCGCTTAACAAATAGCATAATTATTAATTATTATTATTAACAAATGCCATCATTATTATTATTAGAAAGTAGGGTCCTTGAGTAAAGGGATGGTGCCTGCTAAATTTATTGGATCATCTGAAGTGTTAAGTACGGTGTTTTGCACGGAACAATAGCCTCTAAGCTCCTTGAGGGCAAGGAATCCTGTTTACTTAATCTGTTTCCTTAAACTCTCCTAAAGACATTCATTCCTTCAATCGATCGTATTTATTGAGCACCGACTGGGTGCAGAGCACTGTAATAAACACTTGGATAGTACAGTTCAGCAATAGAGACAATCCCTGCCCACACTGAGCTCTGAGAAAGCAGTAAAGGCTGAATAAATATCACCAATTGATCCATTAACTGATTGAGAGAGGGGAACGTCAGTCTTTATTTAATGGTACTAGTTGAACGCTTACTTCATTCATTTCTTCATTCATTCAATAGCGTTTATTGAGTGCTTCCTGGGTGCAGAGCACTGTACTAAACACTTGGAAAGTACAATTCAGCAATAAAGAGAGACAATCCCTGCCCACAACAGGCTCACAGTCTAGAATGGGGGAGACAGACATCAAAACAAGTAAACAGGCAGCAGTAGCATCACTATAAATTAATAAACTTATAGTATAGGCACATCAAAACAGGTAAACAGGCATTAATATAAATAAATAGAATTATGGATATGTACATATATTCTATGTGCCAAACGCTGTATTAAGCACTGGGGTAGATACAAGCTAATCAGGTTGGACACAGTCCACGTCCCATTTGGGTCTCAATCTCCATCCCTTTCTTATAGTGATAATAATAATTACGGTATCTGTTAAGCGCTTACTATGTGCCAAGCACTGTTCAAAGTGCTGGAGTAGATACGAAGTGATCAGGTTGTCCCATGTTGGGCTCACAGTCTTAATCCCCCTTTTCGAATGAGGGAACTGAGGCAAAGAGAAGTGAAGTGGTTTGTCCAAGGTCACCCAGCAGAAGAGGGACGGGACCAGGATTAGAACCCAGGTCCTTCTGACTCTCAGGCTCGGGTTCTACCCACTAGGTCACTTAGGCTCTCAACGCGACTAGCCACTATAATGCATTTGTCCATGTCGATTTCCCACCTGGGGTTTCTTTCGAAGTGCCTAGTGCAGAGCTCTACACGTAATAGATGCTCAATCAATGCCATTGATTGAATGTTTGATTGTTCACACTGTGAGGGCAAGAATCATTATCGATTTATCAATGGATCAATCAAGGGTATTTACCAAGTTCTTACTCCGCGCAGCGCTGTTTTAAGCACTTCAGAAATGACAGTAGGGTTGGCGGATATGATCCCCGTCTTCAGGAAGTTTACAGTCTACGATGTCGACTAATTTCAGGGTGTCATAATGGATAGCGGATAAAGCTCCGGACTGGGGAGACAAAAAGGAACTGGGTTCTAATCCCAGCTCTGCCACCTGTCTGCTTTCTGCTGTGATTTGGGCAAGTCACTTCACTTCTCTGCACCTCAGCTACTGCATGAGTAAAATGGGCATAAAGATAGACGGCGTTAAAAAAAAATATCCACCATACTCTTCATAGACTTAGAACAGTAATAACAATAATAATAATAATGTTGGTATTTGTTAAGTGCTTACTATGTGCAGAGCACTGTTCTAAGCACTGGGGTATACAGGGTAATCAGGTTGTCCTACATGAGGCTCACAGTCTTAATCCTCATTTTACAGATGAGGTAACTGAGGCACAGAGAGGTTAAGTGACTCGCCCACAGTCACACAGCTGACAAGGGGCAGAGCTGGGATTCGAACCCATGACCTCTGACTTCCAAGCCCGGGCTCTTTTCACTGAGCCACACTGCTTCTCCGACACGGCCCCTGTTCCAAGTGGGGCTCACGGTCTCGGACCCCATTTTACAGATGAGGTGACCGAGGCACAGAGAAGCGAAGGGGCTTACTCAAGGTCAAACGGCAGGCAGGTGGCAGAGGCGAGATTAGAACCCACGACCTTCGGAATCCCAGACCCGTGCTCCACCCTGCGTTGCGTAGCAGTTGAAGAGCGAGGTTCTGCAGTGTTTACGCTCTAGATTTTTAATTAGAAGTCAGGGCATGAAGACCATCATTTGCTACACTACATGAGGATTTACAGGCAAAGGAGGGTCAGATAACTTAACCTTGCTGAACAAAAGCCCTTTCCTTTAGTCATCACCGATTCGACATTATTTAAATGTTCAGCGGAAAAATATAATGGAATGTGATGGTCCATAAATTTTCCAAGGGGAAAATAAAGAGTATATGTACATCCACATTTTACACCCCGAACGCTCTGCAGTTTGACAAGGACAGGGATGTATTTATCCCAGTGGCAATGGAAATATTGGTTAAGAGCCCGGTAGTAATTATGAACTGCCCGGTGTTGACAAAGCGTTCCTAGTCGACGGGCCGCGTGTGGCCCTATTCTAGCCTGAATAAATCCTGCAACAACCGACTGGCTTCCAGGACTACATGGTTTTCCTTACAATATCGTTCTTTTAATTACATTCTAGAGGCAAGCTAAGCTTTAATATCAAACTTGCATCTGCTTTATTAATAGTTCCAATAGGTCAGAGTGCTAGAGGTTATCCTATTTAGGGGCTACGTCAATTGCCAAGTGGACAGACTTTGGTTGGAAGAGGAAGCAGAGGTAGTCAATCTTTGACAAAGAGGAGGGCCCGGGTTCGGGTTCCCACTCTGCTCTGACACCCATTCCCCGTGAGGCTTTGGGGAATCACTTCACCTCCCGTGCCTCCGTTTCGCCAGTTGTAAATTGAGGGTAATAATACCTGAACACTACCTCGCAGGGGTGGTGCGAGGAGTAAATGACTAAATGATAAAAGGTGCTTTGGTAATAAAAGCACCACCTAGAAACACAGAGAAGCAGCATAGCCTAGTGGCTAGAGCCGGGCTTGGGAATCAGAGGTCGTGGCTTCTAATCCCGGCTCCGCTCCCTGTCTGCTGTGTGACCTTGGGCAAGCCACTTAACATCTCTGTGCCTCAGTTACCTCGTCGGTAAAAATGGGATTAAGACTGTGAGCCCTACGTGGGACAACCTGATTACCTTGTATCTACCAGCGTTTAGTACAGCGCTTGGCACATAGTACCAATTATGTTATTAATAACATCCCAAACACTTAGTACAGCACACTGCATCCAATAAGCACTCGAGAGAAGCAGCGTGGTTTACTGGAGAGAGCGCGGGCTTGGGAGTAAGAGGACATGGGTAGTAACCCCGTCTTCGGTTCTCTCATCTGGAAAATGGGGATTAATTAATGTTGGGACTTGTGAAGGCTTACTATGTGCAGAGCACTGTTCTAAGCACTGGGGTAGATACAGGGGAATCAGGTCGTCCCATGTGAGGCTAACAGTTAATCCCCCTTTTACAGATGAGGTAACTGAGGCACCGAGAAGTGAAGTGACTCGCCCACAGTCCCACAGCTGACAAGTGGCAGAGCCGGGAGTCGAACCCATGACCTCTGACTCCGAAGCCCAGGCTCTTTCCACTGAGCCACGCTGCTTCACAGATTAAGACTGTGAGCCCCACGTGGGACAACCTGATTACCTTGTATCTACCCCAGTGATTAGAACAGTGTTTGGCACATAGTAAACCTTTAATAATAATGATTTTGTTATCTATTGAGCACTTACTATGTGCCAGGCACTGTACTAAGTGCTGAGGTAGATACAAGCAAATGGAGCTGGACGCAGTCCCTGTCCCAAATGGGGCTGACAGTTGAATCCCCCTTTTACAGATGAGGTAACTGAGGCCCAGAGAAGGGAAGTGACTTGCCCAAGTTCACACAGAACACAAGTGGCAGAGTTGGGATGAAAACCCAGGTCCTTTTGACTCCCAGACCCAAGCTCTATCCACTAGGCCATGCTGCTTCGCGTGGCCATGCTGCTAAGCGCTTAGATGAGTACAAGAGGTGATAGACAAGAGTTCTGTCCCCAAGGAGCCGACAATCTTTAGCGGGAGACAGGCGGTAAGGTATGTAAATCATTTATGACATATAAATTAGAGATATATTTTTCTCGTTACATCCAAGTCTCTCTTTCAATAATGATAATTATAATATTTGTGAAGCATTCTGTGCTTAGCACTCTTCTAAAGGCTGGGGTAGATACAAGTTAATCAGGTTGGAAACTTTCCCTGCCCACACAGGGTTCACAGCCTAAGTAGGAGGGAGAAGAGGGAAAGTTGAGGAAACCGAGTTACAGAGTGATTCGCCCAAGGTCATAGAGCAGGCAAGTGGCAGAGCCGGGATTAGAACCCAGGTCCTTCTGACTCCCAGGCCCCCGATCTTGGTACTGTGCCACATTGCTTCGCTGAAAATTTGTCGTTCCATGTCTCTGTGTTGTTTTGTTTCAAATAAAATGGGAAACCTCCTGACCTCACTCTGAGTCATTTCCTTCAAAATGCTTCTCACCATCTCCTACGGTCTGTCGGAAAAATAATGAGTAGAGTTTGAAGCAACGGCAAAACGCCTTCCAGAAGATGTGCAGAGTCGTAAATATCACAGGTGGTAAATAAAAAGGAAAAGAATATTTTTTTCCCAGACATCAGTTGGCTCTTCCTTCCAGTAGCATATTCGAGATGAATCAGAGCAAGCCCTTTGATCTGGAAAGCTGCAGAGAACAGTGCCAGATGGTAATTAAACCGAGGTTCTTTAGATAGATCTCTCTAAGGGTTTGCTGTTTTTCAAACTCATCTTGCTTTCACGGTGGTTAGAAACGGGCAGACCCGTTGAAAGCCTCTTGAATGAGAAGAGCTGATCAACCTGGGCAAGTCATTTCACTTCTCCGCTTGGCCCATAGTAAGGGCTTAATAAATACCATCGTTATTCTTCTAGACTGGGAGCCCGCTGTGGGCGGGGATCGTCTCGGACTGTCTCTATCTGTTGCCGACTTGTTCATTCCAAGCGCTTAGTACAGTGCTCTGCACATAGTAAGCGCTCAATAAATACTATTGAATGAATGAATGTTGCTGAATTGCACTCTCCAAGCACTTAGAACGGTGCTCTGCACCCAGAAGCGCTCAATAAATACGACTGAATCAATGAATCTCTCCCTTCTGGGTTAGGAAACCAGAGTTCTGGTGTTGGCAATGCCCGTTTTCCTAGTTTGTGGGGAGGCCTTTTGGAGAAGATGAGCCTTCGATAAAGGCTTTGAAGTTAGCGATCATGATCATCTGTTGAAGATTCATTCAGTCATATTTATTGAGCGCTTACCATGGGCAGAACACCATGCTAAACGTATTAAGAGGGAGGGCATTCCAGGCCAGAGGCAGGTGGAGGGCGGGAAGTTGGTGGTGAGAGGTAATAACAATAATAATAATAATAATAATGTCGGTATTTGTTAAGTGCTTACTATGTGCAGAGCACTGTTCTAAGCGCTGGGGTAGACAGAGGGGAATCAGGTTGTCCCACGTGGGGCTCACAGTCTCCATCCCCATTTTACAGATGAGGGAACTGAGAGACAGAGAAGTTAAGTGACTCGCCCACAGTCACACAGCCGACAAGTGGCAGAGCTGGGATTGGAACTCATGACCTCTGACTCCAAAGCCCCTGCTCTTTCCACCGAGCCACGCCGCTTCTGAGAGATGAGATCGAGGAACAGTCAGTCAGTCAGCCGTACTTACTGACCTCTTACTGTGTGCTGAGCGCTTGGGAGGGTACGATAGAACAATAAACAGCACATTCTTTGCCCACAGTGAGCGTATACTGGGAAGGACTGCATTCCCAGTATAAAGGGAGTAGGTCTGCATTAGATGAGCAAAGGGTGTGGGCTGGGTTGGAGTAGGAGGGCAGCGAGGTGAGGTAGGAGGGAGCAAGGTGATTGAGGACTTTAAAGCCGATGGTGAGGAGTTTCTGCTTGACGCGGAGGTGGATGGACATTGAATGGAGGTTTTGGGGGGTGGGAGGACACTCTCCTTATACAGAAACTTTGCTGTCAATTCTTCCTCCACCAACCCCCAGGCTCACACACATCCCTGGGTCTTGAATTGCCAGGAAACTTGAACTTGGCTTCAAAGCTGTCCATCCCCTCGCCCCCTCCTACCTCACCTCCCTTCTCTCCTTCTCCATCCCAGCCCGCACGCTCCGCTCCTCTGCCACCGCTAACCGTATCACTGGGCCTCGTTCTCGCCTGTCCCTCCATTGACCCCGGGCCCACGTCTTACTTCTGGCTTGGAACACTCTCCCTCCTCATATCCGCCAATCTAGCACACTTCCCCCTTCAAAGCCCTACTGAGAGCTCACCTTCTCCGGGAATCCTTCCCAGACTGAGCCCCCCCTTTTCCTCTGCTCCTCCTCCCTTCCCCATCACCCTGACTTCCTCCCTCTGCTCTACCCACCTCCCCGCCCCACAGCACTTATATAAATAAGTAGAATAATAAATACATATATTTATACATACATATATACGTGAGTATTTATTATTCTACTCATTTTATTGGTGATGTGTATATATCTAGAATTGTATTTATTTATTATTGATGCCGTGGATGCCTGTCTACTTGTTTTGATGTCTGTCCCCCCCCTTCTAGACTGTGAACTAGTTGTTGGGTAGGGATTGTCTCTATTTGTTGCTGAACTGTACTTTTCAAACGCTTAGTACGGTGGTCTGCACACGGTGCACATTCCATAAATACGATCGAATGAACTAATGAAGTCCCACCCAATAATAATGAATTATTATTCTTCATCTGCACAGCTGTCTCCCAGAAAATATTTCCTGACAGCTATTGGATTTGCCCAGGAGAATTTCTGGTCCTTAATGAAGATTTCCAGGATGACTTCACAAAAATATACACTTCCTCCATGCATACCTGCTGACTTTTCACCATCCTTAGCAAAAGGATTTCATTCTTTGCAACTCCAGAAGGAATTGCAGATAAGAATATGGCCACGTTTCCTTTCCCCCCTCCGGTACAAAGAATTTGCCCTGTCAACTAAAGAGATGAAGCTGAGAGTTCTGGGGGTAATTGAATTCAATATACCCACAGTGCTAGTCACTAAAGACTCCAGACAAGAAAGATTGTTCGCTTTTAATTCAATTGATTTGCCTGTGTTGGTGCTGAGAAATTGAGTTCGAATGCCATCCCGGGACCCCCACGGTCTTGGGTGGATGGAAATAATTTCAATCCCGAGGAGCGAAGATTCGGGGGAGGAAATTCAAATAAAAACGTGACGGGGTACGTATTGAATCGGAAGAATTGGGAATGTGGTTTTTTTTTCCAAATGGCTTGGGAAGTTACTGTGGACCTTGTGGGGTGCTACTGTTCCGCTGAAATCTGCTTACTGACCCAGCAGATCCTTCATCGAAGGAGGAGATGATTCTAGTCTTGGTGGGCAAAGGTTAAAAAGCTAATTGCTCTGTTATCAAAGGAGGAGACCACTCCAAGGAGAAGCCCAAATACTGCTGTTTATAATGTTTCTGTAGACTAACCTGGTCTATCTGCACACATCCCACTCGATGATGTGCGTCTCCACGGGGAACGATCCGTCACGACAACGATTCTCGGTTGCCGTGGCATACGAGCGGTCAAAGGAAGGTTTGTGGGGTGACCGGCCTCAGCGACTACGGGTTTATCAAGGATGAGATTGACTGCGGTGTCCCTTTATGGAATCACTCAATCAGTAGTTTAGCAATGTGCCTCAGTGGCTCTGGCCCGGGTCCGGGAGTCCAAAGGGCCTGGGTTCTAATCCCTTGTCTCCTGTGTGACCTTGGGTGTGTCACCTCACTTCTCAGTGCCTCCGTGACCTCATCTGTAAAGTGGGGATTGAGAATGTGAGACCCAATTGGGCCAGAGACCGTGTCCAACCCGATTCGCTTGTATCCACGCTAGTGCTTAGTACAGTACTTGGCACATGGTAAGCACTTAACAAGTACCAAAATTATTATTACTATGATAGAAATATTATTATTATATCACTATTATCTGTGCCTCAGTTACCTCACCTGTAAAATGGGTTTTAAGACTGTGATCCCCACGTGGAACAACCTGATTACCTTGTGTCTACCCCAGCTCTTAGAATAGTGCCTGACTCAGAGTACGCACTTAACAAACACTGTTATTATTATTATTTACGCTACGCAGAACACTCTATTAGGTGAAAGGAAGAACACAATAGGATTATCTTTTACATATCTCTTTGTGTAGAACCGTGCCTGGCACAAAGTAAGGGCTTAACAATTATCACAAAAAGAGGACTCCAGGAAGTCTTCCTTGATTAATCGCTCATCTCTCCCTCCAATTTCCCTCCCTAGTGCATTACCCATGCACTGGAATCCATTCCCCAAAAGTACGACAGCACTTGACTCTATCTTCATGCTTAGTTGCTTTCCTTACCTATAATTTATTTTTGTGTCTGCACCCCTCATTAGATTACAAAATCCTTCAGAGCAGGTTTCATGTCTACTGACTCTATTGTGCTCTCTCAACTGTTTAGTAATAATAATAATAATAATAATGTTGGTATTTGTTAAGCGCTTACTATGTGCAGAGCACTGTTTTAAGCGCTGGGGTAGACACAGGGGGATCAGGTTGACCCACGTGAGGCTCACAGTTAATCCCCATTTTACAGATGAGGTGACTGAGGCACGGAGAAGTTAAGTGACTCGCCCACAGTCACCCAGCTGACAAGTGGCAGAGCCGGGATTCAGACCCATGACCTCCGATTCCCAAGCCTGGGCTCTTTCCCCTGTGTCTACCCCAGCGCTTAGAACAGTGCTCGGCACATAGTAAGCGCTTAACAAATACCAACATTATTATTATCATTATTTCCACCGAGCCACGCTGCTTCTCTACAGTGCTCCGAACTTAGTAAGTGTTCAGCGAATACTACCGATTGACTCATTGGAAAATATCTTTGACAAATATCAAGTACTTTGGGCTGGGGAGAATAGAATAGAGTTGGTAAACGTAGTGGTTGCCTTCAAGGAGTTTACAATCTAGAAGGGGAGACAAGACACTGAAATAAATATCAGATAGGAGAAATGGCTGAGCATAAGGATAGGGATATAAGTGATCTGTGGGTGGGGGAGAGGCGACTATCAAGTGCTTAAGGGGAACAGATCGAAGTGCGTGGATGACGCGGAAGGGAAGGCAAATGGGGACGTGAGAGATTAGTCAGGGAAGGCATCTTGGAGAAGGTGTGAGGATAATGCAACTTCCAAGGCGGGAAGAGTGGTGGCCTGTCAGATATGAAGGGGAAGGGAACTCGTGGCCAGAAGGAAGATGTAGTCATGGGGTCAGAGCAAATCTTTCGGTTATTTGCTATGAAAATATACCTGTGTCTATTTCTCCATTAGCACGGAAGTAATTTTGAGGACAGAGAGCTGTCGTTGATTCTTCCCAGAGAACAGCTATTCGAATGGTTGTGTTCATTTGCAATTTCTCTTTCATTCATTCATTCGGTCGTATTTATTGAGCACTTAGTGCGGATCACTGCACTAAGTAGTTGGGAGAGTAGATACATACAATTTCCCTGCCCACGATAAGCTTGCAGTCTAGTGGATGCTCTTTGCCGAGCATAGATTTGATGTCCTCTGGGTATTAACGTTATTTCAGCTTGTGTTCAAAAAGGCATAAGTTCTCAGCTCTCCCCCTCACCTTTTGTTGAATCGCTTTAGTTCTTATTCCTTTTCTTAAATGAGCAAGAAAACCATAGGGATGAATATATCACTAGGAAATGACAAAGCACCAGAATTTTAAAGTAATAAAGCCCTCCCTTCCTCTCCTATACTGTTTCTTTTTTGAGAGAAACATGGTTCTCTCGCCAGATCAGTCCAGCAGGCCAGCAGAAAGCCACGGGTCAATTATCTAGGATTTTCTCCTTCTTTTCATCATCCAAAAAACGTTGTCTGACAGGGCTTTGATTATTCAACAACAGTTCACCTTAATTTATTCACTGTCCCTGACCCTAACTTTACAATTATGATCATCATGCAATACCTGAAAAGAAAAATGGAAATCAAGGTTAGAGAAACCTCATCACTTTATTCGGGTTACTGAGGGAAGGTAACCATCTATGTTTAGTACATCTCTCTAAGTAACCCTCGATCCTGATTCGCCTGGATTTTTTTTTTAATTTTATGGATTTGTTAAATGCCATGTGCCAGGCACTGCATTAAGTGCTGCGGTAGAATCAAGCTAATCAGGTTGGACAAGACCCACGTTCCACATGGGGCTCCCAGTTTTAACCCCCATTTTACAGATGAGGTAACTGAGGCCCAGAGAAGTGAAATGATATGCCCAAGGTCACACAGCAGGCAGGTGGTGGAGCTGGGAGTAGAACCCAGGTCCTTCTGACTCCCAGGCCCGGGCTCTATCCACCAGGCCACGCTGTACAGACTCAAGTTCAAAGGTGACTCAGAAGGGAAGTTGAGGAAAGTGTGGCGGCTTTGAATCGGAAGGAAGTTCCTGGTGGGGATAAGGAAGTGAGAAAGAGGTGTGAGGTAAGAGATTGGAAAAGGAGGTATCGTGAAACAAGCAACTTGAGAGAAATGATGGGGGACAACTGAGGTGGAAGGCCAAGTTCTTACAGATAGTTTTGAGAGGAATAGGAGTCTCACTGAGGGCATTCATTCATTCAATAGTATTTATTGAGCGCTTACTATGTGCAGAGCACTGTACTAAGCGCTTGGAATGAACAAGTCGGCAACGGATCGAGACGGTCCCTGCCCTTTGACGGGCTTACGGTCTAATCGGGGGAGACGGACAGACGAGAACGCTGGCGATAAATAGAGTCGAGGGGAAGAACATCTCGTAAAAACAATGGCAACTAAATAGAATCGAGGCGATGTACATTTCATTACAGAGGGCAGAGAACGCGTCTGTTAATTATTTGTGTTGTCCTCTCCCAAGCGCTCAGTATACTGCTCTGCACTAGGTAAGCGCTCAATAAATACGAGTGACTGATTCTGCAACACTTTAGATTCCAGTTCAAATCTCCTTAAGTGATGATTGATTCATTCCTTCAATCGTATTTATGGAGCACTAGCTACGCGCAAAGCACTCTACTAAGCGCTTGGGAGAGTACGATATAATGAGTGTAGTACTTGATCAGAGGTTCACTGTGGATTGGGCCAAGGACTGCACCAAGCACTGGGGAAGATACAAAGAGTGCCGGTGCTCAGAACAGTGCTTGGCACATAGTAAGCACTTAACAGATGCCATCATTTCAATATAATGATAACGTTGGTATTTGTTAAGCGCTTACTATGTGCCGAGCACTGTTCTAAGCGCTGGGGTAGACACAAGGGAATCAGGTTGTCCCACGTGGGGCTCACAGTCTTAATCCCCATTTTACAGATGAGGTAACTGAGGCACAGAGAAGTTAAGCGACTTGCCCGCAGTCACACAGCTGACATATAAAGAGCCCGGGCTTGGGAGTCAGAGTTCATGGGTTCGAATCCCGGCTCTGCCACTTGTCAGCTGTGTGACTGTGGGCAAGTCACTTTACTTCTCTCTGCCTCAGTTACCTCATCTGTAAAATGGGGATTAACTGTGAGCCTCACGTGGGACAACCTGATTGATTACCCTGTATCTACCCCAGCACTTACAACAGTGCTCTGCACATAGTAAGCGCTTAACAAATACCAACGTTATTATCATTATTATACAAGAAAATTAGGTTGGACACAGATCATGTCCCACATGATTCTCATAATCTAAACAGGGGGGAGAATCGATATGGAATCTCCCTTTTAAAGATGAGGAAAGAGAAGCATGGAGAAGTTATCATTAATAATAATAATGATGGTATTTGTTAAGCACTTACTACCTGCCAAGCACTGTTCTAAGTTCTAGGGTAGATACAAGGGAATCAGGTTGTCCCATGTGGGGCTCACAGTCTTAATTCCCATTTTACAGATGAGGTAACTGAGGGACAGAGAAACGAAATGACTTGCCAAAGGTCACAAAGCAGGCAAGTGGTGAAGCCGGGATTAGAACCCACGTCCTCTGATGTCCAACCCCATGCTCTTTCCGCTAAGCCCCGCTGCTTGTCAGTGTGTCAAGTGACTCGGCCAAGGTCACAGAGCAGGCAAGTGGCGGAGCAGGGATCGAGGCAATATAAACAGACACATTCTCGGGCCCACGCTCTTTCCACTAAAGCCACACTGCCTCCCTTTTGACAAATGTGAAGCTATTAAAGAAATTATTTCCTTTTAAACAAATGCATATTTACTGACTAAAAATAAACACCCTGGAGGGAAATCCGTCCGGGGTTTGACAAATCTTATAAAACTGGCAACCAACTTGATAAGCCCTGCTTGGCTGCCCTCCAGGGCTCGGACATTTATTTATCCCAGCCTCAAAAATAAACAGTGGCCCGGAGCCCAAAGTCATTGGAATGTTGGCTTAAAGGGGAATAATTCTCTCTCCGCTTCCCTCTTTGTGGAGGTTTCTAATCCCAACTCCACCACTTGTTGTTTTGTGACCTTAGACAAGTCATTTAACTTCCCTGTGCCGCAGTTCTTGTCTCATGCCGTCGAGTCACTCTGAACCGCCGCGACACCATGGATGCATCTCTCCGGAATGTCCCGCCTCCATCCGCAATCCTTCTGGTAGTGGACTTTTCTCGGTCCAAATTCAGAAGAGGTTTACCAACGCCGCCTTGCACGCAGTAAACCTGATTCTTCACCCTCGATTCTCTCCGACGGCGCCGCTGCCCGGCACGGGTGAGGTGTGACTTAATAATGTTGGTATTTGTTAAGCGCTTACTATGTGCCGAGCACTGTTCTAAGCGCTGGGGTAGACACAGGGGAATCAGGTTGTCCCACGTGGGGCTCCCAGTCTTCATCCCCATTTTACAGATGAGGTGACTGAGGCACAGAGAAGCGAAGTGACTCGCCCACAGTCCCACAGCTGACAGGTGGCAGAGCCGGCATTCGAACCCATGACCTCTGACTCCAAAGCCCGGGCTCTTTCCACTGAGCCACGCTGCTGAGCCACGGACCTGCCACTCGCTAGCCACCGCCCAAGCTAGGAATGGACTGGACGGGCCTCCGCTTCACTCACCCTCCCGTAGTCAAGACTGGTAGAGGACTGGAAACTCTCCAGGTGCCCTTCTTAGAAGGGATGTGCCTTAGGTTCAGAGGTCATGGGTTCAAATCCCGGCTCTGCCACCTGTCAGCTGCGTGACTGTGGGCAAGTCACTTGACTTCTCTGGGCCTCAGTTCCCTCATCTGTAAAATGGGGATTAACCGTGAGCCTCACGTGGGACGACCTGATTACCTTGTATCTCCCCCGGCGCTTAGAACAGTGCTCTGCACATAGTAAGCGCTTAACAAATACCAGCATTATCATTATTATTAAGTTACCTCATCTGTAAACTGGAGATGAAGATTGGGAGCCCCATGTTGGATGGAATGTCTCCAACTCGATTAACTGCTTTCTACTGCAGCCTGGCACATAGGAAGGGCTGAACAAATGCCATAAAAAGAATAATTTCAAAAGGCACAGTAAGGACAAGGACGGTGAAAGATATTTGTCCATAACTCTCCGTTACCCTGTCCGCAGAGTTCTATGAACAGGAGAAATTCGATCAATGATGTCGAAGTGGACTTTGGAAATAGAGTGATAGAACGCAGTAAACGTGTCTTATTACCAATAATCACATGAGGAAAACAAAAGTGTTACGAGGAGAGGACTGTCTTGAAGGCCAAGAACTTCAGGCCCTGATTTTGAACCAGTTTTTTTATATTTGTTAAGCATTTCTTAGGAGCTGAGCACTTTTCTAGGCACTGGGATAGATACAGGCTAATCAGCTTGGACACTGTCCATGTCCCACGTGGGGCTCACAGTCCTAATCCCCATTTTACAGATGAGGGAACTGAGGCCCAGAGAAGTGAAGTGACTAGTTCAAGGTCACACAGCAGGCAAGTGGCAGAGCTGGGATTAAAACCCAGGTCCTTCTGCTAGGCCCGGGCTCTACCCACGAGACAAAGCTGCGTCTCTGGGATTTTCCACAACGTCGAAGCATGTCCACTTGACGAGCATTATACATAGCCATTCTGGAACCGTGAAATGAGACACTAAATCCAAAATGTTGGGGGATTTGGGGGAAAACAATTAAACCGTACAGAGCCTCCCAAGACATACTTACCCGAGAAAATCAAAGAAATAATATTAATGATAATGATAAAAATAATAGTTATGATATTTGTTAAGATTAGGGAAGCAGGGAAGTTAGGGAAGCAGCGTGGCTCAGTGGAAAGAGCCCGGGCTTGGGAGTCAGAGGTCATGGGTTCGAATCCCCGCTCTGCCACTTGTCAGCTGTGTGACTGTGGGCAAGTCACTTCACTTCTCGGTGCCTCGGTTACCTCATCTGTAAAATGGGGGCCCCACCTGGGACAACCTGATAACCCTGTATCTACCCCAGCGCTTAGAACAGTGCTCTGCACATAGTGAGCACTTAACAAATGTCATTATTATTATTATTATTATTATTATTAAGATTTTACTCTGTGCCAAGCGCTCTTCTAAGCACTGGGGTAATAAAGTTGGTATTTGTTAAGCGCTTACTATGTGCCGAGCACTGTTCTAAGCGCTGGGGTAGACACAGGGGAATCAGGATGTCCCACGTGGGGCTCACAGTCTTAATCCCCATTTTACAGATGAGGCAACTGAGGCACAGAGAAGTTAAGTGACTCGCCCACAGTCACACAGCTGACAAGTGGCAGAGCTGGGATTCGAACTCATGACCTCTGACTCCAAAGCCCAGGCTCTTTCCACTGAGCCACGCTGCTTCAGATAGATACAAGGTGTAGATACACGGGGTAGATACAAGGTGATCAGGTTGTCCCACGTGGGGCTCACAGTTTTCATCCCCATTTTACAGAAGAGGTAACTGAGACACAGAGAAGTTAAGCAGCTTGCTCAAGGTCACGTAGCAGACAAGTGGCGGAGTCGGGATTAGAACTCTCAACCTCTGACCCCCAGACCCGTGCTCTTTCCACTAAGCCACGCTGCTTCCCAGGAGGCACGGAGCTTCATGGAACGATGTGCAATAATAATAAAAATCATGCTTTTTGTTAAGCGCTTACTCTGTGTCGGTCACCATACTAAGTGCCGGGCTGGATACAAGCAAATCAGGCTGGACATAGTCCCTGTCCCACACGGGGCTCAATCCCCAATTTACAGATGAGATAACTGAGGCACAGAGAAGTAAAGTGACTAGCTCAAGGTCACACAACAGAGAAGTGGCAGAGTTGGGACTGGAACCCACGACCATGAGTAAGAGGGATTTGGCAGCTGTCTCATACAGAGAGGCAGCGGAGCTTCTTGGAAAGACCATCAGTTTGGGAATCGGGTGACGTGGTTATAATACCCGTTCCAACGCCAACCTGCTGTGCCACTTACGGAGAGTCACTTAGCTTCTCTGGACCTGTTTCCGTAAACCGGGACGAAGCCCCCCTAGTCTCCTGTTCTCTTAGACTGGGAACCCTGCTCCGGTTGGGAACCGGGCCACTCTCTGTTACTCCAGTAAACTATTTGAAGGCGAGGATCACGCTATTTAATAATAATGATACTCATGATGGTATCTATTAAGCGCTTACTATGTGCCAAGCACTGTTCTAAGCGCTGGGGTAGATACGAGGTTATCGGGTTGTCCCACATGGGGCTCACAGTCTTAATCCCCATTTTACAGATGAGGTGACCGAGGGCACAGAGAAGTGAAATGGCTTGCCCAAAGTCACACAACAGGCAAGTGGCAGAGGCGGGATTAGAACCCACGACCTCTTACTCTGAAGCCTGTGCTCTTCCCACTAAGCCGTGCTCCTTGCTCTCCAAACTCTCAGTCCAGTGATCTGAGCACAGCAGGTGCATTAATGACCTTTTGATTAATTGCGTGAGTATTTTTGGAATTCAACCCTGGGGCGGCAGAATTTGGCCAGTGTCATCTGATTAATATAAAGACCTTAAACTCTTTGTGGGCATTTATTGTTCTATTTTACTCTCCCAAGTGCTTAGTACAGTGTTCTGCACACAGTAAGCACTCAATAAATGTAAAGGAATAAATGAATAAAGGACACAGTTCAATGTCATTTATATACTTGTATACATATATATATATTTTAAACACCAAGTAATAAAAGCAATATGCCACTTGATAGAACATTTCACCCCAAATTTTAGCCCACATTTAATTAAAACAGATGTAACTTTCAACTCTCTCCTTAAATCCTCGGTACCTCTGTCTCCTTCATTTTCCATTTTCAAAAGAAACGACTGTAATTTTTTAGAAAAGAACACCTTACGTCCATGAAGCAATTTCATTTCTTTTCCAAAAAGTTTTTAACCATGCTCATCTTATTTTAGCCCCATTTTATAGATGTAGAAGCTGAGGCACTCAGGGTGGTTAGTGTTTCCCCAACTTCAGAGAATAGGCCAGTGGCCCAGCAGAATTCAAACCCACGTCCCACGACTCCCAGGACCCTGGTTTTCCCAGGGGACCAGAGCAGGCGGCCGAGGACATTTATGGAAACACGGTAAAGAAAGAAGTCAGTCTATCAATAGTATTTATTGTGGATCTACTGGGTGCAAACACTGCACTAAGTCCTTAGGAGAGTATAATATGAAAATAAAGACACATTCCCTGCCCACAACGAGCTTCCAGTCTAGAAGGGGAGACAGCAGTAATAGAAATAAATAAATTACAGGTATGGAAATAAATGCTTGGGGGCTGGGAGGGAGGATGAAGCAAGGGAGCGAGTCAGGGTGACGCAGAAGTGAGTAGGAGAAGAGGAAAAAAGGGCTTAATCAGGGAAGGCCACTTGGAGGACCTGAGCCTTCAGCAAGGCTTTGAAAAATGGGAGAGTCATTGTTTGTGGGATATAATAATGTTGGTATTCGTTAAGCGCTTACTATGTGCCGAGCACTGTTCTAAGCGCCGGGGTGGATACAGGGTCATCAGGTGGTCCCACGTGAGGCTCACAGTTAATCCCCATTTGACAGATGAGGGAACTGAGGCGCAGAGAAATGAAGGGACTTGCCCACAGTCACACAGCTGTCACGTGGCAGAGCCGGGATTTGAACCCATGACCTCTGTCTCCCAAGCCCGGGCTCTTTCCACTCAGCCACGCTGCTTCCCAACCGTGGGAGGACATTCCAGGCCAGAAGCAGGACTTGGGCGCGAGGTCGGTGGTGAGATAGATGAGACGGAGGTACAGTGAGAAGAAAGAAGAAGAGGCACCGTTAGAAGAAGAAGCGAGAGGAGGAGCAGGATGGCAAGGGGAGAGGAATCTGAGACTTGAACCCGGATTATAACGTCGGTATTTGTTAAGCGCTTACTATGTGCCGAGCACTGTCCTAAGCGCTGGGGGAGATACAGGGTCATCAGGTTGTCCCACGTGGGGCTCACACTCTTAATCCCCATTTTACAGATGAGGTCACTGAGGCCCAGAGAAGTGAAGTGACTTGCCCACAGTCACACAGCTGACAAGTGGCAGCTGTGATTATGTGATTCTCGGCCTTGTCTTTCCGCTAAATCACAACACCTCAGCAAAACAGTGCCGCGGGGTCACTGGGGGAGAGCCCCTTAAAATGTTTCTTCGTTTCCAATGGAACGATTCACTTGGTCCAAGGAAATGCCCCGGTAACGGCCGATGCTTCTGCTGAGCCTCCCGTGAGGCTCATTATCTAGAGATGCTTCGGTTCTCTTCTCTGAGATCTCAAAGCTGCAGTTAGGAGCAAATCTGAAGTTTGCTTGGGTGAAAAATTTCCGGCCTGCTAAATCTCTGTCAAATATTGACAGAGCTATTTCTGAAAACTCATAGGATGAAATGAAGGCACGGAGACTCTGAGCCTTGAGAAGGGAGGAAAAGAGATAGAACTCGATGTTCCCAAACTTGGTTTTATTATTCAATCCTCCTTATTTATTGAGTCCAGGGTGTGGGATATTGTATTAGGGACTTGGGAGAGTTGGGAGCGGAAGAAACATCGTCGTTAGCCTCACGGAGATTACGGTCCAACTGGGGAGACTGACACGGCCCATTCGATTCAAATAATAATATCGATGGTGTTTGTTAAGTGCCTACTATGTATCAGGCACTGTAATAAGCGCTGGGGTAGAAAGCAAATCGGACCTAGTATTACAGACAGGGAATGTGTCTAATTAACTCTATTACATTATATTTCCCAAGCCCTCAGAAAAATGCTCTGTACACAGTAGGAGCTGAAGGAAGTCAGTTGAGTGAGTGAATGATTGATGAGATGGTGATTCAGTCCAGGCCTTTGTGGGGGAACATTTCTTTGAAATATTATTCATTCACTCAATAGTATCGAGCGCTTATTATGCGCAGAGCACTGAACTAAGCCCTTGGAATGTACAATTTGGCAACAGATAGAGACAATCCCTGCCCAGTATGGGCTCACAGTCGAATCGGGGGAGACAGCAGAGCCAAACAGAACGAAAAAACAACGACAAGACTATCACGATAAATAGAATCAAGGGGATGTACACCTCATTAACAAAATAAAAAGGGTAATAAAATACACAAAAGAGCACAGTGCTGAGGGAAGGGGGGTGCGGGAGGAGCAGAAGGTGGGGTGGGGAGGGGAGGGCATATTCAGTGAACATTCACAAATCTCAATTGTATATTTTATAATAGTCCATCTTTTCACATGCATGCTTCCTTTTAGTTAAATGCTTCGTTTAAAGTAGAAGATGTAAATCTGACGGTCACCTAATAAAGGCGGTTATCGCTACCAAGTTAATCTGTCCGTTCGGTTACATCGCAATTGTCTCCGTCTACGGTTCTCTGACGTTCACCGGATTGAATTGAATTTAAATGAATTACTCTGATTCTCAGTCGTTATACACTCGACGGTCGCTGTGCTCGGATTCGTTAATGGACTCTACCTGTGAATTCAACTCCGCGGGCATTGCTCAGAACCATGTTTACTGAATTATCAAAGATTACTTTCTAAAAGACAATGTTTTCTCACTTTTAGTGCTTGTGTTATGTGACAGGTTGAGTTTCTAGCCCCCTCCCTCTACAAAAAAATTAACCAACCCCAAACAATGGAGGTGTTCAACTGAGTGTTTTAAAACAGTGAGCAAATGCATCTGTTTTGAGTGAAACCTGTATGGAAAGAGAAAGGGAGATTGTCTGGACACACGCAGGATGGATGACATTGCGATTTCCTCCATCCTCTTTGTTTCTGTTTTCTAGTGATAAGCACTGTCCTAAGCTCTGGGTTTGATTCCACAGACACAGATCATACTCTACGTCTGTCCCACAAAGGGACTCGCAATCTAAAGAAGGAGAGAGAACAGGTATTTAATCCCCTTTCCACAGATGAGAAAAATGAAACACAGAAAAGTTAAGTGACTTGCCCATTCTCACATCTCCCACAACAGACAGGGGGTTTACATTTTATCAATCTCCTCCTTGTCCTCCTTCTCCTTCCTTTCTTCTTCTTTCTTCTTCCCTCCTCCTCCTTCTCCTTTTCTCTCCTTTCTTCTTTCTTTTCCCTCCTCCTCCTCTTCCTTCTTTCTCCTCCTCCTCCTTCTCCTTTCTTTCCTTCTTCTTTTCTTATCCCTCCTCCTCCTCTTTCTTCTCCTTCCTCCTCCTCTTTCTCCTTCTGCCCCTCCTTCTCTCTCCTTTCTTTCTTTCTTCTTCCCTCCTCCTCCTTCCCCTTCCTTTCTTCTTCCTTCTTCCCCCTCCTCTTCCTTCTCCCTTTCTTCCTTTCTTCTTCTTTCTTTCCTCCTCCTCTTTCTCCTTCTTCTCCTCCTCCCTCCTTTCCTTTCTTCTTCTTCCTCCTCCATTCTCCTTCTTCTCCTCCTTCTCCCCTCCTCTTCCTCTTTCTTCTCCATCTTCCTCCTCCTCCTTTTCCCTCCTTTCTTCTTTCTTCTTCCCTCCTCCTTCTCCTGTTTCTTCTCCTTCTTCTTCCTTCTCCACTTCCTCCACCCATTCTTTCTCTTTTCCCCTCTTTCTCCCCCTTCTCTTTCTTTTCTGCCTCCTCCTTCTCCTCCTCTTCTTTCTCCCCTACGAGGGATAAGAAGAGTAAAATGCAGTGGTTTGAAATGATTGGAGTATGAATAGCAGTGCTTCTTTGCCTTTCTATGAGTTCCATTCAAACAAATAAAATGAACCGGAAACTATCATTCAGTTTCCATTGCCAAAATACTGGGGTGGGGGTTGGTTCAAGAAAACTACGCATTTATTGAAGAAGGAATTTTATATATTCAGCCCAGACAAAGTTGTGTCATATAAAAATAAGTCGGGTATTCTGATTGTCCTTTTGCTGACAGAGCAGCAACATTTATGCTAAATTACATTTATGTTCACCGTTCGGGTTTTATAATGCAATCCTGGGAGACCATTAAAGCCAAGTTTCTTTCCAAGTGAACTTTTTTTAAGCTGGGTCATCATGTTGATTTAAATAACTGAAATTTTGCCCGTGAACATTTAATGAAAATAATACTCGTAAATTTGTAAAATACTAGCGAGTCCAATTCATGGTCTCATTTTCATTTCATTTGATTTTTTATTCCCAATTACAAAGAGCATTTCGTAGGGATGATGACAGATGGTCTCTTCCCCCCTTTTTCGGTGAGTTCCACAAAGAATAAAGGCTCAGTTCGTAAAACCTGAACCACCGGAAGTAGAGGATCCAGGGATTTACTCTTTAGAAATCCATGAAACACCCTAATTTTCCCTGAAGTATTGGATGTGCGATTAAATAAATGACCGTGTCCTTTTAATGCTCAAAAATACTGGCTTTTTTGTCCGGTGATTAAAAGGGATGGGAGAGACCTGGGAAATTAAGCATCCCGATCTGCTTCGCCGAAATGTAAAAATGACAAGCAAGATGGTTAAGAAACAGCAGGGAGGCAAATGAGGATGGCCTTTAATTAAATACGAATGTCGGCAAGCTTGAAAACTTTGTACCAACCAACTCTCCGCATTATTACTGATAGAACCGGCACGGCCTGGTGGAAAGAACCCGTTTCTGGGAGTCCGACCTCCTGGGTTCAAAACCCGCCTCCTCCTCTTGCTTGCTGTGGGACCCTGTGCGAGTCACTCCACTTCTCTGTGTCATCTGTAGTACGGGGAGGCAACATTTGATCCCCCACCCCCAGCTTAAACCCTGAGCCCCATGTGGCTGGGGGTATGACTGACTTGATTATCTGGATTCTAACCCAATGCTTAGTAATAATGTTGGTATTTGCTAAGCGCTTACTATGGGCAGAGCACTGCTCTAAGCGCTGGGGGAGATACAGGGCAATCTGGTTGACCCACGTGGGGCTCACAGTTTTAATCCCCATTTTACAGATGAGGTAACTGAGGCCTAGAGAAGGTAAGTGACTTGCCCCCAGTCACCCAGCGGACAAGTGGCAGAGCCGGAATTTGAACTCATGACCTCCGACTCCCAAGCCCGGGCTCTTTCCACTGAGCCACGTGCTAGGCACTTAATAAACCCTATAATAGTTACCCTTATGATTACTGATGGGGTGGGTGAGATTTGTACATAAAGTACTATAGCGGGGCTGTGGGTCTTTAATAATACTAATGATGACGATGGTATTTGTTAAGGGCTCGCTAGGTGCCATCCACTGTTCTAAGCGCTGGGATAGATACAAGGGTATCAGGTGGCCTCACGTGGGGCCCTCATTATTAATTCCCATTTTACAGATGAGGTAACTGAGGCCCAGAGAAGTGACTTGCCCAAAGTCCCACCGCCGCCAAGTGGTGGACCCAGGATTAGAACCCACGACTCTGACTCCCAAGCCCGGGCTCTTTCCTCTAAGCCACGCTGCTTCTCTATTCTGTATTTCTCTAAGTGCAGAAGTGACCCAGAAGGGCTGCACTGGCAGCTGGGGAAGATGGCGTAGCCGAGTGGGTAGAGCCTGGGCGTCAGAAGTGCACGGGTTCTAATTCCATCTCTGCCACTTGTCTGCTCTGTGTCCTTGGGCAACTCACTTTACTTCTCTGGGCCTCAGTTTCCTCACCTGTAAAAGGGGGCTGGAGACTGTGAGCCCGCACGGGACAGGGACCGTGTTCGGCCCGATTTGCTTGTTTCCACCCCAGGGCTTAGTGTGCTTAACAAAAAACACATCCATTCATTCACTCAGTTGTATTTATCGAGCGCTTATTGTGTGCAGAGCGCTGCACTAAGCACTTGGAACGTACAATTTGGCAACAGATAGAGATAATCCCTGCCCAACAAGGGGCTAATACGATTCTTAGGAGGCTGTATGGCTGCAGGAAAACACCAATGCAGCACATCAGTAGGGCAGCATCCCGAGAACGCAGCACCACGGGACTCAGCGTCCTCCGCAGTGCAGCTCAACATCCATGCGACACCCCAGAAATGCAGCCCTACCCTCTGGCTGCGCACATAAGCGGCTAGAGCCTGGACCCGAGAGTCAGAAGCTCATGGCACCCAATTCCAGCTCTGGCACAGGTCTGCTCCGTGACCTTGGTCAAGCCACTTCACTTCGCTGGACCTCAGTTTCCTCATCTGTAAAATGGGAATTGAGACCGTGAGCGCCACGCGGGACAGGGATTGGGTCCCACCCGTTTTGCCGAATCCACCCCAGCGGTTAGTACAGTGCCTACCACGTAGTAAACGCTAATAAATAGAATGATCAAAATGATAATAATAAGCCAAGCTTATGGGTCTGTCAGACAGGAAGGTTAATAATAATAACGATGGTGGCATTTATCAAACGCTTACAATGTGTTAAGCAGCTTCCTAAACGTTGGGGTGGATACTACCAGCTAGTCAGTTTGGACAGAGTCCCCTGTCCCACAAGGGGCTCACAGTCTCAATCCCCATTTTACAGATGAGGTAAATGAGGCCCGGAGAAGTAAAGTGACTCGCCCAAGATCGCACAGCTGACGAGCGGCGGATCCGGGATTAGAAACCACGACCTCCTACCTTCCAGTCCCGGGTTCTACTCACTAGGCACACGAAGCTGTTGCTGGGCTCCAGATGGTATTTGTTATGTGCTCTCTATGTGCCAAGCACTGCTCTAAGCTAATCAAAGTCCTTGTCTCCCGGGGAGCTCACGGTCTTCATCCCCATTTTACAGATGAGGCAACTGAGGCCCAGAAGAGTGAAATGACTTGCCCCAAGTCACACAGCAGACAGGTGGCAGAGCCGGGATTAGAACCCACGACCTCTGACTCCCAAGCCCGGCCTCTTTCCCGTGAGCCAAGGTGCTTCTGAAAGGAGGCACGGATCCACATCCCACTCCCGACACTTCCTTTTTCCTTTAGACTCTAAACTTGTGGGCGGGGAATGTGTCGGGTAACACTGTCATACCGCACTCTCCCAAGCGCTTAGGACAGTGTTCATGTCAACGAATACGACTGACTGAACTACCAACCGTCCACAATGACGGGAAAGACCCGGGGAGGACAGTTTCGCTTGGGAAAATGAAGAGTTCGCCCATTTATTGAGAATACATTTCAGGAGAAGCAGCGTGGCTCAGTGGAAAGAGCGCGGGCTTGGGAGTCAGAGGTCATGGGTTCGAATCCCGGCTCGGCCGCTCGTCAGCTGTGGGACTGTGGGCGAGTCACTTCACCTCTCTGGGCCTCAGTTCCCTCGTCTGTAAAATGGGGATGAAGACCGTGAGCCCCACGTGGGACACCCCGATTCCCCTGTGTCTACCCCGGCGCTTAGCACGGCGCTCTGCACATAGTAAGCGCTTAACAGATACCAACATTACACACTTCTTTTCAGGGGCTGGAGTCGAAGTGGCCGGGGAAGGGAGTGGTTCGAAAATGACAAACTCCCTTCGCCGTCTCTTTTCTTAGTCATTTAGGTCGAAATGCAATTTTTCCCGGGATTTTGCATCACGTAGCGATATATAATTTATGCACAGTTTGATGGAGTGAATCTAGTTTGTTTCTCTTTCCTTGCACACCCCCAGTATATAAATCAGGAACACGTGAAGCATTAGTTCTGCTTTATTCCTCTCTGTGTACGTTTTATTTCGCTGCTGAACGGGCAAGATTTATAAAGTGCGGTGTCAGTATCCTGGTGAGCCGGCGATGAAGTGAAAATGACGTGGGAACGCTCTCAGCTCTGGCCAAAGGGAGGAAGTTTCCATCCCAACATACCTAAGGAAATTCATGCGGAAAATGTCAAGATCCTGACTGAAAATGAACGATTTCCTTCCGGTTGGGGGGGCTGGCTCGCCAGAAGTGAAACCTAAGGATCTTTGACATCATCAAACAGGATCTGAGTATTTCACCCCCTTCTTCCTTACCATGTTGACGTCCTACTCCATCCCAGCCCGCACGTTTCGCTCCTCTAATTCCAACTTTCTCAGGGTGGTTTAGAGGAAAGAGGCCGGGCTTGGGAGTCAGAAGACATGGGTTCTAATCCCGGCTCTGCCACTTATCAGAGGGGTGACCAAGTCATTTCACTTCTCTGGGCCTCACTGACCTCATCTGAAAAAGGGGGATGAAGACTGTGAGCCCCACGTGGGACAAGCTGATGACCTTGTATCTACCCCGGCGCTTAGAACAGTGCATGGCAAATAATAAACGCTTAACAAATGCCATTGTTGTTATTAGCATTATTATTACCTTGCTGCCATCCTGGCTCAGTGGAAAGAGCTTGGGCTTCGGAGTCAGAGGTCATGGGCTCGACTCCCTGCTCTGCCACTCGTCAGCTGTGTGACCGTGGGCGAGTCACTTCACTTCTCTGGGCCTCAGTTACCTCATCTGGAAAATGGAGATTCAGCCTGTGAGCCCTACTTGGGACAACCTGAAGACCTGTATCTACCCCAGTGCTTAGAACGGTACTTGGCGCACAGTCTAAGCGCTTAACAAATCTAAGCACTTCACTAAGCGCTGTCCGTCTCCCCCGATTAGACGGTAAGCCCATCAGCGGGCAGGGATCGTCTCTATCTGTTGCCCAGTTGTCCGTTCCAAGCGCTTAGTACAGTGCTCTGCACATAGTAAGCGCTCAATAAATACTATTGAATGAATGGCTGAATGAATAAATATTAACATCATTATTGAGAAGCAGCGTGGCGCAGTGGAAAGAGCCCAGGTTTGGGAGTCAGAGGTCGCGGGTTCTAATCCCGGCTCTGCCTCGTGTCCCTTGGGCAAGTCGCTTCACTTCTCTGGGCCTCAGTTACCACATCTGGAAAATGGGGATGAAGACTGTGAGCCCCAGGGGGTACAACCCGATTACCTTGTATCCCCCCCCAAGAGCTTAGAACAGGGTTTGGCCCATAGTAAGCACTTAAGAAATGCCATCATTATTATTCCTATTATTATTAGTGTAATGGCTGTCTCCCTTGGTAGACCGTAAACTCACTGTGGACACTTGAGAAGAAGCGTGGCTCCGTGGAAAGACCCTGGGTTTGGGGGTCAGAAGAAGTAACGGATTCCAATCCCGGCTCTGCCACTAGTCTGCTATGTGACCTTGCAAGCCATTTAATGATAATAATAATAATAATTATAATGATGGTATTTGTTGAGCACTTACTATGTGTCAAGCACTGTCTTAAGTACTGGATTAGATACAAGGTAATGAAGTCGTCCCATCTGGGGCTTACAGTCTTAATCCCCATTTTCCAGATGAGGTAACTGAGGCACAGAGAAGTGAAGTGACTTGCCCAAAGTCACACAGCTGCTAAGGGGTGGAGCCAGGATTAGAACCCAAAGCCTCTGACTCCCAAGCCCTGGCTCTTTCCACTAAGCCACGCTGCTTCTCCATTTCTCTTAACTTCACTTCTCTGTGCCTCAGTGACCTCATCTGGAACATGGGAATTAAAACTGTGAGCTCCACGTGGGACAACCTGATTACCCTGTATCTACCCCGACGCTTAGAACAGTGCTGGGTACATAGTAAGCGCTTAACAAATACTATCATTATCACTGTTACTCTTCCAAGGGCTCCCAAGACCAGTGCTCTGTGTACAGTGAGCGCTCAATATATGCCATTGATCGGTTAATCGAACACCCAATGTTGGAGGAGAATGGAAATGTCAAGGGAGGAGAAGCAGTGCGGACTAATGGATAGAACCTGGGAGCCAGAAGGACCTGGATTAATAATAATAATAATAATAATGTTGGTATTTGTTAAGCGCTTACTATGTGCAGAGCACTGTTCTAAGCGCTGGGGTATACACGGTAATCGGGTTGTCCCACATGAGGCTCACAATGTTCATCCCCATTTTACAGATGAGGTCACTGAGGCACAGAGGAGTGAAGTGACTTGCCCACGGCCACGCAGCTGTCAAGTGGCAGAGCCGGGATTCGAACCCACGGCCTCTGGCTCCCAAGCCCAAGCTCTTTCCACTGAGCCACGCTGCTTCTCTAAATCCCGCCTCTGCCGCTTGCCTGCAGTGCGACCTTGGACAAGTCACTTCACTTCTCTGGGCCTCGGTTCCCTCGTGTGGAAAATAGGGATTAAGACTGTGAGCCCCCAGTGGAACCTGGTCTGCATCCAACCTAATGAACTTGTATCTACCTCAGTGCTTAGTACCGTGTCTGGCACATAGTAAGCACTTCAGAAATACCATTGAAAAATAGAAAATAGACTAGAAAATAGGAATAATGGAAGAGAAACGGATGCCGGCGGGACAACTAGGCATCTGAATGGGAAACTGAAAGGGGGTGCGTGGCCAAGCCTGGAGGGAAAACGTTATGCACAACCTGAAATCCCGTCTTTTAATGGCCAACTGCCAGGAGACCCAGGTTCAAGCCAACCGTGGAAAGAGCCCGGGCTTGGGAGTCAGAGGTCGGGGGTTCTAATCCCCGCTCTGCCACTTATCAGCTGTGTGACTTTGGGCAAGTCACTTAACGTCTCCCGTGCCTCTGGTTACCCCCTCTGTAAAATGGGGATGAAGGCTGTGAGCCCCACGAGGGACAACCTAATGACCTTGTATCTGCCCGGCGCTTAGAACGGTGCTCGGCCCACAGTGAGCGCTTAACAAATACCGACCCAGCTCTGTAGCCAGCTATCAGGTAGGGGTCTCTTCTCAGGGAGAAAGAGGCAGGCTCCGAGCCAGGGATAGGCTCGGTGTGAGATGATAGCAACGATAATAGTGATAACGATAATCGTTGTGGTATTCATTAAGTGCTTAATATGTGTCAGGCACCGCATCAAGTGCTGGGGTGTCTACAAGCAGATCTCCGTTGGCTACAGTCCCTGTCCCGCGTGGGCCTCGTGGTCTTAGTGCCCACTTTCCGGATGAGGGACCCGAGGACCAGCGAAGTGACTTGCCCAAGTTCACACAGCAGACAAGCGGCAGAGCCGGGGTTAGAGTCGAGGTCCTTCGTTCCTTCGGTCGGCTTTATTGAGCGCTTACTGCGTGCAGAGCACTGTACCAAGTGCTTAACGCTAATCGGGTTAAACGCAGTCCGTGTCCCACGTGGGGCTAACGGTCTTAATCCCCATTTTACAGATGAGGGAACTGAGTCCCGGAGAAGTGAAGAGACTTGCCCAAGATCACACAGCAGACAGGTGACACGGCAGGGATTAGAACCTAGGCCGGAGATAATTTTATAAGATAAATACGATACAGAAGCGGCGTAGCTCAGTGGAAAGAGCCCGGTCTGGGGACTCAGAGGTCATGGGTTCTAATCCCGGCGCTGCCATTTGGCGGATCTGTGCCTTTGGGGAAGTCACTTCCCTTCTCTGGGTCTCAGTGACCTCATCTGTGAAATGGGGATGAAGAAAGTGAGCCCACATGGGACAATCCGCTTACCGTGTATTTATCCCAGTGCTTAGAACAGTGCTTGGCACATGGTAAGCCCTTAAGAAATGCCATCATTATCAACTGGCAGAGTCGGCATTAGAACCTAGGTCCTTCTGACTCCAGGGCTCCATAAACTCTTCTGCTTCCCTAGATGAGGATGAGAGTGTATCCTTGGGTGTGAAATAGGTAGTGAAAGTATTTAGTAAACACTTCCTGCCTGCAGAGGACCCTGCTAAGCGCCTGAATGATAATAACGATAGTATTTGTGAAGCGCTTACTGTGTGCCAAGCACCGTTTCAAAGGTGGGATTTAGACGAGGACAAGAAATATATCAGTTACTCAATCCATCAATCAGATTCACTGGGCACTTACTACGTGCGGAACGTTGGTCCAAGCACCTGGGACAGTACAGTACCACAGAATTAGCGGACACGTTCCCCACCCGTAACGAGATTCCAGTCTAGAGGGAGAGGGAGGCTGGCGGTCAATTGAATCTCTGAAGCGCTTGCTGTATGCAGAGCACTGGGCTAAGCACTGGGAAGAGCACTGTTGTTATTTGTTAAGCGCTTACTACGTGCAGAGCACTGTTCTAAGCACTGGGGTAGACACAGGGGAATCAGGTTGCCCCACGTGGGGTTCACGGTCTTCATCCCCATTTTCCAGCTGAGGTAACTGAGGCCCAGAGAAGTGAAGTGACTCGCCCACAGTCACACAGCTGACGTGGCAGAGCCGGGATTCGAACTCATGACTTCTGACTCCAAAATCCGCGCTCCTTCCACCCAGCCAGGCTGCTTCTCATGTGACTTTGTTACAACATAACAATAACGGTATAACGCTATAACAATATCGTTACAAGATAATACTTCTCATGTGACTCTGTTACAATATAACAATAACAATATAACAATATTGTTACAGTATAACAATACAATAGCTATATTCCCTGCCCACAACAAGCTTATAGTCTCGAAGAGGTAACACTTTAATATGAATAACTTAGTAGTCAATAATATTATAGAAGGACTGCGGGGTCGGGTTTGAGACCTTCGGAAGGTTCTCGGAAGGATTTTAGAAACCAAACGCTCTTCTCTTCCGCCTCTAATTCTGATTTTCTGTGGCAGAGGCCTCTCAAGAGGCTTTTATTAAAGATGTAGGTGGTTTTGTGACTGTTGATTCAGATTTCAAGTGCTACCGTGATTTATATGTATATAAATATATGAATTTATATCTATAAATATATCTATATATAGCATGCATAATGCATTGGAAATTTAGATTGAAATTACAGCCATAAAGTTAATAGATTTCATATGCTCACTTCATAAACAGAATAATTTTGACTTGAACGGTAACGACTACAATGATTTATACCTATAATTAATGAAAGTGAAAGGTTATTTTTCCAGCAAAATATCATCTACGATCAGTACTATCTCTACTGAACTTGCCTGGGGGCAGG
Source organism: Ornithorhynchus anatinus (assembly GCF_004115215.2). NCBI lineage: Eukaryota > Metazoa > Chordata > Mammalia > Monotremata > Ornithorhynchidae > Ornithorhynchus > Ornithorhynchus anatinus. The sequence continues at coordinate 106,031,147 of NC_041732.1, read as the reverse complement.
GATTACGTCTGCTAACTGTATCATCATCGTCTTCAACATCTTCAATCAGTCGCATTTAACGAGTGCTCACTCTATGGAGAACGCTGTACTAAATGCTTGGGAGAGTACGACAGATTTAGCAGATATTTTCCCTGCCCACAGTGAGCTAACAGTCCATAGGGAGAAGTGAACATTGATATGAATAATTCATAATATCTACTTTCAAGATACGTACACAAGTGCTGTGAGGTTGAGAATAGCGTGAATATCAAAATCAAATATCAAATGACTGTATCCTTCTATACAATAAGGTTATCGTGGGCAGGGAACTGGTTTACCAACCCTGTTGTATTGTAATGATAATAATAATAATGATAATAATAACTGTGGCATTTGCCAAGCAGTGTATTAAGTGCTGGGTGGATACAAGCAACACAGTCCCTGCCTCGCATGGGGCTCATTGTCTCAATCCCCATTTTACAAATAAGGTAACTGAGTCACAGAGAAGCGAAACCCAAGGCCATAGAGCAGACAGGTGGCAGAACTGGGATTAGAACTCATAATAATAATAATAATAATAATAATGTTGGTATTTGTTAAGCGCTTACTTTGTGCAGAGTTCTAAGCGCTGGGATGGATACAGGGTCATCAGGTTGTCCCACTTGAGGCTCACAGTCTTAATCCCCATTTTACAGCTGAGGGAACTGAGGCCCAGAGAAGTGAAGTGACTTGCCCACAGTCACACAGCTGACAAGTGGCAGAGCAGGGATTCGAACCCATGACTTTCTGACTCCCAGGCCCCTGCTCTATCCAATCCACTACTCCTGGCTGCTTGTCCTTGATGCTTGTACCCTCCCAAGTGCTCAGTACAGTGCTCCGCACACAGTAATCCCTCAATAAACACCACTGACTGCTAGTCCTCTGATACATGAACTGATACAATAACCAGTGAGTTCGTATCTCACAGCTCAATTTGACCGTGAGCCCCATGAGAGACACGAACTGTGTCAAGCCCTCGACAAATACCACAAAAAAAATCAAGAGTAGTTTCCCATTAGAAGACAAAAGTGATCTTGCTGGGTTGTACGAGGAAATCAGCCGCGTAAAATAGGAGGGGAGAGCTGAGTGAGCGTTTCATAGTCAATGGTGAGGAGTTTCCATTTGACGTGGAGGTAGATGGCAGACATTCGAGATTTTTGAGGAGGGGAACACATGCAGAGAATGATTTTCCCCCAAATCGATCTGTGCTTTCAGTAGATGTTCAATCCATTCTACTGACTTATTTTCACACCATCCTGAGAAACCCTTATATATGGGATCCATCTCCGACTCAACGACTGGTTGGAATGAAATCCATTTTAGGATCAAAATGTCACCTAATGAAACTGGCATTTCCTCTAGGTTGCAAAAAAAAAAACCCAAACAAAATGTTTTATCAATACAAAGTCATTAAAACCCAAGATGATAGCATATTAAAGAGTATTTCATACCCTTAAATTGAGCAGTATTGACTCACCTTAATGAGCGCAGTTTAGTTTTGCCTCGCATTTTGTTTTTATTACTCTCCTCTGCAGTTCAGTTTACAGACGTGTAATTCCACCCAGAGAAGATTAAATATGAATCTATTCCAATGATTTATTCATAGGGAGAAAATTTGGGCCAAAGGCCTTCCTTCCTCAGACGACAGAGTCAAAAATCAAGGAATCTTTTTAACAGACTTTCATTATTCATTCATTCAATTCATTCCATTATATTGATTGAGTGCTTTCTGTGTGCAGAGCACTGGATTGAGCACTTGGAAAATCCAATTTGGCAACAGATAGAGACAATCCCTACCCAACAACGGGCTCACAGTCTAGAAGGGGGAGACGGACAACAGAACAAGTAGACAGGCATCGATACCATCAAAATAGATAGATTTATAGATATATACACACCATTAATAAAATAAATAGAATAATAAATATATACAAATACACACAAGTGCTGTAGGGCAGGAAAGGGGGTAGAGCAGAGGGAGGGAGTAGGGGGGATGGGGAGGGGAGGAGGAGCAGAGGGAAAGGAGAAGCTCAGTGTGGGAAGGCCTCCTGGAGGAGGTGAGCTCTCGGTAGGGCTCTGAAGGGGGGAAGAGAGTGAGTTTGGCCCATGTGAGGAGGGAGGGCGTTCCAGGCCAGAGGCAGGACTCGGACCAGGCGTCTGCGACGAGACGAGTGAGAACGAGGCCCAGGGAGGAGGTGAGCGGCACCAGAGGAGCGGAGTGTGCGGGCTGGGATGGAGAAGGAGAGATGGGAGGTGAGGTCGGAGGGGGCCAGGGGACGGACGGCTTTGAAGCCAAGGTTGAGGAGTTTTTGCTGGATATGGAGGTTGATAGGCAACCACTGGAGATTTTGGAGGAAGGGAGAGACACGCCCAGAGCGTTTCTGGCGAAATGCTTTCTCCACACTGGACAGGAAGAGGGCCAAGGGAGATCTGTACCCTCTGGGGACTTGATAATCACCCCATCCTCAGCCCCACAGCACTCACAGGCGTATCCCCTCTAGACGGTGAGCTCACTGTGGGCAGGGAATGTGTCACATAATCTCTCTGGACCTCAATTTCCTCATCTGTACAATGAGCCTTCAATGCCTTATCTCCCACTCTCTTAGCCTGTCAACCCCATATGGACAGGAAAGGTGTCTGGCCTGATTATCTCATTCCTTGCCCTTCGGTTACTGCGGTCCTTAAGACACAGTAACTGTTTAACAAATACAGAATGGTAATAATAATGATTATTTTTATGATCGCTTTTATTGCTGAGTATCAAGGGACAACATATCCCAGACTTGTATTTTCCCGACTACATCAGACGTATTATAAACCAGACATTTCCCTTCAATTTCAGATAAATCCAGGATCCTGTTTTTCTTTCCGTCCCCCCCATCCCAGCAGCCAATTTTCTGGTTGACTTTGAAAATGTCTTCAAATTTTCACTTGCTTCCGCTTCAATCATTTCTGAATTTCTGCCTTAATTCTGAGTTTTCACCCTACGATAATTTTGCAAAGGGCACAATTCGAAGAAAAAACATGAAGAAAATATCCAGCAAACAAAAAAAAAAAAAGCAAAACTCTCACATACTTCAAAAAAAAAAAAAGATCTAGCGCCTTCCATTATGATGTAAATTAACTTGGTTCTGATTCCATCTTTCATGCCAAGCATTGTGTTAATGATTAAATGCAGCTTTTACAGCCAAATGTTCTGCCTAGATGCACTGAAGCACAGTACATTTTTCCCTGTAAGTGTAATATTTATGCCTGCAGGAAAGCCCATTATTACCTCCAGTCCCTTCATCCCAGGGGTATCATGAGGGAGGACTTCTAAGATTTGCCAGCGTGGCTCAGTGGAAAGAGCACGGGCTTTGGAGTCAGAGGTCACGGGTTCAAATCCCGGCTCGGCCATTTGTCAGCCGTGTGACTTTGGGCAAGTCACTTAACTTCTCGGCGCCTCACTTACCTCATCTGTAAAATGGGGATGAAGACTGTGAGCCCCACGTGGGACAACCTGATTCCCTTGTGTCTACCCCAGCGTTTAGAACAGCGCGCGGCACATAGTAAGCGCTTAACAAATTCCGACATTATTATTATTACAAGAGAGATGCAGCCCAGGGTGTCCTGACCGACAGAGCCGCAACACCCACGGCTGGACTAGAACCCAGGTGTCCTGACCCCCCCCCCAGAGGAAGCACTTCCCCCCATTCCTGCAGCAGGCAGAGTTGGGACTAATAATAATAACGAGTCATAATAATTGTGAAGCCCTTACTATGTGCCAGGCGAAGAGGTGGGTACGAGCAAAATCTCTGTCCCATGTGGGACGGGCTCAATTCCCGTCTTACAGATGAGGTAAATGGGGCCCAGGAAAGCGAAATGACTTGTCCAAAGTCACCCCGCAGACAAGTGAAGCAGCATGGCATAGCAGAGAGAGCTCGGGCCTGGGAGTCAGGAGGTCATGGGTTCTAATCCCGGCTCCACCACTTGTCTGCTGTGTGACCTTGGGTAAGCCTCTTCACTTCCTTGGGCCACAGTTTCCTAATGTGTAATAATGTTGGTATTTGTTAAGCGCTTACTATGTGCAAAGCACTGTTCTAAGCGCTGGGGGAGATACAGGGGAATCGGGTCGACCCACGTGAGGCTCACAGTTAATCCCCATTTTATAGATGAGGTAACTGAGGCCCAGAGAAGTGAAGCGACTCGCCCACAGTCCCACAGCTGACAAGTGGCGGAGCCGGGAGTCGAACCCATGACCTCTGACACCGAAGCCCGGGCTCTTTCCACTGAGCCACGCTGAACACCGTGAGCCCCACGTGGGACAGGGACTGTGTCCAACTCTAATAGACACTTGGAAGAGTACAATACAACGGAGGCGGGAGGCAGGTTCACTACCCACAAGGACGTTTGGGCCTTTGTCTAAAATACATATTGAGGGATGAATAAAACGTACTGTTTGATGGATAACAGATGGCAAAGTATCTTTTTAAAGTCAACAAAAGTAGAAACGGTCAAGAAGAGAGATATCACACACAAAATAGAGATTGAACCAGAAAAGAAAGCCAGAAAACCCTTACCCTCATCTCCAGCCTCTGTCCTGAGAGATGAAAGTCAGTCGATCGATCGTATTTACTGAGTGCTTACTGTGTGCAGAGCACTGTATTAACAATACTCGTATTTGTTAAGCGCTTACTATGTGCCGAGCACTGTTCTAAGCGCTGGGGGAGATACAGGGTAATCGGGTCGTCCCACGTGAGGCTCACAGTTAATCCCCATTTTAATAATAATAATAATGTTGGCATTTGTTAAGCGCTTACTATGTGCAGAGCACTGTTCTAAGCGCTGGGGGAGATACAGGGTAATCGGGTCGTCCCACGTGAGGCTCACAGTTAATCCCCATTTTATAGATGAGGTAACTGAGGCCCAGAGAAGTGAAGCGACTCGCCCACAGTCCCACAGCTGACAAGTGGCGGAGCCGGGAGTCGAACCCATGACCTCTGACTCCGAAGCCCGGGCTCTTTCCACTGAGCCACACGGGATGAGAGTAATGGCGGAATACGTCATCATCATACAACAATAGACACATTCTAATGACGGTATGCATCATCATCACAGAACAATAAACAGACACATTCCCTGCCTACAGGGAGGGCTATCTAAAGGACTGTATAAAGAGCTGGGGAGACGACAATATAGCAGAGTTGGAGGGCATATCCCCTGCCCACAAGGAGCTTATAGTCTAGAGGTGAGAAGGATTTATGGATTTGTTCATACACCAAGAAATTGGCATTATCTATATTCCATACTGTTCTCGATTTCCATTTTTGTAACCGTTAAGTAAGCGACTACATTAACATGTCGTGAAAAATTTCAAAATGGTAAAAGAAACCCCCTGCTACAGCTCAAATGACCAATTTCTAGGTAGGATCCTTAGAAATAGTTGCCGACCGCTAAAACAAAGGTGTAACTCTTAGGTGTAACTCTCCTGAAGGCTCTCTCTGGTCGGGACTTAAAATACACATGGATGGCATTCATTCATTCGATAGTAATTACTGAGCGCTTACTAGGTGCAGAGCACTGTACTAAGCGCTTGGAATGGACCAATCGGTAACAGATAGAGACGGTCCCCGCCCTCTGACGGGCGCGCGGTCTGATCGGGGGAGACGGACGGACGAGAACGATAGCGATAAATGGAATCAAGGGGATAAATAGAATCAAGGGGATGGAGCACAGGCCTGGGAGGCAGAAGGACCTGGGGTCTAATTCCCACTCCACCACTTGCCTTCTGTATGACCTTGGGCGAGTCACTTCCCTTCTTGCATCTCAGTTCCCTCGTCTGTAAAATGGGGATTAAGACTGCGATGTCCACGAGGGCTAGATACAAGCTAATCAGGTTGGTCCCAGTCCACGTCCAGGTAAAACCCCATTTCACAGATGAGGGAACTGAGATGCAAGAAGTGAAGTGACTCGCCCGAGGTCACGTAGCAGACAAGTGGCGGAGCCCGGGATTAGGACCCAGGTCCTTCTCCCAGGCCCGGTCCCTAGCTCTAGTCACCAAGCGAGCACTTCGCAAATAGCATAAAATAAGAGAACGATTCAAACTGTTAGCGTTTTCTCTTTCCCTAAACTCTGTTGAATCACGGCCGGTAGGATTCCAGCTTCCAACATATCCCAAACCATTTATATGCATAAGAATGTGTGGATGCTAAAACGCCCCTAATACCGTTCCTTGTTCGACTGCATTACAATAATTGCTAGAGAGACAGGGGCTTGCGCTTCAAAGAGGTAAAAACGATCACAGCATTTTCTGCAGAATGTTGAGGAGCAGCAATGACGTCTCGAAATATTTTCCAAGCTCTGGTATGACATTTAACCGAACGCGTCCCATTACTCGCTCTGCATATATTCATAAAGTAGGAACACGCGATACGGCAGCAGAAATAACCAGAAACAACGTGCACTGTGCTTACGAAAGAACATCTCCCTAATCGCTAAGTAAATCGTAACCTGAGCTGATGAAACGTTCACGATATGAGATGGGACGTCAGCTCCGTACGCCGCTCGATTACTGCCGTGATAACCTTTCATTAAACCGTGTGAAGTTATAAAATGATACTGATGTTGGGTGTCCTAATTTTCCTTCTTGACTACGGGGTGTGGAGGCCTAGTCGAAAGTTTGGGAAAATACAAGGCTTTGGGAGAACGTCTTTCTTCTTAGAGTTCACAGGCTGTGGGAGAGACAGACCCTATCGGGCACTCAATCGGTCATGTGACTTATTGAGCACTTAGGTGGATCAGCGGAGAGAGCCCGGGCTTGGGAGTCAGACGTCGTGAGTTCGAATCCCGGCTCTGCCACTCGTCAGCTGGGTGACTGTGGGCGAGTCACTTCACTTCTCTGCGCCTCAGTGACCTCATCTGGAAAATGGGGATTAACTGTGAGCTTCACGTGGGACAACCTGATGACCCCGTATCTACCCCAGCGCTTAGAACGGGGCTCGGCACATAGTAAGCGCTTAACAAATACCAGCGCTGTTATTGTCATTATGATTATACTTAGGGCTTGGGAGAGTACAATATAAGGGACACATTCCCTTCCCACAGCGAGCTTACGGCCTACATGCCGAGACGGTAAAGTAAATTACGCCTAGGTGGAGGAAGGAAAGCTAGATATTCATTCATTCAATCGCATTTATTGAGCAATTACTGGGTGCAAAGGACTGTACTAAGCGCTTGGTTCGAGTATAGTATAATGACACACCCATTTCTGCCCACAAGCAGCTCCCAGCCTAGAGGGATGCGCATGAGTTAGGGGTTAAGAGAAACTCTGGGCAAGTGGCTTTGCTTATCTGTGCCTCAAGTTCCTCATCTGTAAAATGGGGATGAAATAACAGACCGTTAAAATCAGGGTCTGCTCTATACGCGGGGTTCAAGATAGAGTGCTTACTCTGTACCAAGCACTTCTCTGTATGTCCACCGTGTGCAGAGTGGATAGAGAAGCAGCGCGGCTCAGTGGAAAGAGCCCGGACTGGGGAGTCGGAGGTCACGGGTTCAAATTCCGGCCCCGCCGCTTGTCAGCTACGTGACTCTGAGCGAGTCACTTCACTTCTCTGGGCCCTAGTTACCGCATCTGCAAAACGGGCATTAAGACTGTAAGCCCCACGTGGGACAACCTGATCCCCTCGTATCCTCCCCGGCCCTTAGTGCTTGGCACAAAGTAAGCGCTTAACAAATGCCGTCGTTATTTATTACCATTTATTTATTACAGAGCCCGGGCCTGGGAGACAGAAGGACTTGAGATCTAATCCCAGCTCTGCCACCCGTCTGCTGGGTGACGTCAGGCAAGTCACTTCATTTCTCTGTGCCTCGGTTATATCATCTGTAAAATGGGGATTGAGACCGTAAGCCCCATTTGGCATGGGGACTGTGTCCGACCTGCTTTGCTCCTATCTATCCCAGTGCTCAGTACAGTGCCTGGCACGAAGTGAGCACTTGACAAACAAAATTATTATTATTGAATGTCTTGTGCACACAGAATATCAGCGTATATGTAGAACCCGGTACTAAGCATTCGAAAGAGTAAAAATAATAGTAATTATGGTATTCGTTAAGTCCTTACTACATGCCAGGCAGGCACGGTGTTCTAAGCACTGGGGTAGATCGTGGCTCGGTGGAAAGAGCACGGGCTTAGAAGTCAGAGGTCATGGGTTCCAATCCCACCTCCGCCACTTGTCAGCCGTGTGACTTTGGGCAAGTCACTTCACTTCTCGGTGCCTCAGTTCCCTCATCGGTAAAAGGGGGATGAGGACCGGGAGCCCCACGTGGGACCACCTGATTACCTTGTATCTACCCCAGTGCTCAGAACAGTGCTCGGCCCATGGTAAGCGCTTAACAAATACCAACATTATTAGATACAAGAGAACCGGGTCGGACACAGTCCGTGTCCCACGTGGGGCTCAAAGTCTCAATCCCCATTTAACAGATGGGGGAACTGAGGCTCAGAGAAGTGAAGGGCACACAGCAGCCAAGGGGCAGAGCTGGGATTAGAACCCATGACCTTCTGACTCCCAGGCCTGTGCTCTACTAGGCCACGCTGAACTCTCCACTGAGAGAGAGTCAGTGGATATTTTCCCTGCTCTCAGGGAGTTGACAGTCTAAAGGGAGAGACGGACCGAAGTAGCGTCAATCAGTCGATCGTATTTATCGATTATTTACAGTGTTCAGAGCACTGTACTAAGATTTGGGAGAGTGATAATGATAATTATGTTAATGATGAGGGCATTTATTAAGCACTTACTAGGTGCAAAGCACTCTTCTCAGCGCTGGGGGGATACAAGGTGATAAGGTTGTCCCCCGTGGGGCTCACAGTCTTCATCCCCATTTTACAGATGAGGTAACTGAGGCCCAGAGAAGTCGAGCGACTTGCCCACACACAGTTGACATGTGGCAGATATGGAATTCGAACCCGTGACCTCTGACTCCCGAGCCCGCTCTCTTTCCACTGAGCCACGGACTGAGGCCCAGAGAACTGAAGTGACTTGCCCAAGGTCACACAGCCGACAAGCAGGAGCAGGGATTAGAACCCATGACCTTTGGCTCCCAAGTCCAGATTCTTTCCACCGAGACACACTGCTTTCCCGAGTACAATATAATGATAATAATATTGTTGGCGTTTGTGAAGTGCTTATTACACGCAGAGCACTGTTCTAGGCGCTGGGGGAGATACGGGGGAACGAGGTTGTCCCACGTGAGGCTCCCGGTCTTCATCCCCATTTGACAGATGAGGGAACTGCGGCCCAGAGAAGTGAAGTGACTCGCCCATAGTCACACAGCTGACAAGGGGCAGATATGGAATTCGAACCCGCGACCTCTGACTCCCAATATGAGAATATCACGGGCACATTTCCCGCCCCCCAACAAGCTTGCAGTTTACAGAGGGAGACGGACATTAATATGAATAAATGAAGTACGGATATGGATAAAAGTGCTGCGGGGCTGAGGGGGGGGACGGGAAGAGCAGAGCGAAGAGGTCAGGGTGACGCAGAAGGGAGCGGGAGATGAGGAAAAGTGGGGCTTGATCAGGGAAGGCTTCTCGGAGGAGATGGGCCTTCATTAAGGCTCTGAAGGAGGGAAGAGTCACGGTCAGTCAGACATGAGGAGGGACAACGTTCCAGACCCCAGGCAGGATCCATTCAGTAGCATTTACTGAGCGCTTATTATGCGCAGAGCGCTGCGCTAAGCGCTTGGAATGGACAAATGGGTAACAGATAGAGACGGTCCCCGCCGTTGGCCGGGCTCACGGTCTAATCGGGGGGAGACGGACGGACGAGAACGATAGCGATAAATGGAATCGAGGGGATGAACTTCTCATTGAAACAATAGCAAATGAAAAGCAGATAAAAAGCAGGATGCGGGCAAGAGGTTGGCGGCGAGACAGGCAAGGTGGAGGGACAGCGGGAAGGTTGGCGTTAGAGGAGCCGAGTGTGAGGGCCGGCTTGGAACAGGAGAGCAGCCAGGTGAAGTAGGAGGGGACAAGGCAGTTGACTGCTTTAAAGCCGACGATCTCTTTCCATGATTACTTTCCTTACGATTACACCTCCTGTCAAAAATTCCAGGATGAAGCCTAGAGATACCGTTTTATTGATGCGTTCTTTTCGTCGTATTCTTTTCCCACCTGCCCCAAGGCAGGGGTCTCCCTCGGAACCACTAAATTTAATGGAACGAAGGGACCTACAGGATGAGAAGCAGCGTGGGTCGGTGGAAAGAGCCCGGGCTGGGGAGCCGGAGGTCATGGGTTCAAATCCCGGCTCCGCCGGCTGTCAGCTGTGTGACTTTGGGCAAGTCACTTCACTTCTCTGGGCCTCAGTTCCCTCAACTGTAAAATGGGGACTAAGACCGTGAGCCCCACGTGGGACAACCTGATTCCCCTGCGTCTACCCCAGCGCTTAGAACGGTGCTCTGCACATAGTAAGCGCTTAACAAATACCCACATTATTATCATTATTATTATTAAAATGGGCACTAGGACTGTGAGCCCCACGTGGGACAACCTGATCACCTTGTATCCTCCCAGCGCTTAGAACAGTGCTTTGCACATAGTAAGCCCTTAACAAATGCCATCATCATTATTATCATTATTATCTAGTGACCTGATATCTCTTCCAGGGAGCATTCCAACTACGTTTGCATGTCCTCGACCCCGTTTCTTTCCTTATTGCCTCTCTCGTGCCCTCACTGCCACCACCTAAGCACTTAATAATAATTACGGTATTTGTTAAGCGCTTACTATGTGCCGGGCACTGTTCTAAGCGGCGGGGTAGACACAGGGGAATCAGATTGTCCTACGTGGGGCTCCCGTTTTTTAATCCCCATTTTTACAGATGAGCTAACCGAGGCACAGAGAATTTAAGCGACTTGCCCAAGGTCGCAGCAGACAAGTGGCGGAGCTGGGATTAGAACCCACGACCTCCGACTCCCAACCCCGGATTCTTTCCACCAGGAAACTTAGTTATTCTCCCCCACACCCACCCAGTAACACTTACGTATCGATCCTTCTCCTCCTAAATCGTACGTTCTCCAGGTAGCTCTCTTTGTCCCTCTTTCCTCCCACCCTAATTTCCCTCCCCGCTGCCTCTCTCACGGATTTAAGGTCACCCTCTAAGCGCTTGAGCCGCTGGGGAGCATCTACCCAATAGCACTTAGGTGGAGAAGCACCATGGTGCAGTGGATAGAGTACGGGCCTGAGAGTCAGTAGGCGATGAGTTCTAATCCCAGCTCCGCCACTTATCTGCTGTGTGACCTTGGGCAAGTCACCTCACTTCTCTGTAACTCGGTTACCTCCCCCGTAAAATGGGGATCGACACCGAGAGCCCCATATGGGACAGGTGCTGTGTCCAACCCGATCTGCTCATATCCACCCCAGCGCTTAGTACGGTGCCTGGAACGTAGTGAGTGCTTAACAGATACCGTAACAATAATGTTTATTATTATTATTATTATTATTGTTAGATCCTACCTGTAATTTATTTTACTGTCTGCTTCCCTATTTAGGCTGTAATCTCCTTGTGTTTTACTTTTCAGGGTGTTTGGTACAGAGCTCTGCACCCGGGAAGCACTCACTAAGCACCACGGATGGAATCGAGGCACATTAAATACGGGATGGACTCTAGTTTTCGCTTTCTAGTTACGAAAAGTTTCTCGGTACTTTTTACCAACCTCCTTTCTGTCCACCTTGACTGCTTTCTACTGAAATCAAATGGGCGAAAAGGTAACTAGTCTCAATAACTTACTCATCGGAGACCCTCGATCCAGCTGTTTTATGCTTAATTAAATAATAAGCAACTGTTGAAGTCAATTAAATGATTACATAATTATCCAACGATTCATAAGTCCAAATGGTTTGTTTCATCTCCATTCCAAGTTCTGAAGTTGGACTCTTTATCTAAGCTCATTCAAACGGATCGAGGATGAAAGGGTAAACAACTTCTCAAAGTTTGTTATTCCAAATTTAGTTACGTTCCATTCAGGCTGACAATTTGAAAACCTCGGGGGAAAATGCCAGGCTTCGATAGAAAATGAAAAATCGGCGTTAGCCTAGGATCAATTAAAACATTGGCCACCTGCAATAATTTGGCATCTAACGCGTCAATTTCACCACACTTGTCAATTCTCCGATACTCTAACGTGACTTTTCTATCGACGACGCTAATGGAAACAGGAGGCACAGAAAAGTCCAAAACACGGACAGAAACAAGAAATCAGCATACCTCTGGAGCAATGTTAACATTTTCGGCAGATTCCTCGGTCGCGGGGAGGAGGAAATTCTCATTAAAACTAAACAATAGTCACCGCGGTTCTTTCGGAACAGGGGTCGAGTAGACACGGAGGGAGGGAGGAGGAATTATTCATGAGCTGGACCGAAATGATCTTATGCCTTCAGGGTTTCTCATGAAAGTACATCCATAACGGTAATTTCTGACACGGAAGCTCCAGCACGCATGGATGCCATCTGTTCTTATTTACCCTTGACGGTCCCAAAGTTAAAGCTACTGTCCAACGGAGGATCCTCAAGGGAAGATGTCTTGCGTATGAGTCAAAACGTTTTCGCCGTTGCTAATGTTTCCCATACGGGCAGGTGAAAAAGGTTAGGGGTTTTAGGATTACGGTTGGGTTAATTTTAGGCTGCCAGAGTCTTCCTCTTTTGCTTGCCACCCTCGTTTTGGGAAGGGATCGTCTCTCCTTATCGCTGAACTGAACTTTCCAAGAGTTTAATACGGTGCTCCGCACCCCGTAAGAGCTCAATAAATACGACTGGATGAAAGTAGGGAGCTGAACTGAATACATACTGAGCGCTTACTCTTGTGCAGAACTCCGCGTGATAAACTGCATGGCGAAAATTTACAGGCCTGGGAGTCGGGGGACCTGGGTTTTCTTGCCGGCTCTGAGACGTGTCGGCTGTGTGACTCTGTGCAGGTCCCTTAACTCACCTGTGCCTCGGTTTCCTCTTCTGCTAAACGGGGATAAAATCCGACCCCCTCCTACCAAGTCTGTGAGCCCCATGAGGGACAGGGACTGTATCCAACCTCGTTAACTTTCCCACTTGACTGGGAAGAGCACGGGCCTGGGAGTCAGAGGTCATGGGTTCGATTCCCAGCTCTGCCGCTTGTCAGCCGTGTGACTACGGGCAAGTCACTTGACTTCTCTGTGCCTCAGTTCCCTCATCTGGAAAATGGGGATTAAGACTGTGAGCCCCAGGTGGGGCAACCTGATTCCCCTGGGTCTACCCCAGCGCTTACAACAGTGCCCTGCACATAGTAAACGCTTAACAAATACCAGCATTATTATTAATGTCCATTTTACAGATGAGGTAAGTGAGGCACAGAGAAGTTAAGTGACTTGCCCACAGTCACACAGTGGAGAAGTGGCAGAGCCGGGATAGTTTAAGTGAATTAGAACAGCAACGAAAGCAATACCAATCTTATTCCAAAAGTCGGTCGGGTTCTGCAGACTTCAGTTCCTTCCACACACGGTGATTTCAGATCCTAACTGACCCAAGAGACTCAGGCAGTAGCAGAGGCTCTTTCTTACGGGGGAGAATTGGCTTATCTTTTATTCAGGATCCAAAGTTTCATTATCTAAGACTCGTTTGGCAGCCTCTGGGACGGATCATTTGATAATTGATCATTTTTAATTTTGATGATTGATAATTGATCATCGGTCAATTGAGAAGCAGCGCGGCTTAGGGGAAAGAGCACGGTCTTGGGAGTCAGACGTCTTGGGTCCAATCCCCCACTCCACCGCATATCAGCTATGTGACTCCGGGCAATCCGCTGAACTTCTCCGTGCCTCAGTTACCTCCTCCGGCTTAGAACGGTGCTTGGCACATAATAAGGGCTTAACAAATACCATCGTCGTAATTATTTTCTGCACGATAGCCACGCGAATTCATTTAGGGATGCAGCGCGGCTCAATGGAAAGAGCGCTGGCTTGGGAGTCAGGGGTCATGGGTCCGAATCCCGGCTCTGCCGCTTGTCAGCTGTGCGACTGTGGGCGAGTCACTTCACTTGCCTGTGCCTCAGTTACCTCATCTGGAAAATGGGGATGAAGACCGTGAGCCTCACGTGGGACAACCTGATGACCCTGTATCTCCCCCAGCGCTTAGAACGGTGCTCTGCACATAGTAAGCGCTTAACAAATACCAACATTATTATCATTATTTACACTTTGTCCACGTTAAACTGTGCTGCGCTAGGTAAAAGCGTCACTTTTTTATCACGATATCGATACATAGTGAATCTGGCTTTTACTAAATGCTTACTGGAGCTAAATTCTGGGGTAAATACACTATTAAATAATAATAATAATGTTGCTATTTGTTAAGCACTTACTATATGCCGAGCACTGTTCTAAGCGCTGGGGTAGATACAGTGTAATCAGATTGTCCCACATGAGGTTCCCAGTCTTCATCCCCATTTTCCAGATGAGGTAACTGAGGGCACCGAGAAGTGAAGTGACTCGCCCAAAGTCACACAGCTGACAGGTGGAGGAGCCGGGATTAGAACCCATGACCTGACTCCGAAGCCCGTGCTCTTTCCACTGAGCCACGCTGCTTCTCTTATATTCTAGTAAGCGCTTAACTATTATATTATTATATTAACTATTATATTAGCCATTAACTATTATATTATCTCTTCTATTATAAAATCATGGACCTAGTCTGTCTCACCTAGGGCTCAAAATTGTCTTATCCTGGTTTAACAAATGAGGAGACTAAAGTCCAGATCACATGCAAAGCAGTGTGGTCTAGTGGGTAGGGCAGCTGGGAGTAAGAGAACTTGGGTTCTCATTCCACCTCTGTAAATTGTCTACTGTGTGACTTCAGACAAGTCACTCAACTTCTCTGTGCCACAATTCCCTCACTTGTAAAATGGAGATGAAAAGTGTGAGCCCCAAATGGGGCACAGACTGTGTCCAACCTGATTAACTTCTAACTAACCATTATAATAATAATAATAATAATAACTGTGGTGATGTTAAGCACTTTACTGTGTGCCAGACACTGTACTAAACGCTGGGATGGACACAAGGAAGTCAGGTTGGACGCAGCCCCTGCCCCATGTGGGGCTCACGGCCTCAATGCCCATTTTGCAGACGAGGTAACCGAGGCCCAGAGATGTGAAGTGACTTGCCCGAGGTCACACTACAGACAAGTGGCCGAGCTGGAATTAGAACCCATGACCTTCAGACTCCCCGACCCAGCTCTATCTACCACACCTTGCTCTCCTAGTGCTTGATACAGTATCTGCTACTTAATAAGCACTTATTATCATCAACATTAAGTGCCGAATCATTTCCAATTCATAGCGACTCCATGGATAATCTTTCTCCAGCACATCCTGTCCTCTGCTATAATCCGATTAGACCGTAAGCCCGTCAAAGGGCAGGGACCGTCTCCATCGGTTACCGACGTGTCCATTCCAAGCGCTTAGTCCAGTGCTCTGCACATAGTAAGCGCTCAATAGACACTATCGAATGAATGAATAATCCGCAACCTCTCTAACGGTTCTTCCGTTATCGTTCTTACGGTCTCTATCCTTCTAGCAGCCGGGCTCCCTCTTCCACGCTTTCCCTGGATTTTTCCTAGCGTTAGTGTCTTCTCCAGAGAACGAGTCCTCCTGATGATGCGTTCAAAATATGCTCATCTACGTCATTTGGGCTTCCAGAGCCCACTTTGCCTTAATTTGCTCTAAAATCCGTTTGTTTGTCTTTCGGGCAGTCCACGGTATTCTCAAAAGCCTTCTCCAACACCACATTTCAAAAGAATCGACGTTCTTTCTGTCCTGTTCTTTCACTGAAAACTTTCCGATCCATACATGGCCACCGAAAACCCCGTAGAGTTGACAATTTGTATTTCTGTGGCAATTTCATGACTTTTTCCAGGCTCTTCATAGCAAGTCTTCCTGACGTTAATCTCTGGAGTATTTCTCGGTTACTAGTTCCTTTGTTATTGATTATAGATCCCAACAGAGAGAAATTCTCCACTATTTCAATCTTCCCTCCGTCCACTGAACAAAATACCAAAGCAGCGTGACTCAGTGGAAAAAGCCCGGGCTTGGGAGTCAGAGGTCATGGGTTCTAATCCCTGCTCCGCCACTTGCCAGCTGCGTGATTGTGGGCAAGTCACTTCACTTCTCTGTGCCTCAGTCACCTCATCTGGAAAATGGGGATTAAGACGGTGAGCCCCACGTGGGACACCCTCATTCCCCTGTGTCTCCCCCAGCGCTTAGAACAGTGCTCTGCACATAGTAAGCGCTTAACAAATACCGACATTATTATCATTCTTCTCAGTACCTCAGTTCCCTCATCTGGAAAATGGGGATTAAGGCTGTGAGTCTCACAGGAGGCAATCTGATCATCCCGTATCTACCCCAGCGCTTAGAAGAGTGCTCGGCCCATAGTAAGCGCTTAACAAATACCAACAGTATCATTAAAAAACCAACTACAGGAGGCAGGGCTGAGACTCGAACCCAGGTCTCCTAACTAGGTCCTTCACCAGACTGCACTAACTCTGCTTTCAAGACTTTCTTTTTCAGGAAACAGAGTAGAGACTCACCAGAAATAGACCAGATCAATCAAAGAAGCAGTGAGGCTTAGTGGAACGAGCCCGGGAGTCAGAAGGTCAAGGGTTCTAATCCCGGCTCCGCCATATATCTTCTGTGTGACCTTGGGCAAGTCACTTCATTGGGTCTCAGTCACCTCTCTTGTAAAACGGGGATGAAGAACGTGAGCCCTACGTGGGACAGGGATAGTGTCCAAACTGCCTGACTTGAATCTATCCCAGTGCTTGGCACATAATCAGCGCTCAGCGATTACCGTTAATATTATGATTATCGGTAAATCAACCAGGGTGTGGGAGGTGGCCATCTACTTTCAACAGCGATGTTTCCCGTCCTTCAACGGTTAAAACCTTTCGTAGGAAGGAGCAGAATTACGACATGGTCTCATCGTGCCATTCGAGGAAGTCGCCGGAGAATTTGTTCCTGGATTCGTTTCCCGTTGCCGGAGTCACCCACGACGCCCCAACCTCATCCAACTGTCCACACGGTCCGACGCTTCGACTCTTTCTCGAGTTCTAAAGGAACCGGGCGTGTCATCCTCAAATCAATTTTTCCAGGCGCCGAACAAGTCCGATTTTAAATGGATTTTCTAACCTCTAATTGATCTTTCAACTCCCTAACCCCTCTCCTCGTGCCCATTCGTTTTCAATCCCTCCTTTTCTTTTCCCTTCGACTTCTATCTGCTGGCCCCACGAGGTCATCCTGCATCTCCTTACATTGGATTTTCTTTATTCGGGGGGAGCTCTCGCCCTTCTGAGTTGGTTTAGAAAAACAGCGTACCATAGGAAATCTAAGATGTCTTTCGGTAGCAAACCGCGAGGATGCGAAAGACCGTGTCGGCGTTACACCTGCCGCATTTGAATATCCGGGTTGGCGGACGTTCTCTAGGACACGTGATTTTCCTGACGGATCCCAGGTCTGGCCGACAATTCTCCCTAGGTTCCGGGTGAGAAAGCACGAGGTTGTACAGAGAAACCCTAGTTCAAATGCGTAGCTGTTGGATCTGAGCCGACGATAGAGCTTGGTACATTTCCCAAGCAGGCAGTTTTTATTGGTTTGTTGACAGCGGAAGATAATTTCTGGTCTTGCGCCTCGGGCAAAATGACATTCTCTTTCGGGCCTCAATCTTCCTGAACCCTAAAACCTAGCTCCCGCCAGTGACATTTAATAGGTCAGCAGATGAAAGGTTTTCAAACGTCACAGAGAATGCTGAGTTGGGCGACGAGCCTTCCCGCAGACGTTTACGCCAGATTGGACTAACTCTTTTTTAAAGACTTTCTTTTATCAGCAAACAGAGTCAAGAGACTCACCAGAAATAGACCAGATCAATCAGAGAAGCAGCTTGGCTTAGTGGAGAGAGTCCAGGCCTGGGAATCAGAAGGTCAGGGGTTCTAATAATAATAATAATAATAATAATAATAATAATGCTGGTATTTGTTAAGCACTTACTATGTGCAGAGCACTGTTCTAAGCACTGGGGGAGATACAGGGTGATCAGGTTGCCCCACGTGCGGCTCACGGTTAATCCCCATTCTACAGATGAGGTCACTGAGACACAGAGAAGTGAAGTGACTCGCCCACAGTCACCCAGCTGACAAGTGGCAGAGCCGGGAGTCGAACCCATGACCTCTGACTCCGAAGCCCGGGCTCTTTCCACGGAGCCTCGCTGCTTCTCTGGCTCCACCACTGGTCTGCTGTGTGACCATGGGCAGGTCACTTCACTGGGTCTCATTTTCCTTACCTGTAAAATGGGGATTAAGAATGGGAGCCCTATGTAATAATAATAATAATAATGTTGGTATCTGTTAAGCGCTTACTATGTGCAGAGCACTGTTCTAAGCGCTGGGGTAGATACAGGGTCATCAGCTTGTCTCACGTGAGGCTCACAGTCTTAATCCCCACTTTAAAGATGAGGAAACTGAGGCCCAGAGAAGCGAAGTGACTTGCCCACAGTCACCCAGCTGACAAGGGGCAGATCTGGGATTCAAACCCATGACCTCTGACTCCCAAGCCCGGGCTCTTTCCAATGAGCCATGGGATTGGGTCCAACTTGACTCACTTAAATCTATCCCAGTGCTTGGCACATAGTCAGCACTTAACAAGCACCATTATTATTATGATTATCAGTAAATCAATCAGTCAGTTAATCGGTCAGTGGTATTTACTGACCATGTCGGCCCGCCACCTAAAACTCAACATGAGCAAGACTGAGCTCCTCATCTTCCCTCCCAAACCCGGTCCTCTCCCAGACTTCTCCATCACCGTGGACGGCGCGACCGTCCTTCCCGTCTCTCGGGCCCGCGATCTCGGTGTCGTCCTCGACTCGTCCCTCTCGTTCACCCCACGCGTCCTATCCGTTACCGAGACCCGCCGGTTTCACCTCTACGATATCGCCGAGATCCGCCCTCGCCTCTCCACCCAGACGGCTACCTTACCGTTACGGGCTCTCGTCATATCCCGGCCAGACTACCGTGTCGGCCTGCTCTCTGACCTCCCTTCCTCCTCTCTCGCCCCGCTCCGGTCTATTCTTCACTCCGCTGCCCGGCTCATCTTCCCGCAGAAACGATCTGGGCATGTCACTCCCCTTCTTAAACAACTCCAGTGGTTGCCTATCGACCTCCGCTCCAAACAAAAACTCCTCACTCTAGGCTTCGAGGCTCTCCATCACCTCGCCCCTTCCTACCTCTCCTCCCTTCTCTCTTTCTACCGCCCACCCCGCACGCTCCGCTCCTCCGCCGCCCGCCTCCTCGCCGTCCCTCGGTCTCGCCCATCCCGCCGTCGACCCCCGGGTCACGTCCTCCCGCGGTCCCGGAATGCCCTCCCTCCTCACCTCCGCCAAACCGATTCTCTTTCCCTCTTCGAAACCCTACTTAAAAATCACCTCCTCCGAGAGGCCTTCCCAGACTGAGCTCCTCTTCCCCCTCTACTCCCTCTGCCGTCCCCCCTTTACCTCTCCGCAGCTAAACCCTCATTTTCCCCTTTTCCCTCCGCTCCTCCACCTCTCCCTTCCCAACCCCACGGCACCGTACTCGTCCGCTCGACTGTATATATTTTCGTTACCCTATTTATTTTGTTAATGAATTGTACATCGCCTCGATTCTATTTAGTCGCCATCGGTTTTTACGAGATGTTCTTCCCCTCGACGCTGTTTATCGCCATCGTTCTCGTCCGTCCGTCTCCCCCGATCGGACCGTGAGCCCGTCAGACGGCGGGGACCGTCTCTATCTGTTGCCGACTTGTTCATCCCAAGCGCTTAGTACGGTGCTCTGCACATAGTAAGCGCTCAATAAATACTATTGAATGAATGAATGAATTTACTGGGTGTCTGAGGGGTGCAGAATACTACACGGCGTGGCTTAGTGGAAAGAGCCCAGGCTTGGGAGTCAGAGGTCGTGGGTTCTAATCCCTGCTCTGCCCCTTATCGGCTGTGTAACTCTGGGCAAGCCACTTCACTTCTCTGTGCCTCAGTTCCCTCAACTGTAAAATGGGGATTAAAGACTGTGAGCCTCACGTGGGACCACCTCATTACCTTGTATCTACCCCCAGCACCTAGAACAGTGCTTGGCCCAGAGTAAGCACTGAACAAATATCATAATTATTACTAGGCATTACGTCCGATGCCGTTAAGTCATTTCCGACCCAGAGCGACACCACGGACACCTCTCTCCGAGAAGGCCCCGCTCTCCCTCTGCGGTCGTTCCGGTAGTGGATCCGCGGAGTTTTCTGGCTCAAAATCCGGCAGCGGATTGCCAAGGCCTCCTTCCGCGCAGTAAACCCGAGTCTCCGCCCTCGACTGTCTCCTGTGCCGCCGCTGCCCAGCACGGGGGAGTTTTGACTTGTAGTGGATAGCCAGCCATCCGCTAGCTGTGGTCAGCAGCGTGGCTCAGTGGAAAGAGCCCGGGCTTGGGAGCAGAGGTCATGGGTTCGAATCCCATCTCTGCCCCTTGTCAGCTGTGGGACTGTGGGCAAGTCACTTCACTTCTCTGTGCCTCAGTTCCCTCATCTGTAAAATGGGGATTAAACCTGATCACCCTGTATCTCCCCCAGCGCTTAGAACAGTGCTCTGCACATAGTAAGTGCTTAACAAATACCAGCATTATTATTATTATTATTAGCCACTGCCCAAGCTAGGAATGGACTGGCGGCCTCATCTTGACTCTC
Organism: Ornithorhynchus anatinus; assembly: GCF_004115215.2. NCBI lineage: Eukaryota > Metazoa > Chordata > Mammalia > Monotremata > Ornithorhynchidae > Ornithorhynchus > Ornithorhynchus anatinus. The sequence continues at coordinate 106,010,373 of NC_041732.1, read as the reverse complement.
CCTCCCATAGCCGAGACTGGTGAAGGACTGGAAACTCTCCAGGTGCCACTATGAGAGGGGACTATGCATTAGTGCAACAGAATTAGGAAACGATCTCTGTCCTGGAGGAGCTTACAGTTTCCTGTGCGCAGAGCACTGTAGTAAGTGCTCGGGAGAGTTTAACAGAGCTAGTAGACGTGATCCCTGCTCTCAAGATGTTTAAAATCTAGAGGGAGAAAAAGACACACCATGGTGAGTTTCGTTATCATTATCATATTTGGTAAGCACTTTCACGCCTTCAACGCCGTACTAGGGTAGATAGGATGAAATCAGGCCGCGTAGGGTCCCTGGCCCTCCCGGATTTCATAATCTTAGTAGGGACAATAGGGATTGAATCCCCA